>NW_023601212.1:43204023-43595669 GCF_014898055.3 Talpa occidentalis | reverse complement strand
CTGGTCCCTTATTTAAGTTTTCTAGATTCCTGCTATGAGTGAGACCATCCGGTATTTTTCTTTTTCTTTTGGCTTATTTCGCTGAGCATGATCCCTTCCAGTGCCATCCATGTTGCTGCAAATTGCATGTGTGTTTATCTTTTTTGAATGCTGAGTAATATTCCATGGTATATATGTACCACATCTTCTTGATCCAGTCATCTATTTTTGGGCATTTGGGTTGTTTCCAAAGCTTAGCTATTGTAAACAGTGCTGCTATAAACATAGGAGTGCAGGTGCTCTTTGGAATTGATGTTTCTGTGTCCTTTGGGTAAATACCTAGGAGTGGAATTGCTGGATCATATGGAAGCTCTATGTTTAGTAGGTCCAGAAATCTCCACACAGCTCTCCATAGTGGTTGGACCAGTTTGCACTCCCACCAACAGTGCAGAAGAGTTCCTTTTTCTCCACATCCTCGCCACATTTGTTGTTGCTAGTTTTTTTTAATATGTGCCATTCTCACTGGTGTGAGATGGTATCTCATGGTAGTTTTGATTTGCATTTCCCTGATTACAAGTGATGTTGAACATTTTTTCATATGTCTGTTGGCCATTTGCATTTCCTCTTCAGAGAAGTTTCTTTTTAGCTCTTCTGCCCATTTTTTGACTGGGTTATTTTCTTTGTTGTTGCTGAGTCTCATCAGCTCTTTGCAGATTTTGTGATCAGTCCTTTATCATTAGTGTTGGTGTGCAAAAATGTTCTCCCAGTTGGTGGGGTTTCTCTTTGTTTTTTGTTATTGTCTCTTTTGCTGTGCAGAAGCTCTTTAATTTGATGTAGTCCCAGCTGTTTATCTTTCTCTTCACTATCACTGCTTTGGGTGATGTGTCTGTAAAGATGTCTTTGATGTGCAAATCTCGTAGTGTTTCGCCTATATTTCCTTCTATGTATTTTATGGTTTCAGGTCTTATGTCTAGTTCTTTAATCCATTTTGAGTTGATTTTTGTGTATGGTGTGAGGTAGTGGTCAAGCTTCATTCTTTTGCATGTAGCGACCCAGTTTTTCCAGCACCATTTATTGAACAAACTTTCTTTGCTCCAATGCATATTCTTTGCTCCTTTGTCAAAGATTAGTTGACCATAAATCTGTGGGTTTATTTCTGGATTTTCTATTCGATTCCATTGGTCTGTATGTCTGTTCTTGTTCCAATACCATGCAGTTTTGATGATTATGGCTTTGTAGTATAGTTTGAAGTCTGGGAGTGTGATGCCTCCATTTCCTTCTTTTTTTTTCAGTAGAGCTTTGGCTATTCGGGTTTTTTGTGATTCCATATGAATTTCATCAATAATTGTTCTATTTCTTTGAAGAATGCCATTGAGATTTTGATTGGAATAGCATTGAATCTGTATATTGCTTTTGGTAGGATGGCCATTTTAATAATGTTTATTCTTCCAATCCATGAGCGGGGGATGTCTTTCCATTCTTTGTGTCTTCTTCTATTTCTTTTAACAGTGTTTTATAGTTTTCTTTGTAAAGTTCCTTTACCTCTTTTGTTAGATTTATTCCCAAATATTTGATTTTTTTTGTTTCGATAATAAAAGGGGTGGTTTTTTTGATTTCTTCTTCTTCAGATTTATTGTTTGTGTATAGGAAGGCTACTGACTTTTGCGTGTTGATTTTGTATCCTGCCACTTTACTGAATTGATTGATGAGTTGAATTAGTTTTTCTGTGGAGATTTTGGGTTCTCTATGTATATTATCATATCATCTGCAAATAGTGATAGTTTGACTTCTTCTTTTCCTATTTGGATTCCTTGGATGTCTTTCTCTTGTCTTATTGCTCTGGCTAGGACTTCCAGTATTATATTGAAAAGCAGTGGTGAGAGTGGACATCCTTGTCTTGTTCCAGATCTTAATGGAATTGCTTTCAGCTTTTCACCATTGAGAATGATACTGGCTGTTGGCTTGTCATAGATGGCCTTTATGATGTTGAGGTATGTTCCTTGTATCCCAAGAATTTCAAGGGCTTTTATCATGAATGGGTGTTGCACTTTGTCGAAAGCTTTCTCAGCATCTATTGATATTATCATATGGTTTTTATATTTCTTTTTGTTGATGTGTTGGATAACGTTGATTGATTTTCGGATGTTAAACCATCCTTGTGCCCCTGGAATGAATCCAACTTGGTCGTGGTGAATTATCTTATGGATACATTGTTGGATTCTGATAGCTAAAAATTTTATTGAGGATTTTTGCATCAGTGTTCATTAGGGAGATTGGCCTATAGTTTTCCTTTTTTGTGTTGTCCTTATTCGGTTTTGGTATTAGTGTAATGTTGGCTTCATAGAACGTGTTTGGTATTGTCCCTTCCTTCTCAATTTTTTGGAAGAGTTTGTGAAGGATAGGCACTAATTCGTCTCTGAATGTTTGGTAGAATTCATTTGTAAATCCATCAGGTCCTGGGCTTTTGTTTTTGGGGAGGTTTTTAATTACCATTTCAATTTCGCTGCTTGTAATTGGTCTGTTTAGGTGTTCTATTTCTTCTTTATCTAGCTTTGGGTGATTGTAGAGTTGTAGGAATTTGTCCATCTCCTCTAGATTGTTGAACTTGTTTCCATATAACTGTTCATAGTAGTTACTGGTTATTCTTTTGATTTCTGCTGTGTCCGTTGTGATTTCTCCTCTTTCATTTATGATTCTGTGTATTTGTGCTTTCTCCCTTTTTTCCTTTGTGAGCCTGGCTAGGGGTTTGTCTATTTTATTTATTTTTCAAAGAACCAGCTCTTGGTTTCATTGATCTTTTGGATTGTTTTTTTAGTTTCAATTTCATTTATTTCTGCTTTGGTTTTTATTATTTCTTTTCTTCTACTGGTTCTGGTTTTTTTTGTTGTTCTTTTTCTAGATCTTTGAGCTTCGAGATTAGGTTGTTTCTTTGAGTTCTTTCTTGTTTTTTTGATGTGAGCTTCTATTGCTATATATTTTCCTCTTATTACTGCTTTTGCTGCATCCCATACATTTAGGAATTGGTGTCCTCCTTGTCATTCAATTCAAAGAATTTTTTAATTTCTTCTTTGATCTCCTCGTTAGTCCAGTGGTCTTCCAGTAGTGTGGCTTTTAATCTCCATGAGGTAGGATAGTTCCTTGCCTTCTTTTTATGATTTATTTCTAGTTTGATGCCTTTGTGGTCAGAAAAGATGGTTGGTATGATTTCAATCTTGGTGTATCTGTTGATGTTTGTCTTGTGCCCCAGTATGTGATCGATCCTGGAGAATGATCCGTGTGCGCTTGAAAAAAATGTGTACTCCGTTTTTTTTGGGTTTAGTGTTCTATAGATGTCTGTTAAGCCCAAATGCTCTAGGTCCTTATTTAGAGCTTTAGTTTCTTTACTTATTTTTTGTCTTGTTGATCTATCCATTGTTGATAGTGGTGTGTTGAAGTCTCCCACTACATATGTGTTTTCTCTGATGTCTGTTTTCAGAGAGGACAACAGTTGTCTGATATATTTTGGTGCTCTTTCGTTTGGTGAGTATATGTTAATGAGTGTTATTTCTTCTTGAAGTATTGTCCCCTTAATCATAATGTAGTGACCATTGGGGTCTCTTTTATTTTTTGAGTTTGAAGTCTGTTTTATCTGATATAAGTATAGCTGTTCCTGCTTTCTTTTTTGGCCCATTTGCTTGTAGGATTGTTTTCCATCCTTTGACTTTGAGCCTATTTTTATCTTTTGTAGCTAAATGTGTTTCCTGGAGACAGCAAAAGGTTGGGTTTTGTTTCTTAATCCAGGCTGCAACTCTGTGTCTTTTTATTGAAGAGTTTAGTCCATTTACATTTAGAGTTAATATTGATATGTTAGCATCTGTATTTGCCATTATGTTTGTCTTTCCTTTGATTTTATTTATTTATTCTTTTCATAACTTTTTTTTTTTTTCTTCTTTCGTTGTTATTCGTCCCTCTGAGGTTCTGGCTTTAGGATTCCTTGTAGTATTTTTTGGAGTGGGGGTTTAGTCGCAATGAAATTCCGGAGTTTCTCTTTGTCTGGGAAGGTCCATATTCTTTCTTCATGGAGGAAAGAGAGCTTTGCGGGATAGAGTATTCTTGGTTGGCATCTGTTTTCTTGGAGTCTGTTGACTATGGCCCTCCACTCTCTCCTTGCCCGTAGTGTTTCTTCAGAGAAGTCTGATGTCAGCCTGATTGGCTTTCCTTTGAATGTTATCTGTTTCTTCCCTCTTGTCAGCTTCATTATTTTTTCCTTGTCCTGGATTCTTGGGAGCTTTACTATTATGTGTCTTGCTGTGTTTTTCCTTTCGTCGTGGAAGTTTGGTGTTCTTCTTGCTTCTTGTATATCAATTTTCAGCTCCTTCTTCTCATTTGGGAAGTTCTCTTCAATTATATCCATGAATATTTTCTCTGTTCCTACTTCTCTCTCTTCTCCTTCTGGTATTCCTATAACTCTTATATTTCCTTTCCTCATGGAGTCAGATAGTTCCCGAAGTCTTTCTTCATTCTTTTTCCTTCGTACTTCTCTTTCCTTTTCTGTTTTGGTTCTTTTTATTTCTGTGTCTTCAAGATTACTTATTCGTTCTTCCATTTTATCTATTCTGCTTTTATTGCTTTTCCCAGAGTTCTTTAGTTCCTCCATTAATTCTTTGATCTCCTGCATTTCTCTTACTTCCCTCTTTAGGGACTCAATTTCCTTCTTCTGATCTATCACTTTTTTAATCATGGCAATTTTAAATTCTCTTTCTGGAAGGCTCAGAAGTTCTTCCAAGTTGCTGTCGTTGCAATCTGGGGAGTGGTTTTTTTTTGTGGTGTGCTTCTTTCCTGAAGAGTTTTTAGGTTGCGTGTGGTTCTTCTACTCCCTACTGTCTGTTTTCTAATTTGTCATATGCGTTGGGACACTGTGTTGCTCGGACTGACTGACATCTTGGGTGAACTTCTCCGCTCCCCTCTGGCTCTTCCAGGAGCCATCTCTGTCTTCTGGGGGAGCTTTCTGCTGGTTTTAGGCAGTTTTTACTGAAGAAATGTCCCTGTTCTCAAATGGCGAAGCGGGATGCAGTCCCTGCGCCTCCGGTTTCAGGCACACTCTTCTGCGCACCCGGTCTGCCCCGGACGTGGGTGCCTGCTCCCTCTGTGGGCTCAGACTGCTGTCGGAAGGGGCCTGGCGTGGAATAACTTCCCGGCTGGCCACTGGGTCCTCCAGAAACCTTCTGCCCTTTTCAAGCAGTCTTAAGAAATGTCCTGTTTTATAGGGTGTTAGTGACTTTTTTTTCCTGGTCACTAGGTGGCGCCAGAGATCTCTCCTATTGTCCTTGGGGGGCTGTTTTTCGCCTCCCCCCACCCGTGGGACAGCGAACAGAGCGGGAATGGTAGGGTACACCTCAACAGCTTTGGGGTGCTGTGTCTGCCTTGTGCCCCACCGTCGTGGAGAAACCACGCCCCGAATTTTCGTGCCTCGGGTCTCAGTTCAAAGCCCTCAGTTCCAGGACGCGGGCTGTAGCCCAGTTCAGTGGCGCGGGAATGGCGCCTTTTGCACAGCTCCCGTGCCTGGGCGCCTGGTTCCTGCTCACTCAGGGAGGGACCTTCACCTCAGTGAGGACCTCCGTGCGTCTCCCCGCAAGCCTAGGTCGTCTCCCCGCAAGCCTAGGTCGCAGGCGCGGGGACCTGGGCAGCTGCGATCCAGGTGTGCACTTACTTTTCAAGTGCACGCCAAATGCGCCGCTTTCCCGCGCAGGCTTACCGGCAGCCCGGGCTGTGTGCACGTCTCCCAGGGTCTTTGTTCTTCTCTAATGGCGCCCGGAGCCGTTCGCTCACCGCCGCGGCGGATCCTGCAGGGTTCGCCTCAGCTCCCGTTCACGGGGTGTGGTGGCTGCAATAGTTCCTTTCCACGCACAGTCCCGCTTGCTGCTTCGTTTGTTCTTGTGGGCCGTTTTGGTTTGTTGTTTCCTCCTCTCTGCCAGTCGGAGAGTGCCGCCTCTGTGGGTGGGGGAGGGGAGCAGGGTTCTGCGCTTCCCTCCCTTCTAGTCCTCTTTTATGGCCACTTTCTTCTTCCGGCAGTTCGCTGGCGTCACCCGTTTATCTTCCCTGTCCCAGTTCTCACTGGGACCTGCCGCTTTTCCTCCCTATTCACTTTTTTTAATGGGAGATCTTACTCGCAGTGTCTCCTCGCCGCCATGTTGCTCACCACTGCTTTTCAATATAATACTGGAAGTCCTAGCCAGGGCAATAAGCCAAGAGAAAGACATCCAAGGAATCCAAATAGGAAAAGAAGAAGTCAAACTATCACTATTTGCAGACGATATGATATTATACATAGAGAACCCCAAAAACTCCACAGAAAAGCTAATTCAACTCATCAATCAGTTCAGTAAAGTGGCAGGATACAAAATCAACATGCAAAAGTCAGTAGCCTTCCTATACACAAACAATAAATCTGAAGAAGAAGAAATAAAAAAAAACATCCCTTTTGTTATTGAAACAAAAAAAATCAAATATTTGGGAATAAATCTAACAAAAGAGATAAAGGACCTATACAAAGAAAACTATAAAACACTGTTAAAAGAAATAGAAGAAGACACAAAGAAATGGAGAGACATCCCCTGCTCGTGGATTGGAAGAATAAACATTATTAAAATGGCCATCCTTCCAAAAGCAATATACAGATTCAATGCTATTCCAATCAAAATTTCAATGTCATTCTTCAAAGAAATAGAACAATTATTGATGAAATTCATATGGAATCACAAAAAACCCCGAATAGCCAAAGCTCTCCTGAAAAAAAAAGAAGGGAATGGAGGCATTACACTCCCAGACTTCAAACTATACTACAAAGCCATAATCATCAAAACTGCATGGTATTGGAACAAGAACAGACATACAGACCAATGGAATCGAATAGAAAATCCAGAAATAAATCCACAGATTTATGGTCAACTAATCTTTGACAAAGGAGCAAAGACTATGCATTGGAGCAAAGAAAGTTTGTTCAATAAATGGTGCTGGGAAAACTGGGTCGCTACATGCAAAAGAATGAAGCTTGACCACTACCTCACACCATACACAAAAATCAACTCAAAATGGATTAAAGAACTAGACATAAGACCTGAAACCATAAAATATATAGAAGGAAATATAGGCGAAACACTACGTGATCTGCACATCAAAGACATCTTTACAGACACATCACCCAAAGCAGTGATAGTGAAGGCAAAGATAAACAGCTGGGACTACATCAAATTAAAGAGCTTCTGCACAGCAAAAGAGACAATAACAAAAACAAAGAGAAACCCCACCAACTGGGAGAACATTTTTGCACCCAACACTAATGATAAAGGACTGATCACAAAAATCTGCAAAGAGCTGATGAGACTCAACAACAACAAAGAAAATAATCCAGCCAAAAAATGGGCAGAAGAGCTAAAAAGAAACTTCTCTGAAGAGGAAATGCAAATGGCCAACAGGCATATGAAAAAATGTTCAACATCACTTGCCATCAGGGAAATGCAAATCAAAACTACCATGAGATACCATCTTACACCAGTGAGAATGGCACATATTAAAAAAACTAGCAACAACAAATGTTGGCGAGGGTGTGGAGAAAAAGGAACTCTTCTGCACTGTTGGTGGGAGTGCAAACTGGTCCAACCACTGTGGAGAGCTGTGTGGAGATTTCTGGACCTACTAAACATAGAGCTTCCATATGATCCAGCAATTCCACTCCTAGGTATTTACCCAAAGGACACAGAAACATCAATTCCAAAGAACACCTGCACCCCTATGTTTATAGCAGCACTGTTTACAATAGCTAAGCTTTGGAAACAACCCAAATGCCCAAAAATAGATGACTGGATCAAGAAGATGTGGTACATATATACCATGGAATATTACTCAGCATTCAAAAAAGATAAACACATGCAATTTGCAGCAACATGGATGGCGCTGGAAGGGATCATGCTGAGCGAAATAAGCCAAAAAGAAAAAGAAAAATACTGGATGGTCTCACTCATAGCAGGAATCTAGAAAACTTAAATAAGGGACCAGGAAAATGAATAACTATAAGAAAGTGAAAATCAAAATCAACAAAAAACTATGAACCAGAGACACTTTTAGGGGGCGGGGCGGGAGGGGAGGGATTGGGGTCAGAATGGGGGGTCTGCAAATGTATGGGGAATATAACAATAAAATTTATAAAAAAAAAAAAAAAAAAAAAAAAAAAATCAAATTGACTCCATTTTTTTTACTCCTCTATGAACTTGCCTGATCCAATTTTCCTAGAACATTTTCTGATTTCTGAGTTGAAATTTTGTAATTAAGTCCAAGACTGAGGGATTGGTGTGAATTAGGTCTCTCGTGTCTCCAAAACTTTGGTTTGTGCTGGGAACATAACTTCTTACCAGGACAGTTGCTGTCATCCTTCACAGCAGGGAATCAACCTGTGATCTTGTGATAATGGAACTCGGCAATGAACTCATAAGCTTCATGACCCTTTACTAAAATGACTAGGAGGTTCATACTTCTGTCACATTAATAGCTGCAATTTAGTCCCTCTTTATATTGTTTATCAACTGTATATATTATGTATGTTGTTTTAGCCACTCTAACCTAACTTAGAGTTACATAGGTATTGGGTGATTTAATTTTTTAAGAACATCCATTCCATGAGGAAAGACATTTATTGATTCTGTCATCTATGGCAGACAGGGGGCTTGGAGGGGTTTAGTCATCTGCCCAACTTAAATCCCCATCAACTTGATGGCTCTTTATTGTCATTCTGTCAGGATTGTTTCAGTAATCATACCCTGGACTGTGGTTCTCAACCAGAAATGTGTTTTCCTCTTGGGGATATTTGCCAGTGTATAATGGGCTCTTGCTGAACAACTACAATTCACAGACCAGTGACTTCCCCAATCCCAAAACTATTTTATTCTTTCACAGCTCTCAATAGTGACAAGTTGAGAAACTCTATCTAGACCCATACTCAACCTACTACAAATGCAAAATCTGTCTCACCAGATCCTGTAAGTTCGGGATAATATCTCTAGCTTCTGGTGATGTTGTGCTGCAGGTCCTGGTCTGTGGATCACTCATTGTGTACAAAGAATATGCTCCTGTGTCAGAGTCAGGGTAAAAGCTTCAGGCCTCTCTACCATGCTGTTTTTGATGTAATTTTGAAGGAATAGCGTATTCACACACACCAGTGCATGTGACAGATTTTTTCTTATTTCTTTTAGATAAAAGTTCTTCAGTGACAGCAAGAAGATGTTCCATTTAAAAGGATTTTTAATAATATCTTTATGAAAAAAATGTAGCAGTCAGAATAATGGTACCCCAAATATGTGTACATCCAAACCCCCAGAAACTTTGAATGTTATTTTTATAGCAATGGAGGAGTTAAACAGATGGAATTAGATAGCTAATCTTAAAGAAAGAAGATAACTCAATTAACACATGGAATCCTGGAACAGTTTCATTCCTGCAAAGTAGAATCTCTTTAGCTGATAACTAATGGCTTCTGGAGGAAAGATTTCAATTCAAAGGGGAAATGACAAAAAGTATAAAACAGGTGGAGTTATTGGAGACTGGGTAACTAAATCAGAGTTAAGAAGGTGTTCAGCATTAGCCCCCAAGCATGCCCGGACATGTTCTGCCATGTTTATTAGGAAAAGGAGAAAAGGAAAGAGAGGCATCTGCATTGTCACAGGTGGGCAAGAGAGCTGCATCTTGCCATTGTTGAAATTGTACTGACACAGTGTTATTTTGAGGAAAGTTCATTCCTTTGTAGAATTATTATATAATGTTAAGTTAATTACTTCTAGGATATGATTAAGTTGATATATATAAGGATGAGTGATTCTTAACAAATGTTAATCTCCCTATCCCCACCTCATGTCTATGTCTTGGACACTTTCTAGAGCAGACTGATGCTTGCTATAGCATTATTCATAATGCTTTATTGCTTCTATATCTTGCTTAACTAAGTTAATCATTTGTAACCCCACCTCCAGTTTCTGGTCTTGTGATGCCACCATCCTAAATTTTGTACTCTTACTATGTAGGATTGAACTTCAACCCAAATTTCTACTGAGTTGTGTTCTGTTGGAACCATTGGAACACAATTGATCTAACCTGATTTTCATAGTCAACCTCTAATAGAAAAGAGATGGACTTCTAGTCTTGATTTGCATAGCTGCTCGGAGAGAAAATGCACTGCCCTTTCTACGCGAATATAAGTCCTACCCAATGCACGTAGTCAGAACCATGTTTCAAAGTATACTTGAGTCATATATCCTGGCTACAGTTCTAACAGATTTCTTACTAAACATATTTTACCGCATAAAAGGGAAGGTTAACCATGATTATACAGTAAACACAATGGTGCTTGTAATGTTGATTAGGGAGGAAAAATAGCAGGTATCAAAAAGATTTCAAAATGCTACACTATAGGCACATGGGCCAACACCTTCTGGCCCTATGAATGAAGCCAGGAAGGCAGAGAGAGAGCCCAGCAGCCACAAGTGAGCAGTGACCATCTTAGAAAGTGTCCATCAACCCATCCATGGCATCACAGTTCTTGTGAATCCTGGCATGACTGACACTAGTCCATGATGTCTCAGTAGGAGCACCCCAAAGTCTTGCTTATCAGCACAAGTGGCGCACTGGCCCTGCATGTGAAACAAATATGAAAGAGAACAATGGGGAGAGGGCCTCCCCAGTGGCGCAGCGGTTGAGCGCTGGGTTGCGAAGCTGCCCGTGGCCTCTGCGGTGCCGGTTCGATCCCCGGCTGCTCCCCGGCCACTGGAGGAGGGTCTCAAATGGTGCGCAGACCTCTCCTGCCGCCCACTGCTCCCCTCAGCAGTGTACTTCGGTCCTTCTGCCTGCTCTGCTCCCCGCTCTGGCTCTGGTGAATTCTCTCATCCTCCCGTGCTTCTGACTGTACCTAGTGCATGTATAAACAAACAAACAAATAAATAAATAAAACATGCCTCTATAAAAAAAAAAAAGAAAACAATGGGGAGAAAGAAAATAACAATTAGCCATGCAAGCTCTCTGGGGATTGACACACCAAAAAAATAAAATCAGAAATGTTAGCAGCCAGTCCCAGGAAAGCATGGGCTGGCATGAAAGGCTGTTTGAGACCAGCAACCCCAGAGCACCCCTTCCGGAACAGAGTAAAGGCTGAGGGAATCTGCAAACAAATGCAGGCAGCCAGTCCCAGGGAAGCACCTGCTGGCTGATAGGGCTATTGGAGGCCAGCAAGTCCTGAGTACTCCTTCTAGAAATGAGCAAAGGCAAAGAGAGGGCCCCAAAACAAGGGTGGGTGGTGAGATCCAGGAGAGTACCCACTGCCTTACACAGAACTGTGGGAGGCTGGTGACCTCCAGTGCACCTTTGCATTCCATTTGCAACAGTGAGTAAAGCCAGGAAGGCAGAGTGAGGGTCCAGCCCCAACAGGAAGCAGCAACTTCTTGGGAGAGTGCTTTTGGCCCACACACAGTGTTAGAGTTTTTGTGAAGCTATACGCACATGCCAAACCACACCTGGCAATGTAGGTTATGACACACATGTAAGAGAAGAGACCAGCAGCATATAGAAACTTAGGGAACTCCAGTGATAGTGCCCATCAACCCATCCATAGCATCACTGCCCTTGTGAAGTCTGGTGTGACAGCACTGGACTCAGCCAGGCCATCAGTGCCTGAAGTCCCAGTAGAAGTTCCTCAAAGAGATGCCCCCAGTACCAGTGAAACAGTGGCCCAGTGCATAGAACAAATTTGAAAACAAACAACAGGGAGAAGGAAAAATATGAATAGCCAAACAAGCCCTCTGGGGAATGATACATCACAAAAAGAAAATCAGCCTGCAGAGCTCAGCAACAATGACATGGAAGAATTCCTTTGCCTGAGAAATAAAGAATTCAGAATCACCATGATTGAAAAACAAAGAAAATGAAAAGGAAAAGAATAATATGAGAAATATAATTAATGAACTGAAGAAAGAAATTGAATCTGTAAAAAAGAAAATAGAGGATATTAAAAGATTAATGAAAGGGCCTCCCCTGGTGGCAAAGCGATTGAGCGCTGGACTACGAAGCCACCCAAGCCTCTGCAGCGCCGGTTCGATCCCTGGCCGCTGGAGCAATAGACCTCTCCTGGCACGCTCGCTGCTCCCCTCAGCAGTGTTTCGTCGGTCTGCCTGTTCTGTTCCCCGCTCTGTCTCTGATGAATTCTCTCACCCTCCCGCTATTCTGACTGTACCCAGTGCTTGTATAAATAAATAAATAAATCTTTAAAAAAAAAAAAACAATGAAGGAGCTAGAGAACTCTGGGGAAAATATCGAAAAGAAAATTGATGAAGTGGAAGAGCGAATAAGTAATCTTGAGATACAGATATAAAAAGAACCAAAAGAGAAAAGAAACATGACTGACAAAGGAAAAAGAGTGAAGAAACACTTGGAGAACTATCTGACACCATGAGAAGAGGAACTTTAAGTCATAGGAATCCCAGAATGTGAAGAGAAAGACAAAATAACCAATACAGTATTCAAGGATATAATTGAAGAAAACTTCCCAAATATGAAGAAGGGGATGAAAATCAAAATACAGGATGTTAGTGTAACACCAAATTACTACAATGAAATTAGAACCTACAACAAGACACATGATAGTGAAGCTTGCTAAAGTCCAAGACAAACAAAAAAATAATGAGGGAGATGAAACAGAAAACTAATAAAGGAAAACTGGTTAGGCTGACATCAGACTTCTCTGAAGGAACACTGCAGGCAAGAAGAGAATGGACCAACATATTCAAAAAACTCCAAGATAAAAAATTCCACTCAAGAATACTTTATCCTGCAAAATTCTCCTTCCTGTATGAAGAAAAATAAGGACCTTCTCAGATAAACAAAACCTTCAGAAATTCAAAATTACTAAATTCCTGTATGAGAAATATTATAAGAAGTCTTAAAATCTAAACCAACAGAAGAATGAACTTGAGGAACTCAACAAGTTAGTAAATAGAAACATACAAAATAAACAAAATGGCAACTATAGACTCTTTGTATCAATAATCACCCTAAATGTAAATGGATGCAATTCATCAGTTAAAAGACACAAGGGTGGCCTCCCTTCTGGGCAGGGATTAAAGACAGCACTATCAAGCTATCATCAGCCACTGCAGCATGAGTTTGAACTCCAGCTGACCAGGGAGCAACCCATATGGCACAGCACACCTCTCCTGCTTTGCCCACTGCTCTCCTCAGCAGTGTATTTCAGTAGAACAGCCTGTTCTACTCCCAACTCTCTCTGGTGAATCCTCTCACCTCCCACACCTCTGGATTACACCCCAGTTCTTGTATGCATAAATATATAAATCTTTAAAAAAGATACAATGTAACCTGTTAGATAAGAAAACAAAAGCCAACCTGCTGTCTCCAGGAAACACACCTAAGAAACAAAGATAAACATAGATTAAAAATAAATGTCTGGAAAATAATTCAACAATCAAATGACCCACAAAAGAAGGCAGGGGAAGCCACACTTATAAGGAAAAATAGACTTGAAATTATAAAGATAACAAGTAAACCAGGAAGTTATAACACTAATCAATATTGACGCACCCAATGAGGGAGTACCAAACTACATTAGGCAATTACTTTCAAATCTGAAAAAAAAAATGGAGAAAATACATACGTGATAGGAGACATCAACACCCCACTCTCACCAACGGACAGATTAACAAGACAAAAACTAAACAAAGACCCATAACATATGGGCCAAATTGACATGTATGGGACACTGAACACAAAACACACTGAATACATATTCTTCTCAAGAGCACATGGATTATTCTCCAGGATAGACCACATACTGGAACACAAGACGAAAATAAACAAATAAATGAAGATCAAAATCATACTCACCATCTTCTCTGACAATAAAGGCATCAAACTAGAAATCAACTACAAAAGGAAAGAAAGGAACCCCCTGTTTCATGAATAAGGAAGAAATGAAGAACATGCTACTGAAAGACCACTTGATCAATGAGGAAATCAAAGAAGAAATTAAGAAACAGATTGAGACAAATGACAAAGAAGACACAACTTTCCAAAATAAATGGGATACAGCAAAAACAGTTATAGAAGGAAAGTATGTAGGAATACAGGTCATGTCATGAAAGAAGAAAGTATCCAAAACAAAAAAACAACCAAATCTCTCATCTCAAAGAACTAGAAAAAAGAGGAACAAAAAAAACAATAATCAGTAGAAGAAAGAAAATAAATACATTCCAAAAGATCAATGAAACCAAAAACTGGTTCTTTGATAAAATAAACAAAATGGACAAAGAAAAACAGGGAGAGAACTCAAATGAATAGAATCGAAAATGAAAGAGGAGAAATTACAAGCAGAAATCCAGAAGATAATGAGAGATTACTATGAACAGTTATATGCAAACAAGTTCAACAATCTAAATGAGATGGACAAATTAGGAAAACTGTATATCCATCCAAAGCTGAATAAGGAAGTGATAGATAACCTAAAGAAACCAATTACAAGTACTGAAATTGAAACAGTAATCAAATCTCTCCCCCAAAATGAAAGCTCAGGGGCCTCCCTGGTGGCGCAGTGGTTGATCGCTGGGGTGCAAAGCTGCCCTCAGCCTCTGCAGCACCATTTTGATCCCCAGCCGCAGGTGAGGGTCCCACCTGGCACACAGACCTCTCCTGCAGTGCCCGCTTCTCCCCTCAGCAGTGTATTTCATCAGTCTGCCTGTTCTGTCCCCTGCTCTGCCTCTAGTGAATTATCTCACTCTCCTGTGCTTCTGACTGTACCCAGTGCTTGTATAAATAAATAAAAATCTTTAAAAAAAATGAAAGCTCACATGAGTTTGGTTTCACATGAGTTTTACCAAACGTTCAAAGATGAACTGGTGCATATCCTAGACAAAAACTATTGCAAAAAAATGAAAAGGAATGCTTTCAAATACATTTTGTGAAACCAAAATTACACAAATACAAAAGCCATACAAAGGCAGCCCCCAAAAAGAAAATTGCATACAAATGTCCTTCATGAACACAGATGCAAAAATGCTGAACAAAATTCAGTAAAGTGAATACAACAAGGCATCAGAAGGATAATATACCATGACCAAGTGGGATTCATTCCAGGGAGACTAAGATGGTTAAATATCTGATAATCAATTAATGTAATATACCACATCAACCAAAAGAAAAACAAAAACTGAGCCTTCCTGGTGGCACGAGGGGTTAAGATACAGTACTATGAAGTTTTCAGCAGCCACTGTAGCACAAGTTTGATCCCTGCCAGGGAGGTGACCCACATGGTGAAGCAGGCCTCTCCTGTCTCACCTGCTGTTCCCCTCAGCAGTGTATTTCAGTCAATCTGCCTGTTCTGCTCCCCACTCTGTCTATGGTGAATCCTCTCACCCCCCCTCCCCACACACATACCTCTGGCCTGTACTCCAGTTCTTGTATGCATAAATAAATAAATCTTAAAAAAAGAAAAACAAAAACTATATGATCATATGCTGAGAAAGCATATGATAAAGTCCAATATCCATTTATGATAAAACCCTTGAAATTCTTGGAACAGAAGGAATATACCTCAATACATAAAAGCCATGTATGGCAAACTTGTAGCCAATATCATTATTAACAGTGAGAAAAATAAAAACCCTCCCTTTTAGATATGGAACAAGACACATATGTCTACTCTCATCACTGCTTTTCATTTTTTAAAAGGTTTCTTTTTTTAAGATTTTTTATTTTTTTTTAGTTTTATACAAGAGCTGGGTACAGGCCAGATGCATGGGAGGGTGAGAGGATTCACCAGAGACAGAGTGGGGAACAGAACAGGCAGACTGATGAAATACACTGCTGAGGGGAGCAGTGGGTGAGACAGGAGAGGTCTGCCACATTATGTGGATTCTGGCCAGCTGGCTGGGATCAAACCCACACTGCAGAGGCAGTGGACAGCTTCACAGTGTGGCACTCAACCACTGCACCACCAGGGAGGCCCTCATCACTGCTTTTCAATATAATACTGAAAATCCTAGTAGACCAATTGGGCAACAGAAAGATATACAAAGAATCCAAAAAAGGGAAAAAAGAAGTAAAAATATCTTTCACAGATGATAATATATAGAGAAAAGCTTAAAAAATCCCTAAAGAAACTAATTAAAATAATAAATCAACTTAGTAAATTAGAAGGATACAAAATCAACACACAAAAACCAGTAGAATCCCATATGCAAATGATGAGTTTTAAGAAGAAATTAAAAAAAAAAAATCCCATTTTCAATTGTACCTCCAAAAATTAAATACCTGGGAATAAACTTAACAAATTAGGCTTAAGACCTATAAAGAAAATATAAAGCATTGTTAAAAGAAACAGAAGGATGCACAAAGAAATGGAACAATATTCCTTGCTCATAAATTGGAAAAATTAACATTAGCAAAGGGGCCATCCTACTGAAAGCAATTTACAGATTCAATGCAATTCTGATAAAAATTTCAATGGCATTATTCAAAAAAATAGATCAAATATTGCTGAAACTCATAACTAATACCCCCCCAAAAAAATCTTGAGGAGCCAAAACTCTCCTAACTAAAAAGGAGGAGAAGGGAGGTATCACACTCCAGACTTCAAACTACACTAAAAGGCCATGCTAATTAAAATAGTATGGTACTGGAATAAAAACAAACACACAGACCAGTGGAATCAAGTTGAAAACCAGAAATAATATCACAAATCCAGAAATATGACAAAGGAGCAACAAATATGCAATGGAACAAGCATATTCTGTTGGGAAAACTGGATCACCACATGCAAAGGAATGAAACAAAGCTACTGCCTCAAACAGTACACAAAAACAACTCTAAATGGATAAAATACTTGAGTATATGACCCGAAACAATAAAATACATTTGGAGAAAACTTAAGCAAAACACTCCATGATATACACCTCAGAAACATCTTTGAGTACTCATCTCCAGAAGCAAAGAAAATGAAAGAAATAAAAAGCAGCTGGGACTATATCAAACTTTTAAGTTTCTGTACAGCAAAAGAGACAACAAGCAAAACAAAGAAACACTACTTATTTGGAAAAAAATATTTACACTCAACTGATAAGATACTGATTTCAAAGACTTGCAAAGAGCTCACATGATTCAACAAAAACAAAGCAAACGATCCAGTCAAAAAATGGGCAGAAGAGCTACAAAAGGCAGTTCTCCAAAGGAGATATGCAAATGGCCAACAGGCATAGGAAAAAATGCTCAACATCACTATAATTAAGGAAATACAAATCAAAACCACAATGAGAGACCATCTCACATTGGTGAGAATGACTCATATTAAAGAAAGTGGCAACAACAGAATGTGGGGGAAAAGGAACCCTCTTTTACTGTTGGTGGGAATGTAAATTGCTCCAATCACTATGGAAAGTTGTGTGGAGGACACTCAAAATACTAAAAATGGATCAACTATATGAGCTAGTGATTCCACTCCTAGGAATCTACCGTAAGGACACAAAAACATTGATTTGCAAGGAATCCTGCATCCTATGTTTACTGCAGTACCACTTACATTAGCTAAGATTTGGAAACAACCTAAATACCCAGAAACACATGATTGGATCAAGAAGATGTGATATACACACACAATGGAATACTAGTCAACAATCAAAAAAGATAAACTCATGTTATTTGCAGCAACATGTATGGAACCAGAAAGTATTATGCTCACTGAAATAAGTCAGAAGTAAAAAGAAAAATATTGCAATATTCATTTATAGGAGGAATATTGGGAAATCAAGTGATCAGGGGGAAAAAAAGACCAATTTAGCAGGCAATGATAAATCAGAGACATACAGCAGGAGAGAGGGAGTGAGAGGGATCAAACAGGGGAGAGAAGAGCACAAGAAACTATAGTGGCAGTTCACAGTTAATTTGGTGATGGGAATTTTATGGAAATTACCCCCAAAGGGAGAAAGCAAACATTGTACACAAATGAATAGCTATGTAATAAATGTATTAATTAAAAAAAAGAAAGAAAAATAAATTGCTATACTTCAGGCTTGAATTCTGGAGGAAGGGCCATTAATCAAGGGACACAGGTGGGCAGCAATAAAAACTGAAGTGAGAAAAGTCACAGAATCCATCCTGAGCTTCTAGAACTAACCCAGTCTTGCAGACACCTTGATATGAACCCAATGAGACTCAAGTTTCTGACATCCACAACTGTAAGCACATACACATTTGCTTTAGTGTGGACATACTTGCAGAAGAAATGAGAATCTAACATAGACTATATTCAAGAAAATTTGGAGAGGTGAAGCCAAGACATGATGGAATAGCCCCTACCTGCAAACTTTCCTTCAAGCACAACTGTAAAAAGCAATACTGAGACACACATCTCTACAGCTCACTGGCAGCATGGCTGGATTGGCCCACTCACATCTCTCTCTAAGGTGGGTGCTCTGTTACTAACTTTTGAAGCATGAAGAGGTGAAGAGAGTCTTAGACACAGACACGACCATTTCTGGCAGACAAATAGTCTTGGGGAAGGCATAGGCTCTGGTGCTTCAAGACTGGCATGGAGGTGGGGGTGCTCAGCAATGTATGAGAAATGAAACAGTGCTTCTTGCCTGCATCCAGACAGAGGGCTCAGGCCCAGCATTGGTCTGGTTACAGAGGACACCATCCCCCGACACCTGCCTTTTCTCCTGCGGCTAGAAGGAAATCTGCTGCTACCCTCCAAATCACATGATACTGAGATGTGGACCTGGGAAGCAGGTTTTGGACAAGGAGAATATTTTGCAATGACACAAGAAAAAGAAGTGGTACAGGTTTCTCAGCCCTAATATGTCCTTCCCACCCAAGACTGTGAAGGGCATGTGGGCACCCACTTGCTACAGTCCTTCCCCACCATCACCAACATTCGCCCTTGAAGGCTTCTTAAAATCTGTGATAAGGAAAAAAATGTGATAAGGAAAAATAATAAGGAAATGATGTGATAAAGAAAATAAGAAAAAAATGGAAAATAAGGGAAAAAAGGAAAAATGGAAAATAAGGAAAAAATGTGATATGGAAAAAATTCCCCCATCAGAAGGACTGGAGAGTGAGGAGGTGATAGATGAGGGAAAGTTATAGATCATTCTTACTGTAGCTTTGGTTGTTTGTGAGTGAATCACAGGCAGGTAAGTGGGTGTGAAGTTATACTCCCCAAGTTACAGTTATGTGATTGTCAAATCACCAGCAATTGATAATATAAAATAAAATAAAATTTCATTAAAAATACTAAATATTTTCTTCTTATATCATTGTTCATTTTTACAATATTGATTTCTTTCCTCAAGTGTAGTTCCAACAATTGTACCACCACCAAGGCATCTATGAACCATCACCTGAGTCCCTTGTTAGCTTTCCTTATTGTAGCTATTGTAAATAGTGCTACAATGTGCATAATAGTGCAGGTTTCCCTTTGAATTAATATTTTTGTTACTTGGGGTAGATTAACAGCAGTGAAATTGCTGGATCATATGGTAGATTCATTTTTAGTGTTTTGAGGATCCTTCACTCAACTTTCCTTAGTGTCTGTGCCAGTTGTATTCCCACCAACAGTGTAAGAGGGTTCCTTTTCTTCACATCCTCACCAACTTTTGTAGCTGCCAGTATTTTATTATGGGCCATTCTCACCAGGGTGAGGTGGTATCTCTTTGTGGTTTTCGTTTGCATGTTCCTGATTATGAGTGATGTTGAACTTTTTCATATGCCTGATGGCAATTTGTATTTTTTTTGGAGAAGTGTGATGTTCTACCATTTGGTATCAGTATAATGTTGGATTCAACATATGTGTTTTAAAGCATTCGTTTTTCTTCAGATTTTTGGAAGAATTTGGAAGGATAGACACTGGTTCACCTTTGCAGTTATGTTAGAACTCACTAGTGAAACACAGGCTGCGCTTTTGTCTCTTGGGAGACTTGACAATTGTTGCAATTTCCTTGCTTGTAATTAGTTTTCAGGGGAGACAGGAATACAATAGCAATAAAACCTAAACTACATTGACCGATTTTTCACAACAATGAATAAAACCCTTCACTCATGGATACCATTTTGTAAAAAAAAAAAAAAAAACAAAAAAACAACTTTTTTGTTTATAATTACTTAAAACACTTTATTTGATTTAGTGATGCAGATTCACACCTTTCCAGATGCATGTTACCACACCACACCCACTGCCAAATACCCATAACCCTCCACCACAGCCCACTGGGCCACTTACTTCATTTGCTCCCCACCCATATGTCTCTGTGACAGTATCAGTTCTAGAGTCAGATTTATGTAGACTTGTTTTGTTTTACTTAGTTGCTCCTGTTTTGCTTCTCTGTGTTTTACATGAGTGAAATCACTTGGTATTTGTCTTCTCCTTCTGACTTATTTTGTTTGGAGTTATCCCTTCTAGTTCCATCCATGTTTTCTCAAATGGCAGGTTTTCATCCTTTTATAGCTGACTAGTATTTCAGTGCACTGTGTACACCATCTTATTTATCAATTCAACTTTCATTATGTGGCTATTAAAAATAGTGCTGCAATGAACACAGGAGTGCACATAAACTTATATATATATATATATGTATATATATATATATATATATATATAAAAGAACATGTTTATTAGAAAAGCGATGGAACAGTCAAAGACACTTGCATAGACACAGGCATGCAGGAAGAGCTGCCCAGTGAGGAGCAATTTTGTTGAGAGGGGCCTGTGTGGTTGCAGGTGGGTAGTCCTGAGGAGAGTTGCCTCTGCTGAGGGAGGTCAGTGAGGAGAAGTCCCAGCAAGATACAGGTCATGGGCAGGCAGGAAGGCTGCTGCCCTGCAGAGGGACAGAGTTGGTGAAAAGTAGCACCTGCATAGGCACAGGTGGGCAGAGGGACTGCTGCCTGCACATAATCTTTGAAATTAGGATTTTTGCATTCTTTCAGTAGATACTTAGGAGTGGAAATACTGAGTCATAGGTAGATTTATTTTTAATATTTTGAGAAACTTCCATACTGATTTTCATAGGGCTGACCTACTCTATATTGCCACCAACAGTGTAAGAGGGCTCCTTTTTCTCCACATCCTCACCAACACTAGTTCTCATTTCTTTTAATTTTATTTTTATATTCCCCATACAATTGCAACCCCTTTATTTTGACCCCAATCCCCCCTTTCCCTGTCCCCCACCCCCATAGAATGTCTCTGGTTTATAGTTGTTTGTTGATTGTGATATTTTCTTTTAGTTCTCATCTTTTTAATATGGGTTATTCTTACAGATGTCAGAGGGTATCTTATGATTTTCATTTGTTTCTCCCTGGCAAGTGACAAGGAGTATGTTTTCACTTACCTGTTGACTGTGTTTCTTCTTTGTGGAGCTATTTAGCTCTTCTCTACATTTTGTTGGTCAGACTGTTTTCTTTATATTAAGCTTTATAGATTATTTGTAGATCTTGGATATTTGCTCTGTGGCATGGACATTGATCTTCCATACTTCAATAAATATCTGTACAGAGGCCTCTCTGGTAGTACAAAGGGTTAAGCATAGCACTGTGAAATTGTACGCAGCCTCTGCAGCAGGAGTTTGATCCCCGGTTGGGCAGGGAGCTACCCATATGGTGCAACAGACCTCTCCTGTCTCACCCGCTCTTCCCCTCAGCAGTTTATTTCAGTCAGTCTACCTATTCTACCTATTCTGTTCCCCACTCTGTCTCTGGTGAATCCTCTCAGCCCCCACACCTCTGGTCTGTACCCCAATTTTTGTATGCATAAATAAATAAATCTTTTTAAAAAATAAATACCTGTACAGCATGAAAAAGAACATTTTGCATAGTACTAAAAGGGTTGATTGAAATATTGCTTTCTCCATGGTATATATGTACCACATCTTCTTGATCCAGTCATCTATTTTTGGGCATTTGGGTTGTTTCCAAAGCTTAGCTATTGTAAACAGTGCTGCTATAAACATAGGAGTGCAGGTGCTCTTTGGAATTGATGTTTCTGTGTCCTTTGGGTAAATACCTAGGAGTGGAATTGCTGGATCATATGGAAGCTCTATGTTTAGTAGGTCCAGAAATCTCCACACAGCTCTCCATAGTGGTTGGACCAGTTTGCACTCCCACCAACAGTGCAAGAGAGTTCCTTTTTCTCCACATCCTCGCCAACATTCTTTGTTGCTAGTTTTTTTAATATGTGCCATTCTCACTGGTGTGAGATGGTATCTCATGGTAGTTTTGATTTGCATTTCCCTGATTACAAGTGATGTTGAACATTTTTTCATATGTCTGTTGGCCATTTGCATTTCCTCTTCAGAGAAGTTTCTTTTTAGCTCTTCTGCCCATTTTTTGACTGGATTATTTTCTTTGTTGTTGCTGAGTCTCATCAGCTCTTTGCAGATTTTTGTGATCAGTCCTTTATCATTAGTGTTGGGTGCAAAAATGTTCTCCCAGTTGGTGGGGTTTCTCTTTGTTTTTGTTATTGTCTCTTTTGCTGTGCAGAAGCTCTTTAATTTGATGTAGTCCCAGCTGTTTATCTTTCTCTTCACTATCACTGCTTTGGGTGATGTGTCTGTATGGAATATTACTCAGCATTCAAAAAAGATAAACACATGCAATTTGCAGCAACATGGAAGGCACTGGAAGGGATCATGCTCAGCGAAATAAGCCAAAAAGAAAAAGAAAAATACCGGATGGTCTCACTCATAGCAGGAATCTAGAAAACTTAAATAAGGGACCAGGAAAATGAATATAAGAAAGTGAAAATCAAAATCAACAAAAAACTATGAACCAGAGACACTTTTTGGGGGGTGGGGGGGCGGGAGGGGAAGGATTGGGGTCAGAATGGGGCGTTTGCAATTGTATGGGGGAATATAAAAATAAAATTTAATATTTAAAAAAAAACAAAAAATAAATAAATAAATAAATAAATCTTTAAAAAAAAAAAAAGAAATATTGCTTTCTCATTGCATGGTCATCTCTGTTGATAACATCATATTTGCTCAAACTGTTTAAATTGGTCTTCCTATGTAGACTCCAATGAGATATGTTTATTTGATAATAAAGTTTGCCAGTCACTACTTGTAGCCATTCTTTAAACCTAGCTGAATAAGAAATTAATAGCATGAAAGCAGTTTTAAAACAGAATAGTATGTTTTAAATGTGTCTGTCATTAAGATTTTTGTTTTGGGCCTCCTTGGTTGTGCAGGCAGTTGAGTGCTGCACTGTGAAGCTGACCGCAGCCTCTGCAACCCGGGTTCGATCCCTGCTGGCCAGCAAGAATTCTACATGGTGCAGCAGACCTCTCCTGTCTCGCCCACTGCTCCCCTCAGCAGCGCATTTTGTCAATCTGCCTGTTCTGTTCCCTGCTCTGTCTCTGGTGAATCCTCTCACCCTCCCGCACATCTGGCCTATACCCCAGTTCTTGTATAAATACATAAATCTTAAAAAAAAAAGAATTTTGTTTGTAATTAAGTGTCTACAATACAGTTTTTGATTTCTGATGCATCCATTTCAAACTGTCCACGTTCAATGAATATATTACCACTTATAACATAACTACTAAACAAGTATCCACATTATCACCTCCCATTGTGTTCCCTTTTAGAGAGCCCTGAGTCATCCAGATGAAAGTCTGCATAATTGACCCTGTTGTTCCCTTCCTATGTCGCAAGTCTCAAGATATCACTTTGTATGTATGTGACCTCCCAGTTGGGCCCTTGTGTATGAATTTTCTCCTATAGAATATTTTTTTTTAAAATATTAGGAAGGCTTTATTTTTTGCATTCCTATTTTTTTTTAAATAATAAATTTTATTTTTATATTCCCCCATACAATTGCAAACGCCCCATTCTGACCCCAATCCTTCCCCTCCCGCCCCCCACCCCCAAAAAAGTGTCTCTGGTTCATAGTTTTTTGTTGATTTTGATTTTCACTTTCTTATATTCATTTTCCTGGTCCCTTATTTAAGTTTTCTAGATTCCTGCTATGAGTGAGACCATCCGGTATTTTTCTTTTTCTTTTTGGCTTATTTCGCTGAGCATGATCCCTTCCAGCGTCATCCATGTTGCTGCAAATTGCATGTGTTTCTCTTTTTTGAATGCTGAGTAATATTCCATGGTATATATGTACCACATCTTCTTCATCCAGTCATCTATTTTTGGGCATTTGGGTTGTTTCCAAAGCTTAGCTATTGTAAACAGTGCTGCTATAAACATAGGGGTGCAGGTGCTCTTTGGAATTGATGTTTCTGTGTCCTTTGGGTAAATACCTAGGAGTGGAATTGCTGGATCATATGGAAGCTCTATGTTTAGTAGGTCCAGAAATCTCCACACAGCTCTCCATAGTGGTTGGACCAGTTTGCACTCCCACCAACAGTGCAGAAGAGTTCCTTTTTCTCCACACCCTCGCCAACATTTGTTGTTGCTAGTTTTTTTAATATGTGCCATTCTCACTGGTGTGAGATTTTCTGATATTGTGAGCATGACTTACCACACTTAGGAACCACAAGGGGGCAGTGGAACCACAGTATAGCCTTTGTCAGAGACAAATCTTCGGGTCTTGCCTGCTTGGTGCTGCTGTCTCCTAGTAAGTAGTAGCATTGTCAACAGATTGGGACTTAAAGTGCACAGTGTAAATGTGTACATTATCAGGAGGAATAGTTTAGGTGACCATGTAAAAAAAATAAATAAGCCCAGGGCCTCCCTGGTGGCACAGCAGTTGAACGCTGGACTGCAAAGCTGCCCACAGCCTCTGCAGCGGTGGTTCGATCCCTGGGCACCAGTGAGGGTCCCGGGAGCCAGTGAGGGTCCCACATGGCGCACAGACCTCTCCTGCCATGCCCGCTGCTCCCCTCAGCATTGTACTTCGTCAGTCTGCCTATTCTGCACCCCCGCTCTGGCTCTGGTGAATTCTCTCACCCTCCCACACTTCTGACTGTACCCAGTGCTTGTATAAATAAATAAATAAATCTTTAAAAAAAAAAGCTCAAAACGCAAAATGGAGTTTCATA
Source organism: Talpa occidentalis (assembly GCF_014898055.3). Lineage (NCBI taxonomy): Eukaryota > Metazoa > Chordata > Mammalia > Eulipotyphla > Talpidae > Talpa > Talpa occidentalis. The sequence continues at coordinate 43,570,633 of NW_023601212.1, read as the reverse complement.
TATTACTCCACAATTAAGTTATGTAATTAGACCTGGTCTAAAGTATAGTTTTCTTATGAGTAATACAACTCTTGACTATTATTTCAGGAATAAATAGGTAACAAAATCTTGGCATAATGCATTGCATTTGAGAAGAATTAATTTTCAAGAAATCTAAGTAATTCCATGAAAAGATATGGATATATAAAGCATGTCTGTGGTAAAGTTGGGGGGAAAATTGGGGCAAATAAAAACTTTCTCTTTATAAATAGAACAGAAATTTAAATGAAGTTAAAAAATGCAGAGAGAAGTTGAATTCAAATAAATTTCAAATAAATTTAAATTCCAGGAAGAAAAGATAAGACACAAGTTTGATGTCCACCATCTGATAAGAGAATAGCAATTCAGTCTCTGAGGTTTTGAACGTTGCCATTATGGGCATGTATTCAGTCCCAGATTTTTGGTCCTTATGTAGCTGCCATCCAAGAAAGTATTTTTCAAGGCCCCCTTTGTCCTCAGACTATAGATGGAAGGACTGAGCATGGGTGTGGCCACAGTGTACATCACTGAAATTGCCAGTTGAGTGTGAGTCCTAGGTAAGAGAGAACTAAGGATTACTCCTAGGAGTGTACAGTAATAAGGATGCACAGATGATGATAATGATGAAGATAATGATGATGATGATGATGATGATGATGATAATGATGACGACGATGATGATGATAAGGATACACAGAGAGGTGAGGTGCACAGGTGGAAAATGCTTTTTATCTTCCCAAACTGATGGGATTGACATATGTTGATACTATATGAAAATATGAAAAAAGTATACAGTGAATAGACCAGAAATCAGAAGACCAGCTCCACAATATGTCACCATGTCACTAAAGGTGTCTGAACAAGCAAGATGGGCCTCCTGGTTGAGTTGACATAAAATACAGAGTGTTTCCAAGGCTGCACAGAAGGACACGTGCAACATTACTCAGTGTGTAACCAGGAGTGAGGGCACTGAGGATCCAGGACACCAGCACCAGCACCCCACAGAGCAGGGAGCTCATGGTGACTGTGTAACACAGGGGCTGAAAGGTGGACTCAAAGTGATTAAAGGATGTTCACTCTCAGGAGAACATCCACAGGCCCCCAAAGAGCACGACCAAGCACCTCTGGAGACTCAGCCTATAAGGGTCAGGGTCGCTTTGTGTCTGAATGTTCACCAGCATCTTTGGGAAATGTCTGAGGAGAAACATACTGGAAAGAAAGAATACATGGTTTATGGAGATGTGAATCAGAGCTGGCACGAAAGCAGGGCTCCAGTCACAGTGATCAGGGCTGTAGAGAGGAAAAGTCCACCTATGTAGGCTGCAGTTCTGGTTCTTTCGGTAATCCTACAGGTGAAAATCCTGGAGTTTGTCTACCACTCCCTCGTTTTATGTAATACAGGCTACTATCAAGAGAGAAATAAAAAAAAATTCTAATTTTCACATAAACTAGCCCTACAACAGTCGAAATTCTAATACATCTTTTATTTTCAGTTTTTTTTAGTATCGAACTGTGCTCTACATACAACCACTGTGCGTCTCAAAACAGCAATTTCTGCCCATGACTACCTCTTTCCCTAGGGGCTATGTACTCTACATTGGTATTAAGAAGTTCTGTCACAGCAGGGGATGCTTATTGAGTTATTCGTGAATTCAGTACAGAATACAAGGTGGTGAGAAACTAGAGTCGTTACAGCTCACTGATGGGAAGAAACTAAGCAAATACCAAGAGCATATAAATTATCTGATGTTAACAGATGCTATAAAAATAAATCATATATAAAGAAGAGAGTGGGCCTCCCTGGTGGTGCAAGGAGTTAAGACACAACCTATGAAGCTATCCACAGCCACTGCAGAACCAGTTTGATTCCCGGCCTGAGAGCTACCCACATGGTGCAGCAGAACTCCCGTGACTCACCTGCTGTTCCCCTCAGCACTGTATTTCAGTCGGTCTGCCTGTTCTGTTCGCTGCTCTGTCTCTGGTGAATCCTCTTACCCCTGGCACCTCTGCTTATCCCAGTTCTTGTATGCATAAATAAATAAATCTTAAAAAAAAGAAATAATAAAAAAAGAAGAAAGTGAATGGGGATGTTGTTTTATACTGAGTGTCCAGGTGATCAGCAAATATTTGAACAAAGAACTTAATTAAGAGAAGGCAGGAGAAGGCCTTCCTAGTGGCTCAGGGGTTAAAGTCTCAGCACTGTCACGCTATTGCCAGCCACTGTGGCATGAGTTCGAACCCAGCCAGGGACTAACACACATGGTGCAGCAGATCTCTTCTGTCACTCCTTCTGCTCCCCTCAGCAGTGTATTTCAGTCAGTCTTCCTGTTCTGCTCCCCACTCTGTCTCTGGCCCAGATACCTGCTCTTGTTTGCATAAATAAATAAAGTAAATCTTAAGAGGAATGTAGTGAGAAAATGTGGAGGAATGAGGTGCCCTCCTTACTGCTGTTTAAATGTCAAATCACATGGAGTCCAAAATTTGTGTTGTTTCTACAATTTATTATTTCATTTCCAATGAATCTCGTAATTGGAAATGGATTTCACCCCCTTTTTTGTCATATGTGATTTAATATTACGGCAACTGTATCTTAAATTTCATATTTTGGTATGAAAAAGAAATCATAATAACTGCCATAAGAACTGGTCAGGGTCTCCCCTGGTGGTGCAGCAGTTGAGCACTGGGCTGCGAAGCTGCCTGCAGCCTCTGCAGCACTGGTTCAATCCCCAGCCCCCGGAGAGGACCCCACATGTTGCAACAGACCTCTCCTGCTGTGCCCGCTGCTCCCCTCAGCAGTGTATTTCCTCAGTCTGCCTGTTCTGTTCCCTGCTCTGGCTTGGGTGAATTATCTCACCCTCCCGCGCTTCTGACTATATCCAGTGCGTGTATAAATAAATAAAGAAATCTTAAAAAAAAAATAAAATAACTGGCCATGCCCCAAAATGTGTACATAAACTCACAGAAACACACATACACAAAGCAAGTTCTAACCAACTTGGGCCATGTCACTATCGGGTTTGCTTCACCCTCAGTCATAATAACTAGGAATACCATACCTGAGCCATGTTCTCAGCAGCAGATCATCATCCCCATAGAGTGTAGCAATAGCATCCAGTTGTGAGTCATAGAAATGCAAAAATGGGGTTCCTTTTTAATATGACATCCTGTGTCCTGCATTTAAAAAACCTTCAGAGAAACAGAACAACAACAACAAAAAAGCTGAGAGAGAAGAAATAAATGAATAGATGGGGGAAAATTAATAACTATGTGTGGTCCCTGAAAACTCTGATGAGTAGAAAGCATTATTTGGCAACATTCCAATATCAGCAATATCCCCTTGATGCCCAGAAAAACTAATAAAGCAGCAAAAAGCTATTTATCTAAAAATCAGTGCTATATTTATAATATACCAAAGATTGTATATCCCACTAGAATATGAACAAAAGGAGTAAACTTGCATCTACAAAAGGAAACAAAAGCAGAACCAAGATAGGTTTAGTCCCTCCTCTCTCAGCCTGGCACTTCACTGCAGGGCAAACGCTACATAATCATTCACAGAAATCTTGTCAAGATTAAACAAATCTGATATCAAACTACATTCTTAATCCCAGCAACTCAACTCAGAACAGCATGCCTACCCTGAAGAGGGGTGTTGGGAGGAGGAAAACTGATACATTAGTGTGATTTTGTTGTTGCAGTTTCCCAGAATCCCTTTGTCCCAGAAATTTTAACAAGTAGCGTTAAATTATTTAGAAAGATTGATGAAAAAAAACAACAAAGACTTGCTGTACTTCACAAGCCATATACTAACATGTCTGTATAACAAAGATGCTGTCATGTACACAACATTATAACTACAAAGCTTCAGTCATTCAGCAAGTGTACAATTGATGAAAGGTGCAATCATTTTTCTATAAGGACTATGAAGGTCTTGCCAACATCAGAAAATTAAATTCTACAATAGTTTATTTCAAACAACTCTTTTTATTTTATTCTTGAAAATGATGAAGGCAATAATTTACTATTTCCTCATGGAACACTTATATCACAGAGTATTTGGGATGTTAAATTGTATAATTTTATAAAGTATAATCTACAAAGTGTTATACTCATATCAATGGTTAATATTATCCAAAAGTGTCCAACATCGAAATACACTCTAAAAGTAAAATAGGGCCTCCCTGTGGCACAGTGGATTGAGCACAGCTTTGTGAAGCTGTCCGCAGCCTCTGCAGCATGAACTTGATTCCCAGTCAGCCAGGTTGATCCCCACATGGTGCAGCAGACTGCTTCTGTCTTGCCCGCTGCTCCCCTCAGCAGTGTCTTTGTCTGTTTGCCTGTTCTGCTCCCTGCTCTGTGACTGGTGAATTCTCACCCTCCCATGCCTCTAGCCTGTACCCCCGTGCTTGTATAAATACATAAATCTTTAAAAAATAATAATAAAAGTAAAATAGTCAATAAACCAAATGTTTGCTTATAAAGCAATAAATAAAAGGAGAAAAGGTGTTTATTTGTTTATTTGTTTTGCTTATCTTTCTTAAAGTATCACTGGTTTACATTGTTGTTTATAAATTGGAAATATAGGATCCCCCTTCCAGTGCTGTTACTATAGTGCTCCTTCCACCAAAGCACCCACAGTGCATTGTGCCCCCTCCCCACTTTGCGCTTGTCCCTACCTCTTCCTCTCGCCCTCAGAATGACTAAGTTCTATGATGTGCTTTCAAGACCTAGTTTTCAAGTTTGTCTTTATCTAATCCTTTCTCTGGTTTGGCTATATTCCATATATAAGTGACACCATTCGGTGAGTCATGGACATCTTTCTATTTATTTTTGTCTCCATTTTCTTTTAATAGTCTTAGGATTTTCATTAAAAGGTTTCATCTCCTTTAAGTTTTTTTTTTTCCCCTTATGTTTCTCATTTTTTTCATCAATATTAAATGGGTTTGTTGTCCAGATTTTGTTTTCTTCCAGGTCAATGTTTATATATAGAAATGCAACAGATTTTTGTATATTGATTGTGTAATCTGCCACTTTCCTGGTTTAGAGTTTCTAATAGTTTCTTAGTGGAGTCTTTTGGGTTTCCAATATATATGGTCATGTAAATAATGATTATTTTATTTCTTCCCCAATTTGTGTATGTTTTATAGTTATTCCTTGCTTATTGATATAGCTTGGCTTTATAATACTGTTGAATAGTAGTGATGACAGTGGATGTTCTTGTCTTGTACCTGATCTAGAGGAAAAGTTTTCAGTTTCCATAAACTGATCATTATGTTTTCTGTTGATTTGTCATATACAATCTTTATTTTGTTGAGATAACTTCCTTCTATCCCCATTTTAAATGAATTTTTATCATAGAAAATGAATTTTGTTTTTGTTGTGTCTATTGATGTGATCAAGTGATCAAGTAATTTTTGCCTTTCCTTTTTATTGAATGTGGTGAAGTAAATTGATCAATTTGAAGATGTTGAAACACCCTGTATCCCTAGAATTAATCCCTCTTGGTCAATTAGTATGAGTCTCACAATGTATTGTTGAATTTGTTTTGATAAGATTTTGTTAAGGATTTCTGCATCAATGTTTATCCCCGTCATTGGGCTATAGTTTTCTTTTCTGTGACATATTTTTTTTTTTTTTTGCATTGGGTATCAGGGTAATATTGGCCTTATGAAAAGTATTTGGAAGAGTCCCTCTTTTTCCATTTTTGGAATAGTTTGGGAAGGATAAATAATCATTTTTGAAGGTTTGATAAAATACAGTGATGAAACCATCTGAATATTTGTTCTATGGGAGACATTTGAATACTGTTTTATTTTGTTGGAATTGGTCGGTTATTGTTTTCTTTTGCTTCCTGGTTTAGTCTGGGAAAATTGTGTTCTTCTAAGAAATTTCCCACCTAGTCTATGTTGTCTAATTTAATGCCATATATATGTTCATAGCAGTCTCTTACGATCCTCTGCATTTCTGAGATGTGTGTTGTAACTTCTTTTTCATTTCTTTTTTAAAAGATTTATTTTATTTATTTATGCATGCACGAGTTGTAGGCCAGAGGTGCCGGGGGTGAGAGGATTCACCAGAGACAGAGTAGGGAGCAGAACAGGAAGATTCACTGAAATACACAGTTGAGGAGAGAAGCGGGCAAGACAAGAGAGATCTTCTGTGCCACCCGAGTCATCTCCCTGGTATGCCAACATTCAAACTCTGCTGCAGTGGCTGGTGTAGCTTCGTAGTGCTGAGACTTAACCCCTTGTACCACCAGGGTGGTTCTTTTTTCATTTCTTATTCTATTTATTCATGCGGTCTCCCTTTTTTCTTAGTGAGTGTAAGTAGGAGCTTGTCTGTTTTGTTTATTTTTTCAAAGAACCAACTTCAGTTTCATTTTTTATTCCTATTTTTCACTCCAGCTTTAAATTGTATTACTTTTCTGGTGGTTTTGGTTTTGGTTGTTCTTTTTTAGTTCCTTATGGTGTATGGTTTGATTATTTGAGACATTTCTTGCTTCTTTATGTGGGTCTATGATTGTTACCTATATCTCTCTTAGTATTTCTTTTGCTGTATCCGTTAGGTTCTGGTAGTGCTTTATTCATTTTTTTCAGGTATTTTAAATTCTCTCCTTTTACTCCCTCATTAATCAAAAAGTTATTTTTAGTATGTTTTCCACTCTCCACAGGTTGGATTTTCCTGTTTTCTTTTTGTTGATGGCTACTTTGATACCATTGTTTTTAGAGAAGTTATTTGATATGACTTCAAGCCACTCTATTTCTTTGATTAGTGAGTTCAATTCATTTAAAATAAGGGTGATTAGTAATAAATCAGGATTTGCTATTGCCATTTTGTCCTTTGTTTCTGGTTCTATCTATTGCTTGTTGAATTTTTAGTGGGTTTTCATCTTTTCTATATAGAGAGAACTCTTTTCAACACATTCTATAGGGGAGGTCTGGTGTTTATAATCTTCGGTTTCTCTGTGTTGTAGAAAGTCTTAATATCTCTCTTATCTGAAAGAAATTATTGCAGGATATGGTGTTTTGGGTAGGTATTTTTTTCTCCTTGAGTCTTTTGAATACTTCATTCTACTTTCTCCTGGTTCTTAAAGTTGCCTCAGAGACATTTGATTTAAGCCTGATGGATATATATTAACAAGTTACCTGTTTTTTATCCTAGCTACTTTCAGTATTCAGTATCCTGACTTTTTCTTGAACTTCTGATACTTTCACCAAATGCAATTTGGTGTAAGTTTCATTACATTTAGATACCCGATGTTCTTTAACTTCTCGAACTTTTATATTCAGTTCCTTTCTCGGGTGTGGAAAGTTTTTCTCTATTATTTCTTAATAAGTTCTCTGTTTCCTCACCCCTTCCACTTCCACTTCTGGAATACCTATTTCCCTTATGTTGCCTTTCTTTTTTTATGATTTATTTATTTATTTTATACAAGAATCAGGGTACAGACCAGATGTGCGAGAGGGTGAAAGGATTCACCAGAGACAGAGCAGGGAACAGAACAGGCAGACTGACAAAACGCACTGCTGAGGAGAGCAGTGGACACAACAGAAGAGGTCTGCCACTACACATGGGACCCTCGCTGGTTGGCTGGGATCAAATCAGTACTGCAGAGGCTGCAGACAGCTTCACAGCATGGCACTCAACCGCCTGTGCCACCAGGGAAGGCCGTATGTTGCCTTTCTTGGTGGGGCTCATAGTTCTCACAGTGTTTCTTTGTGTTTAAAATTTACAGTTCTTTTTAATTTTTCCTTTGGGTCCTTTGAGCATTATTATCAATGAGGTCATTGATTTGCTATTCAATTTTGTCCAGTCTGCTTCCATAGATTTATAGGATTTTTATTTTCATCCTTTGAGCATTTCATATGCTTGATCTTTGTTATTTTATTATTTACAGATTTCATTTCTGTTTGTTAATTTTATTTCTCAGGTCATTAATTTGTTATTCTGAGTTTTCTTGTGTCATTTTCATCAACTTTTCTGAGTTTCATATGCCCATTTGTTTTACCATATTATAACAATTTTGAATTATTTATCTGATAGGAAGAGGATACCATCTATGCCTTTGCACTCTGGAGAGTCAGTCTCCTTTGGTGAAGCCATATTACCTTGAGGTATCAAATTGCCATGAGTTGTGTTTGTTAACCATTTTGAAGCTTTAGATTTCCTTATTTTTAAAAGCATCTGAAGCAGTAACTTAGAGTTTTGAATAGCTCCTCCCCTTTATGTGTTGGCCTTTCTCAGTCTTCATAGGTTTAAGATACTTGCTTTTGCAGCCGCTGCATCAGGGGGTATAAGAAGTGCATGTGTGAGTCCAGCTGCTTTTTTGAATGCTCTGAGAGGGTGCTGGGCCCTGCTTTGGCACCACCAATATTGTTCCTCTCTGTGGTTCCAGATCCGATGTTTGCAGTCTGCTTATTGTCAATGAGTTTCACAAGGTCCATACCAGCCATGAGGAACAGGAGAGAGTAAGAACTGGTCAATCACTGCACTTGTTCCTTTTACTGGAGAAACATCCTCCTAGTAGTGTCCCCAGCTTATCTTGATGTATTCTTTTCTCAGTCAAGGGTGTTGCATCCACAGCACTTATCTCACCCCTTAACAGATGACCAGCCAAATGACAACATCACCAAGTTGGCTTGGCATCCTCTCCATCCCCGACCACAGTCTCTGGACCTTTACCTCCATCTTTCTCTTATTCATTGAAACATGACTCTTCTCTGTGTCCCTTCTGGTGTTGTGTTGGTCTCTGATATACAAAAAGTATCCAATCTCCTCCCAGAATTATGGGTTCTTTGGGAGTAGTGTCCAAGTTGTTAACATAGATGATACTTTCAGGAGCAACAAACCTATTCTAGATCTATATTGGTCTGCCATTTATCACAAGTTTGAGTTCTCTATCTAGATCTTCCACATCTTTGTGGTTTGATTCTACAGAGTCATTTTCTCTTTGTTATATCATTTTTCCTTGAGGACTCAAGATCCCATGTGTTATTTTATTTTTTTAAAGATTTATTTATTTATTTATTTATTTATACAAGCACTGGATACAGTCAGAAGCGCGGGAGAGTGAGAGAATTCACCAGAGCCAGAGCGGGGAACAGAACAGACAGACTAATGAAATACACTGCTGAGGGGAGCAGCAGGCGGCAGGAGAGGTCTACGCTCCATGTGGGACCCTCACAGGTAGCCAGGGATTGAACCGGCGCTGCAGACACTGCGGGCAGCTTCGCAACCCAGTGCTCAATCACTGTGCCACCAGGGGAGGCCCCCCCATGTGTTAATTATTTGTGTGTTCATTTCCAACTTTCAATTTTCTCTTCTAAAAATTATCTGTAGGGCCCTCCCCTGATGGCGCAGTGGTTGAGCCCTGGGCTGCAAAGCTTCCCGCAGCCTCTGCAGTGCCAGTTTGATCCCCAGCCACCAGCAAGGGACCCACATGGCACCACAGACCTCTCCTGCTGTGCTCGCTGCTCCCCTCAGCAGTGTATTTTGTCAGTCTGCCTGTTCTGCTCCCTGCTCTGGCTTCGCTGGGTTCTCTCACCCTCCCTCGCTTCTGACTGTACCCAGTGCTTGTATAAATATATAAATAAGGGCCTCCCTGGTGGCGCAGTGGTTGAGCACTGGGTTGCGAATCTGTCCATGGCCTCTGCAGCACCGGTTCGATCCCTGGCTGCTCCCCGGCCACCGGAGGAGGGTCCCACATGGTGCACAGACCTCTCCTGCCACCCGCTGTTCTCCTCAGCAGTGTACTTCGGTCATTCTGCCTGCTCTGCTTCCCGCTCTGGCTCTGGTGAATTCTCTCACCCTCCCGCGCTTCTGACTGTACCCAATGCTTGTATAAATAAATAAACAAACAAACAAATAAATAAATAAATCTTTAAAAAAATAAATATATAAATAAATCTTTAAAAAAATTATCTGTAGCCTACATCTCAATAATATCTTTAAAGACTCATCCTCAAAGCAAAGAATGCAAAGGAAATGATAAACACCTGGGATTACAACAAACTAAAAGCATTTGTATGGCAAAAGGGACCGTAACCAAAACAAAGAGGCACTCTATTGATTGGGAGAAAATTTTTGCACTCCATACAACTGATAAGGGACTGATCATAAAGATATATAAAGAGGTCACCCAAATCAAACAATCCAGTCAAAAAATGGGCAGAAGAACTTAAAAGACACCTTTTTAAAAAATATTTATTTATTTATGCATACAAGACTTGTGGTACAGGCCAGAGGTTTGGGGATGAGAGGATTCACCAGAGACAGAGTGGGGAACAGAAAAGGCAGATGTACTGAAATATACTGAGGGAAGCAGTGAGCGAGTCAGGAGAGGTCTGCTGTGCCATGTGGGTAGTTTCCTCACCAGGGATCGAACTCATGCTGCAGTGGCTGCAGATAGCTACATAGGTTGCATCTTAACCCCTTGCATCACCAGGGAGGCCATTAAAAGACACTTCTCCAAAGTGGAATTGCAAATGCCTTACAGGCATATGAAAAAATAGTCAACATACTTCAAAATCATGGAAATGCAAATCAAAACAACCACCTTACAACAGGAAGAATGGCACATATTAAAAAAAACAACAACAACAAACTTGCAACAACACTTTTAAAGCATGTGGTGAAAAGGGAATTTTCCTACACTGCTAGTGGAAATACAAATTGGTTACACCACTATGGAAAGCTGTGTGGAGATTCTTCAGACTACTAAAAAGGGAGTTACCATAGGACCCAGTATTCCACTCCTAAGGATCTATCCAAAGGACACAAAAACATTGATTCAAAAGAATTCCCCGGGCCTCCCCGGGAGCACAGCAGTTGAGCGCTGGGTTGCGAAGCTGCCCACAGTCTCTGCAGTGCCCATTCGATCCCTGGCCACTGGGTGAGGGTCCCACATGGCACGCAGACCTCTCCTGCCACCAGCTGCTCTCCTCAGCAGTGTGCTTCGTCAGTCTGCCTGCTCTGCTCTCTGCTCTGACTCTGGTGAATTCTCTCACCCTCCCGTGCTTCTGACTGTACCCAGTGCTTTTATAAATAAATAATCTTAAAAAACAAGAATGCCCGCACCACTATGCTTATTGCAGCACTATTTATAATAGATATGTCTTGAAAACAACCCAAATGCTCAAAAACAGATGACTGGATCAAAAAGATGTGTTATGTCATAACTTATCTTGAAACAATCAGATAACAGAGCTTGAAATGCATTTTAACTGCCCTGTAATCTAAGCTAAGTCAGAGGTCTCTGATTGTATACAGGGATTTGAGGATTATCTTACTTGAGGAACAACATGAGATGAAGCCAGGATCAACATATTAAGAAATGATATTTAAGGAAATCTCCCAATTAATTTCTAAAGGATATATGTGTGTTCCCTACCATGAAAATAACTTGTATTCTTAATGTTACTATCAGATGAACATACAAGTGGCAGAGAGTTTGGTTATATAAAGCTATTGGTCAGTTAGCAATTGGTATTACTAAAATGATATGTCTGTACAATTGATAATATAGTAACCCCATTGCTATGTATATAACTTTTTTTTAAGATTTATTTATTTATTTATTACAAGCACTGGGCACAGTCAGAAGCAAGGGAGGGTGAGAGAATTCACCAGAGCCAGAGCGGGGAGCAGAATAGGCAGACTGACGAAGCACACTGCTGAGGGGAGCAGTGGGTGGCAGGAGAGGTCTGCGTGCCATGTGGGACCCTGTCCCGGCAGCCGGGGATCGAACTGGTGGTGCAGAGGCTGCTGGCAGCTTCGCAACCCAGGTTCAACAGCAGCGCCACCAGGGGAGGCCCTATGTATATAACTTAGAGACTTTACTGCTCATTTGTATTTAAGAATGTTTATAGCAGCATTGTTCTGTACAGCTTAAAAACTGGAAAAAATTCAGATGACTATCAGTAACAGATGAAAATATTATTCTATTCATATAATAGAGGGAAAATGACATTCATTTATCCAAGGAACATGATCTTAGGGGAGAAAAAGGCATTGTGATTCAATTGACATAATTAAAAAATAGACTCAAAATAAAATGTGAGAAACAAAGAGGAAAATAAACATAGGGAATAAACAAGCAGAACCAGTTTGAAAAATGGAGAAGATTGGGTATATTTCTTTTATGTTCAGGTCTTCTTGAATTTTTTTTTTCTACAGTTAAGGTGATACTGGCTTATGACCTTGTATATGAACATAGAGCTTCCATATGATCAAAAGCAATGAAAATCCTTCAGAAAAGTTAGAAAAAATAATTCAAGCATATCATACATACACAGATATATATTCCAAAGCTACAGAGAATTCTAGAATGGGTAATGTAGTATTCATGTCACAATGTGCTCCAGACATAAGGAGAAAGTTGAGTAAAATTGATGGTGCTATGGAAATGGCTACTTCCCAGTTACTGTGAAACAGGTGCAGTAGGTAGGGCAGGAGAAGGATAGGATGCCAGGGTAGGCCAGAATGCCCTATCTACCTGCTCAGGCTCCAAAACAAGAGAGCAGCTAAAAAGCCCCAAAATGCCAAAATGCCAAAAAACCAAAACCAAGGTCTATAGCAAAACAACACCCACCTAGGAGGAGCCTATGGGCTAAAGCTGAACTAAGGACAGTGCCCAATAAGAGGACAGGTGACTCCATGGGTTCTCACCCATGGACATATTGCTCGAGACCTCAGGCTCCAGGAACAACCAAAAGGGAAACAAAGAGCTTACCATAACCTCAAGCGACTGATTTCTCACACAAATAGTGTCAGTGATGGTCACCATCAGTCACCATGATTGCAGGACAGCACTTGCCAGTAGTGAAGACAGACAATGGTCCCCCAGTAGTGTGAGACACACCAAGTGTTAGCAGCTCTTTTTGAGTTGTTGGGCTATACCAACAACAAACTGCTCTTTGAGACACCAGTCTTCAGGCCTTTGGTGCTCCTTTCAGACACAGGACTGGAGGCCCAGGCCCTAACAGAGGTCTTTAGCTACTTTTCCTTCCTCAGAGATTTGCTGCTGGATGATTCTTTCCTTCTTTCTTCTTTTAGCTTCTGGTCCTTCCTCTTTTTTCTTTGGAGGCTAGAATCACCTGACCCTCAGCTTCCTCTGACCCTGGTATATATCCTCTCTCAGGGTGCACCACCCACAGTATGACTGGGCCAATTTTCTATCTTGTGGCTGATTGGGCCATTTAGCACCAATCAGCTGATTGGTCTATTCCACAACCTGGAAGTATGCAGTTTCATAAAAGCACTCTGGGAAGCAACTGCCACAAGTGACAAAAGGGTGGTTGCTGGGCTCTCAGCGACTGTCACAATGAAGTAGAAAATATACTGACCTGCAGCAGTCGTGACTGAACTTGTAAACTAAAAGTTTCAGGGAATGGCTGATACCACTGCACTGGGAAAGCCACATGCTTGATACATGTTTTCCCATCTGATTGTACCCCTTGTTTTAGGTCAATAAATACCCTCTAACTTAATTGCTCATGGGCCAGACTTGGGAGAAGGATCTCTTCTGAGCCCGCCACTGTAAATAAAGTACTTTCATCCTCCTCTCTGGGTGTCATTTGGCTTCCTGACAGAGATGCTGCCACGACATTTTGGTTCCCTGACCAGGAGGCTGGCTGTGTTGGCCCACTGTGCCACTGGCCTGGAGTTGGGGCTGTGCCAACCACTCTCCCTGAAGAGAACGAGGTAGGCACATCCGGTCTTGGTTCGGCAAGTTTTCCTTCCTATGGTGGGTGTCAGCCGACCACCACAGCAGCACCCTGACTGCACTCTGGGGGACAGGTGGACAGATGCACCAGAGGCTTTAGGACCCAGTAAGACCCCTCGGAGCCCAGCCTGAATTAGGTCCATCCCAATGGATGGAAGGGAAGCCTGATGTCCTCCCAGTGCCCAGTTTTGGGGACCACTTAGGAACTCTTGTTGGAGGGAATGTAATAATCTCTGAATGACTGTATTTGATTGGTGTGTGTGTGTGTGTGTGTGTGTGTGTGTGTGAGAGAGAGAGAGAGAGAGAAAATCTCCATGGCTGCAGATAAGGAGACTGAGAGGGTTTGAAACTGCAGTTTTGTGGCAAACGGCATACTGCATAATGATGACTGGCCCATTTGTGGGACAGCCTGCCCTGGTATATGCATAACCATCAGCCAAGACATGCCTGTCAGTTCACACAAGAGACACAGCCAGACAAGTACATTTGTGTGTTCTCCCTTCCTTTGTTGCAACACCAATTGTCTCCGGCCCAGGCATCATCCTTATAGCTTCATTTCTGAGATATTCAAGGTCCCTTCTGCCTTTGGGGAGGATGGCTCTATCCATGAGGGCACTCCAGTATTCTATTCCCAACCTTCACCACAACTATCCTCCTTAATTGGAAACATCACATTCCAGCCTGCTTAGAAAAACCGCAAGCTCTCATAGACCTCTTTGAGTCCCTCTGTCAGAAACATCACTCCACTTGGGATGACTGTTGTCAATTCCTCCTCACCCTCTTTAACACTGAGGAGCTCCAGCATATATACTCACAGAATCTAGACAATGGCTCCAAGACCAAGCCCCAGCTGGTACCCTTGACCCTGTTCTGTGGGCTTCCGAAGCCCCTGACACCCCCCTGCCAGGAGTGGGACCTCTGTGTTAAAGATGGAAGAGCTGCACTCAAACGGTATCTGCATGCTCTTTTGATGGGTATTAAGGCAGGGGTGAGAAAGCCCACTAACATGTCTACAGTTGCCTCTTTTATTCAAAAACCTGATGAGTCCCCCAGTGATTTTTATGAGTGCTTGTTTGAGACCTTTCACATCTATACCCCTTTTGACCCAAAGTCAACAGATAATCAGGGAATGGTCAATAGGCCTTTTTGGCTCAAGCCACACCTGACATCTGCTGCAAACTCCAAAAGTTTGAGGAATTTGCCATTATGAATGCCACTCAGTCGCTGGAAGTAGTTAATAATGTGTTTGTTAACCGAGACTGTGTGGCATACATGAGGCAGATCAGTGCATAAAACACAGGGTCTTCCTTTTGGCTGAGGCTCTGGGAAAGCCTGCCCCAACTCGCAAAGTGTGTTGACAATGTTTGGGTGGATCAAGCTTTCCTCTTCAAGTTGATCAATGTGCATTCCGCAAGCAAGTGAGTCAAAGGAAAAATGAATGTCTGGAACAAGTAGCCAGAGAGCGTACTGAAGCAACACCCCCCATCAGTCTGAAAGGGTCACACAGGGCAGAAAATAGGAGCAGGAGTCTAGTGGTGAAGGTGACTGTCCACTGGTGAGGGTGACTGTCCACTGGTGAGGGTGACTGTCTACACCTTAAAATAGCATTTAGACTCAGAACGTAACAGACCAGCTCAGTCAATCTCTATACCCGGGAGCCCGGGGTCACTGTCCCGGTTGTCACCACTCCTGGTGCCCTGTTTAGTGGGAAAAAACCACCATCATTAGAGTGACAGGTACCCAAGCCTCCAGACCATTCTTTTCTCACACATGTCAACTCAGAGGCCGTCAAGTTGTCCATGATATTTTGTATGTGCCAGACTGTCCAGTTGAATCCTAGGGCAAGTTAGGGATAATTAGGCAGCCTCAAGGACAGTGCAGGGATTTCAGGAAAGTTAAGTAATGCTCCAAAGATAAGGGCAACAAATTCCAAAGGGATCTAATCTAATACCCCAAGACTTATGTCATTAGGAACTTACTTTATGAAGTTAGTGTCAACAGGACATTCCAAATAGAGGGCAATGAAGAAAAAATATAAGGGCTGGGGCATAGAGACTTACTCCTGGGCACAGAGACATTTAGGTAATCAGTGAGACCACTGAGAACTAACCAATCAAAAAGAGACTGGTGGAGCTTTAGAATAATCAGGGAAAGAAGGTCTATATTCCCTGAGGCCTGTCTCTGATTTGGCTTCCTTGCCCCTCCCTGGACTGGTTCCATCAGCCTGGGAGTCCCACTTCATTTCTGTTACGTTTCTCCTCAATAAACTTGTTTCTTTCTCTAAACAAATCTGCCTCTTCTCACTTGCTTGCCTGGGTGTCTGCGAAGTTCCCACTGCAGCTTTGTGAGACACCAACCTGTGGTGGGCTAGTGGCTGGCACTCAGCACAGCCCCTACAGCCTGGGATCCATTCCTGGCTGGGAAACTAGGCCTGAAAACCTACAATTCCAGTATCATAATTTCCCCTTTAAGATGAGATATTCTAACCAAACTTGGAGCTCAAATTAGTTTCGGCCCTGACCCACCAGTTATTCTTTCATTCCCAGACTTGGACAGTCTCATCCTGTTCAGTCACCCTACCCAGGGAATTAGAGTGGAAAATTCATGCTCAGGAAAAGACTGAGCTTAACCCAGACTGACTCAAACAACAATTCCCAGGTGTCTGGGCTGAAAACTCGCCACCAGGCCTAGTACTCAACCATGCTCCAATTCATATAGATCTCAAGCCTGGTGCAGTACCTATTAGACTTTGGCCATACCCAAATGCCAAGCTAGACTTGGCATTCAGGAGCACATTGATAGACTTAAAACTCTCAGCATCTTATTAGAGTGTCAGTCACCCTGGAATACTCCATTCCTTCCTGTCAAAAAGCCTGGAGGTGCTGAGTACCATATTGTCCAAGATCTTAGAGCAGTCAGTGCAGTGGTCATTACTCTCCACCCAGTGGTCCAAAACCCATATATGCTTTTGAGACTTCTGCCGCCACAAATGCAGTGGTTCCCCTGTCTAGATCTTAAAGATGTTTTCTTTTGCCTCTGCATTGCATCCAGCAGTCATCCTTTCTTTACATTAGAGTTGGAGGACCCTCAGACAAGCTGAAAGACTCAACCTGGACAAGACTGCCTCGGGGGGGTAAAAATTCTCCAATTTTTTTCAAGGAAGCCCTAACTTTAGATCTCGCTGCTTCCCCCAGTGAAGAGCTCCAGTGCATGCTTCTGCAATAGGTTGGTGATCTCTTCTTAGCTAGTGAGACCCAAGCATCCATCTGGAATGGTACACTTAGTCTCCTGCAACTCCTAGAATAGACAGGCAACAAGGTCTCCTGGAAAATGGCTCAGATGTGCAAAGAAAAAGTTAAATATTTGGGATTCCATATTACAAAAGGCAGCCATGTTCTGGGGCTAGGAAAAAACAGGCTATCTATTCAATCCCGAGACCTGACACAAACACACAGTACAGGAGTTCCTCATGGCAGCAGGATACGGTCAAATCTGGATTTCAGGGTTTTCAGAAGTAGCCAGACCACTCTATGAAGTTTTAACTGGACCCAAAAAATCAGACCTTAGTCTGGGAGGAGCTGCAGTACCAAGCCTTCCACTGCCTCAAGAAGGCACTCACAATAGCACCAGCCCTTGGGCTGCCAGATGTAACTAAAGACTTTCATCTATTTGTGTGTGAAAAACACAGATTGGCCTTAGGGGTTGTGACCCAAACTGTTGGCCCATAGCAGAGGCTTATTGCATACTTCCCAAACAGCTGAGCCCTGAATCTGCCAGATGGTCACCATGCCTCCATGCCCTAGCAGCCACCACCATCCTCATCCATGAGGCAGACAAACTGACCTTAGGTCAGAATCTGCATTTCAAAGCACCACATTCCCTCATCACCTTGCCAAACAATAAAAGACATAAGAGATGTTCCTATGCCAGAATGGCTCATTACTAAGGATTGCTATGTGAAAACCCTAGAATATTTCAAATTAGTACAAGGATTAAATCTAACCACCTTCTTACCCTCTGAAGAGGGCCACATGATCATGACTGTGAAAACCTCATAAATGAAATTTATTCCAGTCACCCAGATCTCTTGGATCAGCCACTAACCCGCCCAGACCTTGAACTTTTTACAGATGAGAGTAGCTTTGTCAAGAAGGGACAGCATTATGTGGTGTACATGGTCACCATCACCAACTGGCTAATAGAATCAGGTCTGTCCCCAGAACCTGGTCAGCTCAATGGGCAGAACTCTGGGCTCTCATCCATGCCCTTCACCTGGCGAAGGATTAACAGTCAACATCTACACTGACTCTCGGTATGCATTTGCCACCATCCATATTCATGGAGCCATTTACAAGGAAAGGGGTCTTTTGGGTGCAGGGGGGAAAGAGTCCGAAATTCTTCAGTTGTTAGAAGCAGGCTGGAGTCCAGCAAAATGGCAGCTGTGCATTTCCAGGGACTTCAAAAAGGAACTGACAAAGTCACCAAAGGAAACCAGCTTACTGACCTGGATGCCAGGTAAGCAACAGACCAGCAAGACCAGCGCTCCCCAGGAGAAATTCTCCCTGTCACAACTCCAGCTTCTCCTCCACAGGAGCAGTACTCCCCTAAAGAGACTGCTTGGATTAAAAACCAAGGGGGAACACTCGGGGGCGGAGCAACATGGCGGCGAGGAGACGCTGCGAGTAAGATCTCCCATTAAAAAAAGTTAATAGGGAGGAAAAGCGGCAGGTCCCAGTGAGAACTGGGACACGGAAGATAAACGGGTGACGCCAGCAAACTACCGGAAGAAGAAAGTGGCCATAAAAGAGGACTAGAAGGGAGGGAAGCGCAGAACCCTGCTCCCCTCCCCCGCCCACAGAGGCGGCACTCTCCGACCGGCAGAGAGGAGGAAAACAACAAACCAAAACGGCCAACAAGAACAAACTACGCAGCAAGCGGGACTGGGAGTGGAAAGGAACTATTGCAGCCACCACACCCCGTGAACGGGAGCTGAGGCGAACCCTGCAGGATCCGCCGCGGCGGTGAGCGAACGGCTCCGGGCGCCATTAGAGAAGAACAAAGACCCCGGGAGACGCGCACACAGCCTGGGCTGCCGGTAAGCTGGCGCGGGAAAGCGGCGCGCTTGGCGCGCTTGAAAAGCAAGTGCAGACAGGGATCGCGGCTGCCCAGGTACCTGCGCCTGCGACCTAGGCTTGCGGGGAGACGACCTAGGCTTGCGGGGAGACTCGCGGAGGTCCTCACTGAGGTGAAGGTCCCTCCCTGAGTAAGCAGGAACCAGGCACCCAGGCACGGGAGCGGGTGCAAAAGGCGCCATTCCCGCGCCACTGAACTGGGCTACAGCCCGCGTCCTGGAACTGAGGGCTTTGAACTGAGACCCGGGGCACGAAAATTTGGGGCGTGGGTTCTCCACGACGGTGGTGCACAAGGCAGACACAGCACCCCAAAGCTGTTGAGGTGTACTCTACCATTCCCGCTCTGTTCCCTGTCCCACGGGGTGGGGGGAGGCGAAAAACAGCCCCCCAAGGACAACAGGAGAGATCTCTGGCGCCACCTAGCGACCAGGAAAAAAAGTCACTAACACCCCATAGAACAGGAAATTTCTTAAGACTGCTTGAAAAGGGCAGAAGGCTTCTGCAGTGGCCAGCCGGGAAGTTATTCCACGCCAGGCCCCTTCCGACCACCAGTCTGAGCCCACAGAGGGAGCAGGCACCCACGTCCGGGGCAGACCGGGTGCGCAGAAGAGTGTGCCTGAAACCGGAGGTGCAGGGACTGCATCCCGCTTCGCTATTTGAGAACAGGGACATTTCTTCAGTAAAAACTGCCTAAAACCAGCAGAAAGCTCCCCCAGAAGACAGAGATGGCTCCTGGAAGAGCCAAAGGGGAGCGGAGAAGTTCACCCAAGATGCCAGTCAGTCCGAGCAACACAGCGTCCCAACGCATACGACAAATTAGAAAACAGACAGTAGGGAGTAGAAGAACCACACGCAACCTAACAACTCCTCAGGAAAGAAGCACACCACAAAAAGAAAACCACTCCCCAGATTGCAACGACAGCAACTAGGAAGAACTTCTGAGCCTTCCAGAAAGAGAATTTAAAATTGCCATGATTAAAAAAGTGATAGATCAGAAGAAGGAAATTGAGTCCCTAAAGAGGGAAAACAATGGTCAGAAGAATGAAATTGAGTCCCTAAAGAGGGAAGTAAAAGAAATGCAGGAGATCAAAGAATTAATGGAGGAACTAAAGAACTCCGGGAAAAGCAAGGAAAGCAGAATAGATGAAATGGAAGAACGAATAAGTTCTCTTGAAGACACAGAAATAAAAAGAAACAAAACAGAAAAGGAAAGAGAAGTACGAAGGAAAAATAATGAAGAAAGACTTCGGGAACTATCTGACTCCATAAGGAAAGGAAATATAAGAGTTATAGGAATTCCAGAAGGAGAGGAGAGAGATGTAGGAACAGAGAAAATATTCATGGATATAATTGAAGAGAACTTCCCAAATGCGAAGAAGGAGCTGAAAATTGATATACAAGAAGCAAGAAGAACACCAAACTTCCACGACGAAAGGAAAAACACAGCAAGACACATAATAGTAAAGCTCCCAAGAATCCAGGACAAGGAAAAAATAATGAAGCTGACAAGAGGGAAGAAACAGATAACATTCAAAGGAAAACCAATCAGCCTGACATCAGACTTCTCTGAAGAAACACTACGGGCAAGGAGAGAGTGGAGGGCCATAGTCAACAGACTCCAAGAAAACAGATGCCAACCAAGAATACTCTATCCCGCAAAGCTCTCTTTCCTCCATGAAGAAAGAATATGGACCTTCCCAGACAAAGAGAAACTCCGGAATTTCATTATGAATAAACCCCCACTCCAAAAAATACTACAAGGAATCCTAAAGCCAGAACCTCAGAGGGACGAATAACAACGAAAGAAGACCAAAAAAAAAAGTTATTAAGAGAATAAATAAAATCAAAGGAAAGACAAACACAATGGCAAATACAGATGTTAACATATCAATATTAACTCTAAATGTAAATGGACTAAACCCTTCAATAAAAAAGACACAGAGTTGCAGCCTGGATTAAGAAACAAAACCCAACCTTTTGCTATCTCCAGGAAACACATTTAGCTACAAAAGATAAAAATAGGCTCAAAGTCAAAGGATGGAAAACAATCCTACAAGCAAATGGGCCAAAAAAGAAAGCAGGAACAGATATACTTATATCAGATAAAACAGACTTCAAACTCAAAAAAATAAAAAGAGACCCCAATGGTCACTACATTATGATTAAGGGGACAATACTTCAAGAAGAAATAACACTCATTAACATATACTCACCAAACGAAGGAGCACCAAAATATATCAGACAACTGTTGTCATCTCTGAAAACAGACATCAGAGAAAACACATACGTAGTGGGAGACTTCAACACACCACTATCAACAATGGATAGATCAACAAGACAAAAAATAAGTAAAAAAACTAAAGCTCTAAATAAAGACCTGGAGCATTTGGGCTTAACAGACATCTATAGAACACTAAACCCCAAAAAAAACGGAGTACACATTTTTCTCAAGCGCACATGGATCATTCTCCAGGATCGATCACATACTGGGGCACAAGACAAACATCAACAGATACAGCAAGATTGAAGTCATACCAACCATCTTTTCTGACCACGAAGGCATCAAACTAGAAATAAATCATAAAAAGAAGGCAAGGAACTATCCTACCTCATGGAGATTAAAAGCCACACTACTGGAAGACCACTGGACTAATGAGGAGATCAAAGAAGAAATTAAAAAATTCTTTGAATTGAATGACAAGGAGGACACCAATATCCTAAATGTATGGGATGCAGCAAAAGCAGTAATAAGAGGAAAATATATAGCAATAGAAGCTCACATCAAAAAACAATAAAGAACTCAAAGAAACAACCTAAACTCGAAGCTCAAAGATCTAGAAAAAGAACAACAAAAAAACCCCAGAACCAGTAGAAGAAAAGAAATAATAAAACCAAAGCAGAAATAAATGAAATTGAAACTAAAAAAACAATTCAAAAGATCAATGAAACCAAGAGCTGGTTCTTTGAAAAAATAAATAAAATAGACAAACCCCTAGCCAGGCTCACAAAGGAAAAAAGGGAGAAAGCACAAATACACAGGATCATAAATGAAAGAGGAGAAATCACAACGGACACAGCAGAAATCAAAAGAATAATCAGTAACTACTATGAAGAGTTATATGGAAACAAGTTCAACAATCTAGAGGAGATGGACAAATTCCTACAACTCTACAATCACCCAAAGCTAGATAAAGAAGAAATAGAACACCTAAACAGACCAATTACAAGCAGCAAAATTGAAATGGTAATCAAAAACCTCCCCAAAAACAAAAGCCCAGGACCTGATGGATTTACAAATGAATTCTACCAAACATTCAGAGACGAATTAGTGCCTATCCTTCACAAACTCTTCCAAAAAATTGAGAAGGAAGGGACAATACCAAACACGTTCTATGAAGCCAATATTACACTAATACCAAAACCGAATAAGGACAACACAAAAAAGGAAAACTATAGGCCAATCTCCCTAATGAACACTGATGCAAAAATCCTCAATAAAATTTTAGCTATCAGAATCCAACAATGTATCCATAAGATAATTCACCACGACCAAGTTGGATTCATTCCAGGGGCACAAGGATGGTTTAACATCCGAAAATCAATGAACGTTATCCAACACATCAACAAAAAGAAATATAAAAACCATATGATAATATCAATAGATGCTGAGAAAGCTTTCGACAAAGTGCAACACCCATTCATGATAAAAGCCCTTGAAATTCTTGGGATACAAGGAACATACCTCAACATCATAAAGGCCATCTATGACAAGCCAACAGCCAGTATCATTCTCAATGGTGAAAAGCTGAAAGCAATTCCATTAAGATCTGGAACAAGACAAGGATGTCCACTCTCACCACTGCTTTTCAATATAATACTGGAAGTCCTAGCCAGAGCAATAAGACAAGAGAAAGACATCCAAGGAATCCAAATAGGAAAAGAAGAAGTCAAACTATCACTATTTGCAGATGATATGATAATATACATAGAGAACCCCAAAATCTCCACAGAAAAACTAATTCAACTCATCAGTCAGTTCAGTAAAGTGGCAGGATACAAAATCAACACGCAAAAGTCAGTAGCCTTCCTATACACAAACAATAAATCTGAAGAAGAAGAAATCAAAAAAACCACCCCTTTTATTATTGAAACAAATAAAATCAAATATTTGGGAATAAATCTAACAAAAGAAGTAAAGGACCTATACAAAGAAAACTATAAAACACTGTTAAAAGAAATAGAAGAAGACACAAAGAAATGGAAAGACATCCCCTGCTCATGGATTGGAAGAATAAACATTATGAAAATGGCCATCCTACCAAAAGCAATATACAGATTCAATGCTATTCCAATAAAAATCTCAATGGCATTCTTCAAAGAAATAGAACAATTATTGATGAAATTCATATGGAATCACCAAAAACCCCGAATAGCCAAAGCTCTACTGAAAAAAAAGAAGGAAATGGAGGCATCAATCTCCCAGACTTCAAACTATACTACAAAGCCATAATCATCAAAAGTGCATGGTACTGGAACAAGAACAGACATACAGACCAATGGAATCGAATAGAAAATCCAGAAATAAACCCACAGATTTATGGTCAACTAATCTTTGACAAAGGAGCAAAGACTATGCATTGGAGCAAAGAAAGTTTGTTCAATAAATGGTGCTGGGAAAACTGGGTCACTACATACAAAAGAATGAAGCTTGACCACTACCTCACACCATACACAAAAATCAACTCAAAATGGATTAAATAACTAGACATAAGACCTGAAACCAAAAAATACATAGAAGGAAATATAGGCGAAACACTACGGGATTTGCACATCAAAGACATCTTTACAGACACATCACCCAAAGCAGTGATAGTGAAGACAAAGATAAACAGCTGGGACTACATCAAATTAAAGAGCTTCTGCACAGCAAAAGAGACAATAACAAAAACAAAGAGAAACCCCACCAACTGGGAGAACATTTTTGCACCCAACACTAATGATAAAGGACTGATCACAAAAATCTGCAAAGAGCTGATGAGACTCAGCAACAACAAAGAAAATAATCCAGTCAAAAAATGGGCAGAAGAGCTAAAAAGAAACTTCTCTGAAGAGGAAATGCAAATGGCCAACAGACATATGAAAAAATGTTCAACATCACTTGTAATCAGGGAAATGCAAATCAAAACTACCATGAGATACCATCTCACACCAGTGAGAATGGCACATATTAAAAAAACTAGCAACAACAAATGTTGGCGAGGGTGTGGAGAAAAAGGAACTCTTCTGCACTGTTGGTGGGAGTGCAAACTGGTCCAACCACTATGGAGAGCTATGTGGAGATTTCTGGACCTACTAAACATAGAGCTTCCATATGATCCAGCAATTCCACTCCTAGGTATTTACCCAAAGGACACAGAAACATCAATTCCAAAGAGCACCTGCACCCCTATGTTTATAGCAGCACTGTTTACAATAGCTAAGCTTTGGAAACAACCCAAATGCCCAAAAATTGATGACTGGATCAAGAAGATGTTGTACATATATACCATGGAATATTACTCAGCATTCAAAAAAGATAAACACATGCAATTTGCAGCAACATGGATGGCGCTGGAAGGGATCATGCTCAGCGAAATAAGCCAAAAAGAAAAAGAAAAATACCGGATGGTCTCACTCATAGCAGGAATCTAGAAAACTTAAATAAGGGACCAGGAAAATGAATATAAGAAAGTGAAAATCAAAATCAACAAAAAACTATGAACCAGAGACACTTTTTTGGGGGTGGGGGGCGGGAGGGGAAGGATTGGGGTCAGAATGGGGCGTTTGCAATTGTATGGGGGAATATAAAAATAAAATTTAAGATTAAAAAAAAAAAAAACCAAGGGGGAAACAAGACAGACATGTGTATTGTCGCCTACTGTTGGGACCAGCTGGCCTAAAGGGAGCTGGAGTTTTTGGAATACACCTGTTTACTCTGCATATGGATTTCCAGGACATTAGAAGTTCTGCAAACAGAATTTCTTCCCAGAATTGACTCCTGGTCTCTGAGGATGGACTGGCATCTGCGCATGTCTCCCACTTATCAGGAAAACTTGTTTTCAGCAGTACCTTAGTAATCTGTATAAGCAAAACACAATTGCGTGCTATTTTCTCGATCCTTTGTTCATATCTGTAAAAAAAAGCTTGGGCTGGGAGAGTGAAAGGAAGAGCTGCTCTCGATGGCACTCTCCCAAGCTTCCCCTCATTGCAAAATTATTTAGACTCTGAGTCTTTCTTAATTCAGGGAACTTGATCAGCTGTCCTTTCTGCAGCAGCCTACCAGATGTGTTCCTTCCAGTTCCTTCCAGGGCAGCATATCACTTAGTACATCAGTATCATGAAGTGACTCACCTGGGCAAAACAGCATTAAAAACTCAAATAAATCATTACCTCTATATTTCTCATTTACTGTCCCTCTGTGCCACAATTGCATCCAGATGCCAGACTTGTACACAACATAATTCTGCCCAGTGGCCTAGGCCCCTGCCAGGAATACAGTGCAAGGAGTGCTGCCCGCTTGAAGACTTAGAAGTGGACTTCACAGAAATCAAGCCTTGTAGGGGCTACAGATCTATTTTTTTTTTTAAGATTTATTTATGCAAGCACTGGGTACAGTCAGAAGCGCAGAAGGGTGAGAGAATTCACCAGAGCCAGCGCAGGGAGCAGAGCAGGCAGAAGGACCGAAGTACACTGCTGAGGGGAGCAGTGGGCCGTAGGAGAGGTCTGCGCGCCATGTGGGACCCTCCTCCGGTGACCGGGGAGCAGCCGGGGATCGAACTGGCACTGCAGAGGCTGCAGGCAGCTTCGCAGCCCAGCGCTCAATCGCTGCGCCATCGGGGAGGCCCAGGGCTACAAATCTTTACTGGTCTTGATTTGCATTTACTCCAGCTGTGTGGAGGCATTTCCCACCAGAGCAGAGAAAGCCCAAGAAGTCACTAGAGCCCTCATTAGAGAAATCATTCCCTGATATGGGATTCCTCCATTGGCAGCGACAATGGCCCAGCCTTCACTGTTAATATCATTGCTCAACTGGCTTGTTTACTCCTCATCAAATGGGACCTGCACAACGCTTATTGGCCACAAACTTCAGAGAAAGTGGAACATGCCAAGCAGACTATTAAAATGACTCTGGGAAAGTTTTGCCAGGAGACAGGTTTGCCCTGGGAGGATCTCCCCCACTTTGTGCTCCTCAGAATCTGGTGCATCTGTAGTGCTCATTGATATACTCCCTTTAAGGTTTTTTTGGGGTAACCCCCCTGTAGGGTAAGTTAAAGCTATCAGGCTTTCCTGCCCTCCCACCATCAGGATAGATAATGGATCCTTGTGGTCCTGAATGCATCCCTGAAGGAGGGCACCTGGAATAGGGTGTGGGCATAGGAAGATGGGATTCACCTGGGCTAATACTGTGCTTTTAAGAGCGGCATCACGGGGACGCCAGCAGAAGCTGAGAAGAGCAGAAGAGGCCGAAGGAGAAGCCTAGAAGAAGCCAAGAACGAACGGAAGCTCAGGGAAGCAGAGAGAATGCCAGAGAGCCCAGATAGAGTGAGGGTTTGCTGGGGTCTGGGAGGACTGCCAGCCTCCCGGCCCCCCAGCACTCCTGCCTGTTGTGTACCTGGTAAACCCCAACAAAAGACCTGCAAACCACTGAGGACTCTGATTCCTCCTTTACCCCATCTGCATGGGATCATAGAAAACCTGCCCTGTGTCCATTCCTGCCGTTACACTCCTTTGCCCGGATCATTTCTACGGTGAGGGGGGCCTTAGGCAAACTGGTGAGCTGGCCTTAAATCAACAGTTACAGAAATTACTAAAACCATATACATGATCAATAAGACAGTCCTCCAGAGGGCTCCCAAGCCTCTGGGATACCCAGCCCATCCTCATATACCTGGGAATTCAGTCTGGGTAAAGGATTGGGTAAAGGAGCCTCTTAGGCCTGTCTGGGTGGGACCTTACACTGTCATTGTTACTACTTCAACTGCCATCAAAGTTACAGATATAGTTCCATGGATACAGTATTCCCTAGTTAAACCAATCTGCCCATATACTCCAGAGAAGTGAACAGCCTGCCCAGACCCTCAAGACCAGATCAAGCTGACCCTACGAAGAGCCCAGTACCAGATGACTGGACCCTTCTGCAGCCCTGCTCCAACCACAGCCCGGAAGCTGGTTGGTCAACGCGCAGCAGAAGCCTGAGGGGTGCCAATGTTCACAAACTATTGGACTGACCCCCAGCATTTTCTTTTGTTTCTATTTGGAATAGTGGTTGTTGTTTTACTTGCTTGCTGCCTCCCCTGCACCTGAATAATCTGAAGTATCATGTTTCAAACCTTTCCCATCACCCTGTTTTGCCTTCTGGTTACCCCTGTCAGGACTTCCTGGTATTTCTCTGTCTCCAGGGCTGGCTGTTATGGGGACCCTAGAGCTTATATGGGCCAGATGGGACCCAACTGTAAAAACTGTGGACTTGTCCTTTGATGCATCCAGAGCAGCCTCAGGGCACTCACAACTCTTCCTCCAGTTTAAAAGTACAACCCTTGAGTGGGAGGGTTAATTTTTTTTTTTTTTTTGGTGGAACCCTCACCAGTGGCCAGGGAATGATCCGGCGCTGCAGAGGTTGCAAGCAGCCTCGCAGCCCAGTGTTCAACTGCTGCGCCACCAGGGGAGGCCCCTGAGTGGGAGGGTTATTACACCACCTGCCATGAGTATTTATGCCTCACCCTCCAGAAAAAGGATCTTGCAGGGAGTTTAGCTCTCTGGGGGTGCTTCTCCTGTCCATAGTACATTGGGCTAATGCTGCTGGATGGGCTTCCCCACTCCCCTCAGTCTATGCCAGTGAAGTCCAGGTGTGACTTCCAAAGGCAGGAGCTATGAGTAATTATCAGTCTGACACCTGTAATCATGTAACCATCACTATCCTCAATAGTGCTCATAAATCTTGGGTCATTGGTTGGAATTTCGGCCTGGGATTAGAAGGAACTGCTACTGACACCAAGCAGAAATCACCATGCAATGTATAGCACTCAACACACCTGACTGGCCAGTGGCAACAACAGCCCTGGACCCAGCAGCTGGCCCAGAAATAGAGGGCATTAACCAACCAGCCCACATGGGCATTATTTTTCTTTTAAATGCCGCTCACCAGGCTATTAATGTCTCAGATCCTGCTTTGGCCAGAGATAGCTGGCTCTGTCTCTGTCCTGGTTTCACTAAGCACACCACTGTTGGTATCAATGGCACTGGGGAAAAATGGTCAGACCCAACACATCCTCTTGGACCTTGTCCTGAAATCTGGAAAATGCTTCCTGCATCTTAGGTATTGGGCAAACCCCAATGTATCAGTTGCCTGGCTCCACATTTCTGTAATCCATACTTCTCCCTGTTGTGACCCCAAGAATACATATTTTGCCTGCTCAGATGGCTTTTTACAAATGTTTGCAGCCCACACATGTTAGCTTGTTGCTCTTCTTATGCTCACTCCTGACTTCTCTATTTTACCTCGTAACTTAGCCCTATATGCCACTGAAACAGCAGTCTCTAGGCTTACCTTTTGCTATTCCCCTCCTAGTTCCACTAGGAGTTTCCTCTGAAATCAGAATGGGGACAGTCAGATTAGGTGTAGCCCAAGACAGGTTCACACTGTCTCAACCAGTT
Organism: Talpa occidentalis; assembly: GCF_014898055.3. Taxonomy (NCBI): domain Eukaryota; kingdom Metazoa; phylum Chordata; class Mammalia; order Eulipotyphla; family Talpidae; genus Talpa; species Talpa occidentalis. The sequence continues at coordinate 43,542,067 of NW_023601212.1, read as the reverse complement.
GATACAGATATCACTGCAGTGGCCAAATCTGTTCAAGATATGCAGGATCAGGTTGATTCCTTAGCCTCATTGGTACTCCAAAACTGTAGGGGCCTGGACTTGCTAAAAGCCACCCATGGAGACCTATGCCTCTACCTTAATGAAGAATGTTCTTTCTAGGCCAATAATTCAGGCGTGGTTAATGAAACACTTGACCAGCTCCAGGGTAGAATCTGCACTTGAGAAAAGGACCAGATCAGAACTTCCTGGTGGGCTGGACCACAATCTCCTGCCCTGGCTCACTCTGCTTCTGGGGCCGCTAGCCTCCATTGTCCTGCTCCTGATTTTTGGTTCATGTCTTTAATTAGCCACTTGCTTCATTCAGTCCTGTCTAGAGTCTGTAAAAGAAAAAAAAAATTGAACATTGTTCAAAAATGAACAATGATTAAAAAATATATAAAAAATTAAAAATTATTTTAAAAAATATAAAAAATAAAACTTCAGATGCTTGTTAGACATTACCAGCCTGTAAACACTTTCCCCAGTGGAACTCCCTGACACAAAGCAGGGGTATCAAAAGGTGGGAGATGAATTAGTAAATGAAGACTGTCCTGCTGAAGTCAGGACTGAACCTGTAAACTAAAAGTTTTAGGGAAAAGGCTGATACCTCTGGCCAGGCCACATGCTTGATACATGCTTTCCCAGCTGATTGTACCCCTTGCTTTAAGCCAATAAATACCCTGCAACTTAGTTGCTCATGGCTCAGGGGAGAAGGATCTGAGCCCCAGTAAATAAAGAACTTCCCTTCTCTTCTCTGAGTGCTGCTTGGCTTCTTTTTTTTAAAGATTTATTCATTTATCTATACAAGCACTGGGTACAGTCAGAAGCACAGTAGGATGAGAGGATTCACCAGAGCCAGAGCAGGGAGCAGAACAGGCAGACTGATGAAATACACTGCTGAGGGGAGCAGCAGGTGGCGGGAGAGGTCTGCACACCATGTGGGACCCTTCCCTGGTGGCTGGGGATCGAACAGGTCCTGCAGAGGTTGCGGGCAGCCTCGCAACCCAGAGCTCAACCACTGTGCCAGGGGGCGAGAACAACACTACCGCTGCCTGCTGGGTTCTGGTGACAAGTGGGAATAAACTTTAGAGTGCATAATGGAAGAGAGTCATGTGAAGAAGGTGTGCTTGCTTCTTGGCCTTGGACTGGCACTGGGTATTTGAAGAGGCAAAGAAGGAAACACTGGAAAAAGACATGTGTGTCAGAGACCCATGAGCAGCCTGATGATGGCAGCCATTGTCTTGATTTTGATTTTGCTCCTTTTGTCCCAGACTTGCCTGGGCCCTTTTGCACCTTTCCTGTGTGTCACCGCCAGAAGGTGCCTTAGATTTCAACAAGGTTTTGGTCCTCAGTAGCCTTGCTTTTGACAACCTGTTTGGCTGGACATTTACACACGAGGAATGGGGTAACTTTGGGTGCCTGATTTGTAAACTATATTATTTCCCTCTCTTCTCTCTATTGCACATTAATTGCAATAAAGTTGTGTGCACTAGAGTATGTTTTGACTTAATGTCAAGGACGGAAGAACCTATTTAGAGCAGGCAGGTTTGGGATTCACAGGGTGTACCTCTTCCTGACCTGTAACAGAAGTAGGGTGAGTGCTGGGCTGGATGGGTTTTCTCTCCTCACTATTGAGAGTTGGGAAGAATAAAATTGTTTGGGGTTGCAGAAGTCTCTGGCCTGTGGATTGTAGGTATTCAGCAACAGCGCATTAGACACTGGTATCCCCAAGCGGAAAACAAAGATCTTGTTGAGAACCAATGCTGAATGTGAGTACTGACAGTATCCTCACAGAACTGCAATGAAGGTCCATCGCCTTGATGGATTTAACTTTGGGCAAATGACTAAACCCCACCAAGAACCATGTCTGTAATGGAGAATAGAGTTTGTAAATGACTTTCTCATGGAATGGATGTTCTTAAATTAAATCACAGATACCCTCGTGGATAAAATGACCTACATAATATATAATTGATAAACACTCTGATTATGGGCTTATTGTAGCTATTAATGTGACAGAAGTATGAAGCTCCTAATAATTTTAGCAAAGGGTCATGAAGCCTATGTATGAGTTCAGTGCCACGTTCTATTATCACAAGATCCCAGGTTGACAGCAATTGCCTGCATATGAAGGATGACAGAAAGTGTCTGCATACCAGGAATTATATTCCCAGTATGAGCCAAAGCTTTGAAGACATGAGGAACCTAATCCAGACCCAACCCTCAGTCTTGAACTTGGTTAGAAAATTTAAATCTGAAATCAGATAATGTACTAGAAATTTAGAAATCAGAAAAGGAGGAAAGTTCATAGGGGAGTGAAAAAATAGAATTTGTTTTCTAACCTGAACTCTTGAGAACAGGGAAACCTTTCATTGCTGTCCAGAACAATTTTCCACAGGGGAATTGTGTGCATAGATTTTGGAGTAATGAGGAAATGTGACTAATGAGCAGATGGAGTTGTAAACACATCATTTGACTCTTGGCATATATAAACTTGGGCTGGAAGGGGCATGCTTTTGTTGGGTGTATGTGTTTGTGAGGAGTCCTATTCCTGCATAGGAGACAGTTGGGTCACTCCTTCCGGCTGTCTCATCTGGGTACAAAGCTCTGGTCTTTATCACTTCTATCCAATAAGGAATTCATATCTCCACAGGAGACCCTCTCAGAGACCCAGTCCAGGTGAGCCCAGCAACTCACTTGATCCTCAGCAGAGAGAATTGAGCCCAGTTGTTGTCATTTGCCATTGTTGTAATTTACCAGATGTTGCAATTTTTCTTTACCCAATAGCAAGAGATGGCTGAGTTTGATCATCTGTTTGATTATATAATGAAAGTAATTATTTCAACGGCTGTGTAATATTTCATATTCAGGGTGGAATATGATGTTAATCGTTTTTGTGTTATTAAATTGTTATCACTCAATTGTTATTATAGAAATGTTCAGAAAATATGTGGATATTAAGTTCAAAGAGAGGTTCTAAGTGGGCAACTTTGTGCTCCAGAGACACAGAAATGTCCACAGACATTACAGGCTCACAGCAAGGGCATGGGGCACCAGGATGCTCCAAATATCTTACAATGCACTGGACAGACTTCACCACAGAAAGACCTGCCCAAATCTCACTCGTGCTGACACCCAGAAACAGGCCCATTTTCTCTTGGGTGTACAACTTCTAAGATATCTTTCTTAAATAGATCATAAAAGTACTACTGTATCTTACTTGGGAAAACATTTGTTTTTTATTCTGTTATCATTTTTGCTGGGTATCAAGGAAGTATAATCAGGGTAGAGAAGGCTGCAGAGCCCAGGCTCTGAGGGACACCTAGATTATTCAATCTTTTCCTTTTATTCACCTCTTTTCCCTTCTAGTCCCCCCTCCTCCCCTTTATCCTCTCTCTCCTCTTTCTTCTCCTTCCCCCCATTCAGGAGGATGTCTTTTGTTTTACTGATATTTTCTTTTGCTGTGCAGATGGCTTCACAATTTTTAACATGAATATGTGAAGCAAGCATCATCTTCAGGGACTATGCACTGGCTGTTCTCTCTGCTGGGCACACATGATGACATGTAATATTGAATCTCCCTCCCCTCTCTCAACTGAGGTCATTGTTCAAATGTGACATGTCCACAGATATCCAGGTTTTATCTAAATAGCCAAAAAAATCAAATCCTCTATTCATTCTCTATTTTATAATTGGTTTCCTATTCTTGGTCACAACAGTTACCATCTAAAATGTTATACAAATTTATTATTTGCTGATGTATTCCTTTTCCACCATTTAATTGGAAGTTTGTATTACAATGTCTTAGGTCATTGCCTAGAAAGTGACTAAATCACAGTCAGCATTCAATTTATTTATCTATCCCTGAAATAAGGATTTTGTTATTAAAACCACCTAATCCTACAGGTTAAAAATTTGACTTGGGAAAAAAATCTTTATCAAAAGTGTCACTGAGGAGCCCCTAAAGGAAATGATACAGAGAATATTATAATTAACTTCTTTTTAAAAAAGTTTTATTAATTTATTTATACAAGCACTGAGTCAGTCAGAAGTGTGGAAGGGTGAGAGAATTCACCAGAGCCAGAGCTGTGGTCAGGGCAGACAGACTGATGAAATACACTGCTGAGGAGAGCAGCGAGAGCAGCAGGAGAGGTCTATTACACCATGTGGGACCCTCGCTAGCGACCAGGGATCGAAACTGCGCTGCAGAGGCTGCAGGCAGCTTCACAGCACAGTGCTCAACTGCTGCACCACCAGGGGAGGCCTATAATTAACTTCTTAAACACAGATAAATGGAGACATTTCAGGTTGATTGGTAATATAAGTTTTTGAAAATAAGTCTTGTTTCCCTTTTTCCTGGAAGCTACCTGTACTACATGAAATCTGCCAATGATACACAAATTCCAGAATTTCTTCTGCTGAGATTTTCAGAGGAAGCAGAACAGCAGACCCTCATGTTAGGACTATTCCTCACCATGTACCTCATCACTGTGTTTGGAAACCTGCTCATCATCCTGGCTGTCAGCTCTGACTCCCACCTCCAGATGCCCATGTACTTCTTCCTCTCCAACCTGTCCTTTGGTGACATTTGTTTCACCACCACCACCATCCCTAAAATGCTGGTGAATATCCAGACACATAGCAAAGTCATTACCTATAAAGGTTGCATCACCCAAGTGTATTTTTCCATATTGTTTGCAGCATTGGATGTCTTCCTCCTGACCTCGATGGCCTATGACCGTTTTGTGGCCATCTGCCACCCCCTGCACTACATGGTCATCATGAACTCCCGCCTGTGTGGACTGCTTGTTCTGGTCTCCTGGATCCTCAGTGCTCTCTATTCCTTAATACAATGCTTAATGTTGTTACAGCTGTCCTTCTGTACAAATGTGGAAATCCCACACTATTTCTGTGAACTCAGTGAGGTGCTCAAACTGGCCTGTTCTGACACCTTTCTCAACAACATGGTGATATATTTTGAGTCTCTCTTACTTGGTGGTGGTTCCCTCTTTGGTATCCTTTACTCTTACTCTAAGATAGTTTCCTCCATACGTAGAATCTCTTCATCTCAGGGCAAGTATAAAGCGTTTTCCACCTGTGCATCTCACCTCTCAGTTGTCTCCTTATTTTACTGTTCAGCCCTGGGAGTGTACCTTAGCTCTGCTGCTCCCCAGAGCTCTCGTTCAAACACAATAGCCTCGGTGTTGTACAGTGTGGTCACACCCATGCTGAACCCCTTCATCTACAGTCTGAGGAACAAAGACATAAAGAAGGTCCTGACAACATTCATTGTCATGAGAACTACAAAAATATAATAGTCTCAGAGCTGAAGAAGCACCCAGAATTTTAGACATTGGAGACTAATAGTCAGAAATTGTATTTAATTGATCAAACAAAGAAGTAGAACTTGCTCACATGCTTTTCACATCATGAATTTCCTCTTGAACCTCAATTTCTCTATTTTCTTTATGTAACTCACTTTATTAAACTTTCAGCTCATTTTGATATGTAACATCTTTTCCCTTTGTGGTCTTCCTACTTTCCCAAATTTATTCCAATTTTAAACCAGAAAAAATTAGATATCCCCATTCACTTAATTAGACAACATGGATTTCTTAGAATAATGTCTCCCAATGTCATATAACATACCAAATATTTTTTTTTTGTTTGTTGTATTTAAAAGTCATCTAGTTCTGCTACATCTGTTGCAAACAAACTATGCCTGATGACCAAGGAAACTTATAGAAGTTCGTAACATAGGGAGTACTAAAACAAATCTTTTCACTTTTGAGAGTGTCACCCTTCTCTCTTCACTATTTAACCACACTCCTGACAACAACAATGGTAATATACATTGGGCTCCATAGCATGCTAGGTTTTATTCTCCTCCTTAGGATCCTGTTCTCCTTCAGCTCAGTGTATGCCAAGCCTCCTTTACTTTAGTCCAACATGATTACACACATTTGAGTCTTCACCAATACTCATTGTAATACATATATTGACATAATTTGATCTTAGAATCACAGATAATCTTAAACAGCTCTTTTTGAGTTGTTGGGCTATATCAACAACAAATTGCTCTTGAGACACCAGGCTCCGGGCCTCTGGTGCTCCTTTCAGGCAACATCAGACACAAGATGGGAGGACCAGGCTCTAAAAGAGGTCGTCAGCTAATTATCCTTCCTCAGAGAATTGTTGCTGCCTGATTCTTTCCTTCTTTCTTCTTTTAGCTTCTGGTCCTTCCTCTTTTTTCTTTGGAGGCTAGAATCACCTGACCCAGCTCCCTCTGACCCTGGTATATATCATCTTTCAGGGTGTACCTCCCACAGAATGATTGGACCATTTTTCTATGTACCATTTTTCTATCTTGTGGCTGATTGGACCATTTAGCACCAATCAGCTCATAGCTCAAACCTGATTGGTCTATTCCACAACCTGGAAGTATGCAGTTTCATAAAAGCACTCTGGGAAGCAACTGCCACAAGTGACAAAATGGTGGTTGCTGGCTCTGAGCAGCGACTGTCACAATGAAGTAGAAAATATACTGACCTGCAGCAGTCATGACTGAACTTGTAAAGTAAAAGTTTCAGGGAATGACTGATACCATTGGGAAGGCCATATGCTTGACACATGCTTTCCCATCTGATTGTACCCCTTGTTTTAGGTCAATAAATACCCTGTAACTTAATTGCTCATGGGCCAGACTTGGGAGAAGGATCTCTTCTGAGCCTGCCACTGTAAATAAAGTACTTTCACCCTCCTTTCTGGGTGTCATTTGGCTTCCTGACAGAGATGCTGCCACGACATTTTGGTTCCCTGACCAGGAAGCCGGCTGTGTTGGCCCAATGTGCCACTGGCCTGGAGTTGGGGCTGTGCCAACAACTCTCCCTGAAGAGAACGAGGTAGGCACCTCTGGTCTTGGTTTGGCAAGTCTTCCTTCCTAGGATGGGGATCAGCCGACCACCACAACCACATTCTGACCGCACTCTGGGGAGAGGGGGACCAGAGAGCTGGGGCCTACAGGACCTGGTAAGACCCCTGGAAGCCCAGCCCGAAGTAGGTCCATCCCAATAGACAGAAAGGGGAGCATATGGTCTCCCAGTGCCTGTTTTTTGGGATGAGTTAGGAACTCTTGTTGGAGGGAATGTAATAACCTCTGAATAACTGACTGGTTTTGATCGGGGTGTGTGTGTGTGTGAAAAATCTCCATGGCTGCAGTTAAGGAGACTGAGTGGGCTTGAAACTGCCGTTTTGTGGTGAACGTCATATAGCATAATGATGACTGGCCCACTTGTGGGACAGCCTGCCCTGGTGTTATGCAGGACACCTTCAGCCAATACATGCCTGTATGTTCTCGTGAGAGATGCAGCCAGACAAGCATATTTGTGTGCCCCCCCCCCCATTTCCTTTTGCAACACCAAACCTAATGGGTTGGAATCTGAGCAAACCTACAGTACTTGACTGCATTTTCAAAAATTTAAAAAGGGATTTCATGAGGATTATGGGGTTACTTTAACCCCCAAAAGTCTCTGAGTCCTATGCCAGGTAGAATGGCCTAGTTTTTAGGTAGACTAGCTTTCAGAAGGTACTCTAGACATCCCAACAGTTTGGGCAGTGTGGAAAGCTGTTACAGGTTCCCCAGGCCACCCTGATCAGTTTTCTTATATTGACTCTTGGTTAACAATTGGCCAGACTCAAACATCTGGATTCGTACTTGTAGGATTGACCAGGCTAAAGGTCAGGACTGTGTTGTATGTGGTCATTGCAGTTGGCAGACACCCTCGCCATCCATCTTTCAGGGCGACTCTCCGGAGGATGACTGTCCACCTCCTTACATCACTTCCAGCCCCCCTGCCCCATTGGCCCCACTACTAGCAGTGCACAACTTATTTCCAGCCTCTGATCCTTTTCTTTCTCTGGCACCTGACCCTCCTAGGCCTAAGACTCCAATTGCTCAGAGACTCCGATTGTCTCAGGCCCAGGCCCCATCCTTATAACTTCCTTTCCGGGAGACCTAAGGTCCCCCTGTCATTGGGGAGGATGGCTCTGTCCATGAGGGCACTCCAGTATTCTATCCCCAACCTTTCACCACATATATCCTCCTTAATTGGAAACATCACACTCCAGCCTGCTTAGAAAAACACCAAGCTCTCATAGAATTCTTTGAATCCCTCTGTCAGAAACATCGCCCCACTTGAGATGACTCTCATCAACTACTCCTCATCCTCTTTAACAATGAGGAGCTCTGGTGTATACTCACAGACACTAGATAATGGCTCCAATACCAGGCCCCAGCTAGTAGACTTTACCCTCTCCTGTGGGTTGCCCAAGCAGCCCATGCACCCTTCCCACCATCCCCCCAACCCAGCCCCTGCCTGGAGTGGAACTTCTGTGCTGCAGGTGAAAGAGCTGCGCTTTTGATGGGTATTAAGGTAGTGGTGAGGAAGCCCACTGACATGTTTAAAATTGCCTCTCTTATTCAAAAACCTGATGAGTCCTAGTGATTTTTATAAGCACTTTTGTGAGACCTTTAACATCTATACCCCTTTTGACCCAAAGTCAACAGATAATCAGCAAATGGTCAATGTGGCCTTTGTGGCTCAAACCACACCTGACAGGTGCCACAAACTCCAAAACTTGAGTGATTTGCCAGTGTGAATGTCACTCAATTGCTGGAAGTAGCTACTAGGTGTTTGTTAACCAAGACTGCAAGGCAGGTCAGCACATAAAACACAGGGTCTCTCCCTTTAGGGTGCATCTCTGGGCAAGCCTGCCCCAACTCACAGGGTGTGTCTACAACGTTGGGGTGGATCAACGTTTCCTCTTAAAGTTGATCAATGCACATTCTGCAAGCAAATGGGTCACTGGAAAAATGAAGGTCCAGCATGATTAGCCATGAGTATACTGATGAACCCCCATCAACCTGAAAGGGCCACACAGGGGCAGAAAATACAGCAAGAGCCTAGTGATGAGGGTGACTCTTCACTTGTTGGCTTGGCCATCTTAGACTCATAATTTAGACTCAAATAAAACATACTGGCTCAGTCAATCTTGATTCCTGGAAGCCCATGGTCACTGTCCAAGTTGGGGGCCAACCCATAAGCTTCATGCTTGACACTGGGGCAGAACATTCAGTTGTCAGCACTCCTGTTGCCTGTTTAGTGGGGAAACTACCATCATCATGTGAGAGACAGTTACCCAAACATCTAGACCATCCTGCTGTTCTCACACCTGTCAACTGGGAGCCCATCAAGTTGTCAATGAGTTTTTGTATGTGCCAAACTGTCCAATTCCCCTTTTAAGGTGAGATATGTTAACCAAACTTGGGACTCAAATTTGTTTCAGCCCTGACCCACAAGCTATTCTTTTATTCCCGGACTCAGAGGGTCTTATCCTGTCAGTCACACTATCCAGGGATTTAGAGTGGAAACTTCATGCTTAGGACCAAACTGAGTTTAACCCAGACTGGCCCGAACAATAATTCCCTGGTGTCTGGGCTGAAAACTCACCATCCGGCCTGGCCCTCAACCACACTCCAATTCATATAGACCTCAAGCCTGGTGCAATCCCTGTTAGACTGTGGCAGTGCCCAATCCCTCGGCAGGCTATACTAGGCATTTGGGAGCACATTGATAGATATAAAATTGTCAGCATCTTATTAGCGTGTCAGTCACCCTTTTCTGTCAAAAAGCTTGGAGTTGCTGTGTACCATGTTGTCCAAGATCTTAGAACAATCAATGCAGCAGCCATGATACTCCACCCAGTGGTCCCAACCCCATATATACTTTTGAGCTTTCTTCCTTCACAAATGCAATGGTTTACCTGTCTAGATCTTTTTTTTTTTTAGATTTATTTATTTATTTATACAAGCACTGGGTACAGTCAGAAGCGTGGGACGGTGAGAGAATTCACCAGAGCCAAAGCGGGGAGCTGAACGGGCAGAAGGACCGAAATACACTGCTGAGGGGAGCAGTGGGCGCAGCAGGAGAGGTCTGCATGCCATGTGGGTCCCACGCCGGCTGTGGGGGATCGAACTGGCGCTGCAGAGGCTGCGTGAAGCTTCGCAGCCCAGCACTCAACTGCTGCGCCAATGGGGAGGCCCATGTCTAGATCTTAAAGATGTTTTTCTTTTGTCTCTGCATTGTAACCAACAATCAGCCTCTCTTTGCATTTGAGTAGGAGGAACCTCAGACAAGCTGAGAAACTCAGCCTGGACAAGACCGTGTTAAGGGTTTAAAAATTCCCCCATTTTTGTTCAGGGAAGCCCTAACTGCAGATCTTGCTGCTTTCCCCAGTGAAGAGCTTCAATGCATGCTCCTAAAATATGTTGATCTCCTCTTAGCTAATGAGACCCAAGCAGCCTGCTGAAACATTGCACTTAGGTTCCTGCAACTCCAAGAACAGACAGGCTACAAAGTGTCCTGGAGAATGGCTCAGATATACAAAGAACAAGTCAAATATTTAAGATTCCCTATCACAAAAGTCTGCCTTGCTCTGGGGCTAGAAAGAAAACAGGCTATCTGTTCAACCTTGAGACCTGACACAAAACAAAAAGCACAGGAGTTCCTTGGCACAGCAGAAATTGTCAAATCAGCATTCCAAGGTTTTAAGAAATAGCCAGGCCACTCCATAAAGTTTTAACTGGACCCCAAAACCAGCCCCTAGTTGGGGAGTAGCCATAGGAGCAAGCCTTCCACTGCCTCAAGAGGGCACTGGCAACAGCCGCAGCCCTCGGGCTGCCAGAATTAGCTAAAGACTTTATTTGTGAGTGAAAAACACCGATCTGCCTTAAGGGTTCTGACCCAAACTGCTGGCCCATAGCAGAGGCTTAATGCATACCTTCCCAAACAGTTTGGCCCTGTATCTGCAAGGTGGCCACCATGCCTCCTGCCCTAGCAGCCACCATCCTCATCCAGGAGGCAGACAAACTGACCTTAGTTCAAAATCTGCATTTCAAAGCACCACATCCCCTCATCACCTTGCTAAATAATAAAGGTCATAAGAGACTTTCCAATGCCAGGATGGCTCATTACCAAGGACTATTATATGAAAACCCTAGAATAATTTTTGAACCAGTACAAGCATTAAATCCAGCCACCTTCTTACCCTCTGAAGAAGGGCCACATTAGCATGACTGTGAAAACCTCATAGATGAAATTTATTCCAGTCACCCAGATCTCTTGGATCAATCATCTAATCTGCCCAGATCTTGAACTTTTTACAGATGGGTATAGTTTTGTTAAGGAGGGACAGCATTATGTGGGGTACATGGACACCATTGCCAACCAGCTAATAGAATCAGGTCCACTCCCCAGAACCTGGTCAGCTCAATGGGCAGAACTCTGGGCCCTTATCCATGCCCTTCACCTGGCAAATGATTTAACAGTCAACATCTACACTGACTCTCAGTATGCATTTGCCATCATCCATATTCATGGAGCCATTTACAAGGAAAGGGGTCTTATGGATGCAGGAGGAAAAGTGTCTGAAATTCTTCAGTTGATAGAAGCAGTCTGGAGTCCAGCCAAAATGGCAGTTATCCATTGCCAGGAACCTCAAAAAGGAACTGACAAAGTCACCAAAGGAAACCAGCTTGCTGACCTGGAAGCCAGGCAAGCAACAGACCAGCAAGACCACGACCCCCCAGGAGAAATTCTACCTGTCACAACCCCTGCTTCTCCTCCATAGGAACACTCCCCTGAAGAGACTGCCTGGATTGAAAACCAAGGAGGAAGCAAGACAGATGAGGGGTGGCTACCAGATGGCTGGGCTTCTGTTCCATCCAGGGCAGCATATTACTTAGTATATCGGTGTCATGAGGCAACTCATCTCGGCAAAACAGCATTAAAAACTCAAATAAATCATTACCTCTACATTTCTCGGTTACCATCCTCTGTGCCACTATTACATCCAGGTGTCAGACTTGTGCACAACATAATTCTGCCCAGCGGCCTAGCCGCCCCCCACCCCCGCACCAGGAACACAGCACTAGGGTCCCTGCCCTCTTGAAGACTTAGAAGTGGACTTCACAGAGGACCTCCTTGGTGGCGCAGTGGTTGAGCATTGGGCTGCGAGGCTGCCTGCAGCCTCTGCAGTGCCGGTTCGATCCCCGGCCATCGGCGAGAGTCCCATATGTCATGACAGACCTCTCCTCTCTCACCTGCTGCTCCCCTCAGCAGTGTATTTCATCGGTCTGTCTGTTCTGTTCCCTGCTCTGGCTCTGGTGAATTCTCTCACCCTCCCATGCTTCTGACTGTACCCAGTGCTTGTATAAATAAAATAAATACATCTAAAAAAAAAAAAGAAGACGTGGACTTCACAGAAATCAAGCTTTGTAAGGGCTACAAATATTTACTGATATTGATTTGCACTTGCTCTAGCTGGGTGGAGGCATTTCCCATAAGAACTGAGAAAGCCCAACAAGTCACCAGAGCCCTCATTAGAGAAATTGTTACCCAATATGGGATTCTTCTATTGGCAGCGACAATGACCCAGCCTTCACTGTTGATATCATTGCTCAACTGACTTGTTTACTCCACATTAAATGGGACCTGCGCACTGCTTATTGGCCACAAAATTCAGGAAAAGTAGAGTGTGCCAACCAGATGATTAAAATGACTCTGGGAAAGTTTCGCCATGAGACAGGCTTGCCCTGGGTGGATCTTCTCCCTTTTGTGCTCCTCAGAATCTGGTGCACACCTGGTGCGAATTGATACACTCCCTTTGAGATTTTGTTTAGGCAACCCTACCTCCCTGATTATTTCTATGGTGGTGGGGGGGGATTAGACAAACTGAGAAGCTGGGCTTAAATCAACAGCTATAGTTAATTAGTAAAACCCCTTACAAGATCAATAAGTCAGTCATCCAGAGGGCCCCCATCATGCTGTGACACCCAGACCATCCTCACAAATCCAAGAACTTAGTCTGGGTAAAGGACTGGAAAAAGGAGACTCTTAAGTTTGTCTGGGTGGGAACTTACACTGTAATTCTTACTACTCCAACTGCTATTAAAGTTACAGGGGTAGCTCCATGGATACATCATTCCAGAATTAAACCATCCTGCAAGTGAAGTGGACAGCCTGCCCCAACCCTAAAGACCAGAAAAGCTAACCCTGGGGAGAGGCCCCGACCAGATGCCTGGTCCCTTCTGCAGCCCTGCTCCAACCACAGCCTGGAAGCTGTTTGGTCAGTGTATGGCAGAAGCTTGAGGAGTGCCAATATTCACAAACTATTTGACCCCCAGCATTGGTTATTTCTTTTGCTTATATTTGGAATAGTGGTTATTATTGTACTTGCTTGCTGCCTCCCCTGCACCTGAATCATGTTTCAAAACTTTCCCTTCACCCCAATCCCTTTTGCCTCCTGGTAGTCCTAGTCAGAACTTCCTGGTGTTCTGTCTCCAGGGGTGGCTTTTATGGGGGCCCCAGAGCTTACATGGGCCAGGTGGGACCCAACTGTAAAAAGTATGGACTTGTCCTTTGATGTATCCAGAGCAGCCTCAGAGCACTCACAACTCTTCCTCCAATTTAAAAGTACAACCCTCAAGTGGGAACAGTATTACACCCCTGCCACAAGTATTTGTGCCTCATCCTCCTGAAAAAGGGTCTGGCAGGGAGTTCAGCTCGCTGGGGGTGCTCCTCCTGTCCACAGTACATTGGGCTACTGCTGCTGGATGGGCTTCCCCCCTCCCCCCAGGCTATGCCAGTGAAGTCCAGGTGCGATTTACAAAGGCAGGAGCTTGAGTGATTGCCAGGCCGACCCCCATAATCCTGTAACCATCACTGTCCTCAATCCTGCTCATAAATCTTGGGTGACTGGTTGGATTTTCGGCCTGAGACTAGAAGGAGCTGCCACTGATGCTAAGGCAGAAATCACCATGCAATGTATAGTACTCAACACCTCTGACTGGCCAGGGGCAGGGACAGCCCTTGTTCCAGCAGCAGGCCCAGCAATGGAGGACATTGACTAACCAACCCACATGGGCATTATTTTCCCTTCTAAATGCTACTCACCAGGCTGTTAATGCCTCAGATCCTGCTTTGGCCAGAGACTGCTGGCTCTGTCTCTGTCCTAGTTTCGCTAAGCACACCGCTGTTGGTGTCAATGGCACTGGGGAAAAACGGTCAGATCCAACAAATCCTTTTGGACATTGCCCTGTAATCTGGGAAAATGCTTCTTGCATCTTAGGTATGGGGGCACACACCAAAGCATCGGTTGTCTGCCTCCACATTTCTGTAATCACTACTATTTCTCCCTGAGATATATTGTGCCTGTTCAGATGGTTTTTTACAAATGTTTGCAGCCCACAGATGTTAGTTTGTGTGCCCATGTTATGCTCATTCCTGACTTCTCTATTTTACCTAGTAACTAATCTCCATATGCCACACAGAGTGGCCTGAGACAGAAGTCTTTATGGTTACCTCTTGCTGTTCCCTTCGTAGTTGCACTAGGAGTTTCCTCTGGAACCGGGATGCGGGCAGCCAGAATAGGTGTAGCCCAAGAGAGGTTCACAACACTTTCTCAACCAGTTGATAGAGATATCACTGCAGTGGCCAAATCTGTTCGAGACCTGCAGTGGTTCTCCAACACCGTAGGGGCCTGGACTTGCTAACAGCCACCCACCGAAACCTATGTCTCTACTTTAATGAAGAATGCTCTTTCTAGGCCAATAAGTCAGGTGTACTTAATGAAACTCCTGACCAGCTCCAAGATAGAATCCACAATTGAGAAAAGGACTGTGACAGACCTTCCTGGTAGGCTGAACCACCACACTTCTGCCCTGGCTCACCCCGCTTCTGGGGCTACTAGCCACCATTGTCCTGCTTCTGATTTTTGGTCCCTGTCCCTTTAATTTAGCTACTCGGTTAATCCAGTCCTTGCTAGAGGCTATTAAACTTCAGATGCTAATTAGACAGTATCAGCCTATAAACACTTTCCTTAGTAATACTCCCTAGCACAATGTAGGGATACAAAAGGGGGGGAGAAGTAAAAAATGTAGACTGATCTGCTGAAGTCAATACTGAACTTGTAAACTAAAAGTTTAAGGGAATGGCTGATACCACTGACAAGGGTGCATGCTTGATGCATGCTTTCCTAGCTGATTGCACCCTTTGCTTTAAGTCAATTAATACCCTGTAATTTAGTTGCTTGTGGTTCAGACTTGGAGAAGGATCTCCTCTGAGCCCACTGGCATAAATAAGAACTTCCTTCCTCATCTCTGACTGCTGCTTGGCTTCTTTAAAAAAAAAAAAAAAGATTCATTTTACGTATTTATACATAAATGAACTGAGGGTACAGGCCAGAGGCGTAGAGGAGTGAGAGGATTCAGCAGAGACAGCGTGGGGAACTGAACAGGCAGACTGACTCATATACACTGCTGTGGAGAGGTCTGCTGCACCATGTGTATCAACTCCCTCGATCAGCTGGGAAACAAATTCATGCTTCAGTGCCATGCTTCAGAAGCTATGGATTGCTTCACAGTGATTTGCTTAACCCCTTGCGCCAACAGGGAAGCCGTGCTTGGCTTCTTCACATAGACAATGTCCCATCAAGAACTGGGCTGTGGGGCCTCTGCAGCACCAGTTTGATCACAGGCTACTCCCCGACCACCAGAGGAGTGTCCCACATGGCACACAGACCTCTCCTACTGCCCGCTGCTCCCCTAGGGAGTGTACTTCGGTCCTTCTGCCTGCTCTGCACCCCACTCTGGCTCTGGTGAATTCTCTCACCCTCCCGTGCTTCTGACTGTACCCAGTGCTTGTATAAATAAATAAATAAACAAACAAATAAATAAACAAATAAATAAATAAATAAAAATAAATCTTTAAAAAAAAAACTGGGCTGTGGTGGAGCAAGGGGAGAGAACACTACAACTCCTGCTGCCTGCCAGGTTCTGGTGACAAGTAGACACAGCCTTTAGAGTATGTGATAGAAGAGAGACATGTGAAGACATGTGCTTGCTTCTCACCCTTGGACTGGGGTCAGGAAGTTGGGGGACATGGAAGGAAACATTTGAAAGGGACATGTGTGTGAGAGACCCATGAGCAGCCTCATAATGGCAGCTGTTGTCTTGATTATGATTTTGCTCCTTTTGTCCCAGACTTGCCTGGCCCCTCTGCACCTTTCCTACATGTCCCCACCAGAAGGTACCTTAGATTGTGGCAAGGTTTTGGTCCTCAGTATCCTTACTTTTGGCATCCCTGTTTGGCTGGGAATTTCATACAAATAATTGGATAAATTTGGGTGGCTGATTTGTAAACTATATTCTTTCCCTCTTTTCTCACTATTGCATATTAATTACATTAATATCCCTTCCCATTAAAGGTATGTGCAATACAGTATGTTTTGATTTAATGCAGTGGGTAGCAGACCTATTTAGAGCAGGCAAGTTTGGGGTTCCCAGGGTGTACCTCTTCCTTCCCTGTAATAGAAGTAGGGTTACTGCTGGTGTAAATGGGTTTTCTGAACTTCTCACTATTGACAGTTGGGACAGAATACAATTGTTTATGGTCAGGGACGTCTCTGGCCTGTGGATTGTAGGTGTTCAGCCACAGCCCATCAAACACTGGTATGCCCAAGTGGAAAACCATGTTCTGGTTGAGAACAAATGCTGAATTTGAGTACTGGCAGTATCCTCACAGAACTGCAGTCAAGGGCCATCACTTTGATGGATTTAACTTTGGGCAAATGATTAAACCCCACCAAGAACTGTCTGTAATGAAGAATAGAGAGTTCACAAATATACTTTCTCATGGAATGAATGTCCTTAAAAATTAAATCACAGAGTCATGCCGGGGCAGACCTCAGGTTCTCCTAACTCGCCATTTTAGAATAGGGATCTTTGCCTCCAGAACCTACTGAGACCATGTGGAATTGGGAAAAGGCTGCCCCCACAGCCAGGGGTGAGCTGAAGGCACCACAACTAGGCACCACCTGCAGGGAGTCAGAGCCCAGAGGGGATCCAACAATTTGGAGCCAAGCAGGCAATCCAGCCACGTCACCCCCAGGGCAGTCTGTGGCCCTTCAAGACATATCTTTGGAATTAAACAAATACAAAAGCAGGAGATATTCTGTGACAGTGACCATTAACATATTCATAGTACCATTGCCCTACTGGACTTCTGGCACAACAGTATTTGATTCGATTGGACATTCAGTTTCTGATATTCCAGAAAAAGCACATCAAAAAGATGCTGGCCAGTAGCAGTGACACAGTGTCCCAACACATAGGATAAATTAGAAAACAAGTAGCAGGAAGAAGAAAAACTACAAGGAACCAAGCAAGGCCTCAGGGAAAAGACACACCACAAAAAGAAAAACACAACAGATTGCAACAACAGTGACTTGGAAGATCTTCTGAGCCTACCAGAAAGAGAATTTAAAATTGCTGTGATTAAAAAACTGAAAGAAGTAAAAAATGATATGGGAAAAATAATCAATGATCAGAAGAATGAAATTGAGTACCTAAAGAGGGAAGTGAAAGAAATGTAGGATATCAAAGGATTAATGGAGGAGCTAAAGAACTCTGGGAAAAGCAGTGAAAGCAGAACAGATGAAATGGAAGAACAAATAATTACTCTCAAAGACACAGAAATAAAAAGAACCAAAACAGACAAGGAAAGAGAAGTACGAAGGAAAAAGAATGAAGAAAGATTCCTGGATCTATCTGATTCCATGAGGAAAGGAAATATAAGAGTTATAGGAATCCCAGAAGGAGAGGAGAGAGACACAGGAACAGAGAAAATATTCAAGGAAGTAATTGAAGAGAACTTCCCAAACATGAAGAAGATGAAAATAGACATACAAGTAGCAAGAAGAACATCAAATTTCCATGATGAAAGGAAAAATACAGCAAGACATATAATAATAAAGCTCCTAAGAACCCAAGATAAGGAAAAATTAATGAAGATGGCAAGAAGGAAGAAACAGATCACATACAAAGGAAAAGCAATCAAGCTGACATCAGACTTCTCCAAAGAAACACTATGGGCAAGGAGAGAATGGACAGACGTAGTCAACAGACTCCAAGATAACAAATGCCAACCTAGAATACTCTATCCTGCAAAGCTTTCCTTCCTCAGTGAAGAAAGAATAAGGATCTTCCCAGACAAACAGAAACTCCGGAATTTCATTATGACTAAACCCCCACTCCAAGGAATACTACAACAAGTCCTATAGCCAGAACTAACAGATGGATGAATAAGAATGAAACAAAATAAAAAAATGAAAATAAATAAATAAATAAATAAATAAAACCAGAAAAAAGACAGACAAAATAGGAAATACAGACACTAAATATCAATATTAACTCTAAATGTAAATGGACTAAACTCACAGAGTCACAGGCTGGATTAAAAAACAAAACCCAAACTTTTGCTGTCTCCAGGAAACTCACTTAACTACAAAAGATAAAAATAGACTGAAAGTAAATGGATGGAAAACAATCCTACAATCAATTGGACCAAAAATAAGGCAGAAACAGCTATACTTATATCAGATAAAACAGATTTCAAACCCAAAAAGGTAAAAAGAGACCCAGATTATCACTACATTATGATCAAGGGCATGATACTTCAAGAAGAAATAACACTTATTATCATATTCTCACCACCCAGTGAAGGAACACAAAATATATCAGACAACTATTATTATCTCTGAAAACAGACATCAGAGAAAACACATATGTAGTAAACGACTTCAACACACCACTATCGACAATGGATAGATCAACAAGACAAAAAAATGAGTAAAGACACTAAAGCTCTAAATAAGTATCTAGAGCTCATGGGCTTAACAGACATCTATAGAACACTAAACCCAAAAATAACTGAGTACATATTTTTTCTCAAGCACACATGGATAATTCTCCAGGATTGATTACATACTGGGACACAAGACAAACATCAACAGATACACCAAGATTGAAATCATACCAACATCTTCTCTGACCATGAAGGAATCAAACTAGAAATAAACCATAAAAAGAAGGTAAGGAACTCTCCTACCTCATGGAGATAGAAACCCTCACTACTGGAAGACCACTGGACTAATGAGGAGATCAAAGAAGAAGTTAAAAAATACTTTGAGTTGAATGATGAGGATACCAATTTCCTAAATGTGTGGGACACAGCAAAAGCAGTAATAAGAGGAAAGTATAAAGCAATAGAAGCTCACATCAAGAAACAGGAAAGAACTCAAAGAAACAACCTAATCTCACAGCTCAAAGACATAGAAAAACAAGAACAACAACAAAAATAAATAAATAAAACCAATAGAAGAAAATAAATAATAAAAATCAAAGCAGAAATCAATGAAATTGAAACAAAAAAAAATCCAAAAGATCAATTAAACCAAAAGTTGGTTCTTCCAAAAAATAAGTAAAATAGACAAACCACTAGCTAGGCTCACAAAGGAAAAAATGGGAGAAAGCAGAAATAAATATGATCACAAATGAAAGAGGAGAAATCACAACAGACACAGCAGAAATCAACAGAATAATCAGAAATTACTATGAACAGTTACATGCAAGCAAGCTCCAATCTAGAAGAGAAGCACAAATTCCTACAATGCTACAATCACCCAAAGCTAAATAAAGAAGAAATAGAACACCTAAACAAACCAATTACAAGCAGTGAAATTGAAATGGTAATCAAAACTATCTCCAAAAACAAAAGCCCAGGACCAGATGGATTTACAAATGAATTCTACCAAACATTCAGAAATGAATTAGTGCCTATCCTTCACAAAATTTCAAAAAATTGAGAAGGAAGGGATAATACCAAACACGTTCTATGAAACCAACATTACGCTAATACCAAAACTGAACAAGGACAACACTAAAAAAGAAAAATGACATGCCAATATTTCCAATGAAACTGATGCAAAACTCCTCAATAAAATTTTAGCTCTCAGAATCTAACAATGTATCCATTAGAAAATTCACCATGACCAAGTAGGATTTATTCCAGGGACACAAGGATGGTTCGACGTCCAAAAATCAATGTAATCCAACACATCAACAAAAAGAAAAATAAAAACCATGTGATAATATAAATTGATGCTGAGAAAGCTATTGACAAAGTACAACACCCATATTTGATAAAGGCTCTTGAGATCCTCGGGATACAAGGGACATACCTCAACATCATAAAGGACATATATGACAAGCCCATAGCTAGTATCATTCTCAGTGGTGAAAATCTGAAAGCATTTCCCTTAAGATCTGGAACAATACAAGGATGTCCACTCTCACCACTGCTTTTCAATCAATACTGGAAGTTTAGCCAGAGCAATAAGACAAGAGAAAGACATGCCAGGAATCCAAATGGGGAAGTAGAAGTCAAACTATCCCTATTTGCAGATGATATGATAATATACATAGATAATCCCAAAAACTCCACAGAAAAACTAATTCAACAAATCAATCAGTTTAATAAAGTGGCGGGATACAAAATCAACACACAAAAATCAGTTGCTTTCCTATACACAAACAATCAATCTGAAGAAGATAAAAAACAAAAACCATCCCTTTTATTATTGAAACAAAAAAAAATCAAATACCTGGGAATAAGCCTAACAAGGAAAACTATAAAATGCTGTTAAAAGAAATAGAAGAAGACGCAAAGAAATGGAAAGACATCCCCTGCTCATGGACTGGAAGAATTAACATTACCAAAATGGGCATCCTACCAAAAGCAATTTACAGATTCAATGCTATTACAATAAAAATTTCAATGACATTCTTCAAAGAAATAGAACAAATATTGATGAAATTCATATGGAGCCACCAAAGACCCCAAATAGCCAAAACCTCCTAAAAAAAAGGAAGAAGGGAATGGAGGCATCACACTCCCAGTTTTCAAACTATACTACAAAGCCTTAATAATCAAAACTGCATGATATTGAAACAAGAGCAGACACATGGACCAACGGAACCAAATAGAAAATCAAGAAATTATCCCACAAATTTACAGTCAACTAATCTTTGAAAAAGGAGCAAAGATATGCAATGGAGCAAAGAAAGTTTGTTCAATAAATGGTGCTGGGAAAACTGTGCAAAACTGCGTGCAAAAGAATGAAGCTTGACTACTACCTCACACCATGCACAAAAAACAACTCAAAATGGCTTAAAGAACTAGACATAAGACCTGAAACCATAAAATATACAGAAGAAAATATATGTGAAACACTACATGACATGCACCTCAAAAACATCTTTACAGACACATCACCCAAAGCAGTGATAGTGAAGGCAAAGATAAACAGCTGGGACTACATCAAATTAAAGAGCTTTTGCACAGCAAAAGAGACAAAAACCAAAACAAAGAGTAACCCCACCAACTCGGAGAA
The DNA here is from genome assembly GCF_014898055.3 of Talpa occidentalis. Classification (NCBI taxonomy): domain Eukaryota; kingdom Metazoa; phylum Chordata; class Mammalia; order Eulipotyphla; family Talpidae; genus Talpa; species Talpa occidentalis. The sequence continues at coordinate 43,520,680 of NW_023601212.1, read as the reverse complement.
AATTTTTACACACAACACTAATGATAAAGGACTGATCACAAAAATATACAAAGAGCTGATGAGACTCAATAAAAACAAAATAAATAATTAAGTCAAAAAAATGGGCAGAAGAGCTAAAAAAACAAAACAAAAAAAAAACCAAAAACCTTCTCCAAGAGGAAATGCAAATGGCCAACAGGCATATGAAAAAATGTTCAGCATCACTTATAATCAGGGAAATGCAAATCAAAACTACAATGAGATACCATCTTACACCAATGAGAATGGCACATATTAAAAAAAAAAAAACAACTAGCAACAACAAATGTTGGCAAGGGTGTGGAGAAAAATGAACTCTCTTGCACTGCTGTGGGAGTGAAAACTGATCCAACCATTATGGAATGCTGTGTGGAGATTCCTCAACTTACTAAATAAAGAGCTTCCATATGATCCAGCAATTCCACTCCTAGGTATTTACCCAAATGACACAGAAATATTAATTCAAAAGGGCACCTGCACTCCTTGTTTATAGCAGCACTATTTACAATAGATAAGCTATGGAAACAACCCAACTGCCCAAAAATAGATGACTGGCTCAAGTAAATGTGGTAAATATACACAATGTGATATTACTCAGCAATCAAAAAAGATAAACTCATGCAATTTGCAGCAACATGGATGGAACTGGAAGGGATCATGCTCAGTGAAATAAGACAGAAAGAAAAACACCAGATGGTCTCACTCATAGCAGGAGTTTAGAAAACCTAAATAAGGGACCAGGAGAAAGACTAATCATAATAAAGAAAAAATCAAAATCAACAAGTAACTATAAATCAGAGACACACTATGGGGGGGGAGGAGCAGAGGGATTAGGGCCAAAATAAGGGGGTGGGAAGTGTATGGGGAATATAACCAAAATGAAAATGCATACATTGTGCAAAAGTGAAAAATGATGTAAGAATTATGTAAAATAAAATATTAAAAAGTATGATATTCATTGTGCAAAAATGAAAAATGATGTAAGAATTATAAAATATAAATTATTTATATAATATATAAATTATATAAAATATAAAAATAAATAAATAAAATCACATATACCCTATATACTTCAAAGGTCATATTATAATGGATAAAATGACCTATGTAATATAAAATTCATCAACAGGGTCTCCCCTGGTGGCGCAGGCAATTGAGCGCAGCGCTGTAAAGCTGTCCGCAGCCTCTGCAGCACCAGTTCGATCCCGGCCAGCCGCCGAGAATCCCACATGGCCAGTAGACCTCTCCTGTGTCACCTGCTGCTCCCCTCAACAGTGTATTTCATCAGTCTGCCTGTTCTGTTCCCCGTTCTGTCTCTGGTGAATCCTCTCACCCTCCCGCACATCTGGCCTGTACCCTGGTTCTTGTATGAATAAATAAAAGTTTATTAAAAAATAAAATAAAATAAAATAAAATTCATAAACACTAAAATTAGGGACTGTATTATAGCTACTGATGTGACAGAAGCATGAAGCTCCTAAAATTTTAGCAAAGGGTCATGAAGCTTATGAGTTCATTGCTATGTTCTATTATCACAGGATACCAGGTTCATTCCCTGCTGTGAAGGATGACAGCAACTGTCCTGATATCAGGAGTTACGTTCCCTGCTCAAGCCAAAGCTTTGAAGACATGAGCAACCTAATCCAGACCCATTCATCAGTCTTGGAATTGGCTAGAAAATACGAATCTGAAATCAGAATAAGGTACTAGAAATTTAGAAATCAGAAAAGGAGGCAAGTTCATAGGGGAGTGAAAATGTAATTAATTTCATTTCTAACCCAACCTCTTGGGAACAGGGAAATTTCCTTAGCTGTCCAGAATAGTTTTCCACAGAGAGATCCTGTGCATAGAAGTTGGAGTAATGAGGAAATGTGACTAATGAGCAGTTAGAGCTGTAAACAGATCATTTGACTTCTGGCATACACAACCTTGGGCTGGAAGATGCATGCTTTAGTTGTGTGTGTGTTTGTGTGGAGTCCTATTCCTGCTTAGGGGACAGATGGGTCACTCCTCCCTGCTGTCTCATCTAGGTACAGAACTCAGGTCTCTGTCACCTCCATCCAATAAAGAATTCAGATCTCCACACGAGACCCTCTCGGAGAACCAGTCCAGGTGAGCCCAGCAACCCAGTAGACAGTCAAGAGACAAATGAGGCCAGATGATGTCATCTGAGAGGCAATTTACATTTAACCAATGGCAAAAGATCATTGAGTTTGTTCATCTGTTTGATTACATAATGAAGGTAATTATGTCAACGGTTGTGTAATATTTCAGGGTGAAATACAATGTTAATCATTTTTATATTATTAAATTGGTATTATCAGTAAATTGTTATTATAGCAAACCTCATAAAATACATGGACATTATGTATAAATCATGGTTGTAAGTGGGCAATTTTGTCCCCCAGGGACAGTGAGCAATGACCACAGACATTTCAGGCTCACAGCAAGGGCAGGGGAGACCAGGATGCTCCAAATACCTTACAATGCACAGGACAGACTTCACCACAGAAAGACCCACCCAATTCTCACTCGTGCTGATACCCAGAAACATGGCCCATTTTCTCTTGGGTGTACAACCTGTAAGATATTTTTCCAAATAGATCATAAAAGTACTACTATATCTTACCTGGGCAAAATTTATTTTTAATCTTTTGTCATTTTTGCTGGGTATCAAGGAAATATAATCAGGGTGGAAAAAGCCAGTCTCTGAGGGACACCTAGCTTATTCAGTCTTTTCCTTTTATTCACTTCATTTCCCTTTTATTCCCCTCAAACTCCTGCCTTCTATCCTCCTCCTCCTATTGCTTCTCCCCCCCCATTCAGGAGGATGTTTTTTGTGTTACTGATATTTTCTTTTGCTGTGCAGATGGCTTCACAAACTTTAACTTGAATATTTGAAGTAAGCACATTTTCAGGGACTGTGCACAGATTGTTCTCTCTGCTGGACACATGTGATGTGTCCAGCATGTGATAAAACCTTGAATCTCACTCCCTCCCTCACCAGAGGTATTTGTTCAAATGTAACATGTCTATAGGTCTCCAGGTCTTACCGAAATAGCCAAGAAACACGAAATTTCTTATTCACTCTCTATTTTGTAATTGGTTTCCTTTTCTTGGTCCCAACAATTACCATCAAAAATGTTTTACAATTTTATTGTTTGCTGATCTATTTTTTTCCACCATTGAATTGCAATTTTTTATTACAAAGTTTCAAGTCATTGCCTAGAAAATGCCTAAATCACCATCAGTATTCAATTTATTGATATAAAACAATTTATTATCAAAACTCTGTAACACATGAACCTCAGGTTAAAAAAATGATTGGGGAAAAATCTTTATCAGAGGTGTCACTGATAATCTTCTAAAGGAAATCTTACAGACATTATAAATTCTTACAAAAAGATAAATGAAGGCATTTCTAGTTGCTTAGTAATATAATAATTTTTTTGAAAATAAGTCCTGTTATTTTCCTTTTTCCTGGAAATCACTTGTACTACATGAAACCTGTCAATGATACACAAATTTCAGAATTTCTTCTACTGAGATTTTCAGAGGAAGCAGAACTCCAGCCCCTCTTATTAGGACTACTCCTCAGCATGTATCTGATCACTATGTTTGGGAACCTGCTCATCATACTGGCTGTCAAATCTGACTGCCACCTCCAGATGCCCATGTACTTCTTCCTCTCCCACCTGTCCTTTTCTGATATCTGTTTCACCTCCACCACCATCCCCAAGATGCTGGTGAACATCCAGTCACAGAGTAAAGTCATTACCTACAAAGGTTGTATCACACAGGCATATTTTTTCATACTGTTTGCAGCACTGGACAACTTCCTCCTGATTGTGATGGCCTATGACCGCTTTGTGGCCATCTGCCACCCCCTACTCTACACGATCATCATGAATCCCCAGCTGTGTGGACTGCTGGTTCTGATCTCCTGGATCATCAGTGCTCTCTATTCCTTAATACAAAGCTTAATTATGTTGTGGCTGTCCTTCTGTACAAATGTGGAAATCTCACACTTTTTCTGTGAACTCAATCAGATGTTCAAACTGGCCTGTTCTGACACCTTTCTCTACAACATGGTGATATATTTTGAGGCCATCTTACTTGGTGGTGGTTCTCTCTTTGGTATCTTTTATTCTTACTCTAAGATAGTTTCCTCCATACATACAATCTCTTCAGCTCAGGGGAAGCATAAAGCATTTTCCACCTGTGCATCTCATCTCTCAGTTGTCTCCTTATTTTACTGCACAGCCCTGGGAATGTACCTTAGCTCTGCTGCTCCCCAGAGCTCACACTCAAGTACAATAGCCTCGGTGATGTACAGTGTGGTCACACCCATGCTGAACCCCTTCATCTACAGTCTGAGGAGCAAAGACATAAATAAGTCCCTGACAACATTCATTGTAATGAAAACTACAAAAAGATAATTGTCCCAGGGCTGAATAAGCACCCAGAATTTTATACATCGGAGACTAATTGTCAGAAATTGGTCTTAATTGGTCAAACTAAGAAGTGGAACTTGCTCTTTTTTTACTTCATGAATTTACTCTTGGACCTCAAATTCTCTATTTTATGTAACTCACTTGATTAAACTTTCAGCTCTTTTTAAAATTTAACAACTTTCCCCTTGTGGTTTTCCCTACTTTCCCAAATGTATTCCAATCTTAAACCAGAAAAAAATTAGATATTCCCATTCACTTAATGAGAAAACATGAATTTCATAGAATAATTTCTCCCAGTCATATAACATACCAAATACTTTTTGTTTTGTTTGTTGTAATTAAAAAGTCATTAAGTCTACTCCTATTGCAAACAAACTGCACCTAATGACCAAGGAAACTTATAGAAGTTCATAACAGAGGAAGTACGATAACAAATCTTTTCACTTTTGAGTGTGTCACCCTTTTCTCTTCACTATTTAACTACCCTCCTGACAACAAAGATAGTAACATACAGTGGGCTTCATAGCACACTGGGTTTTATTCTCCTCCTTAGGATCCTGTTCTCCTTCAGCTCAGTGTACGCCAAGGCTCCATGACTTCAATCCAACATGATTATACACATATGAGTCTTCACCAACACTCATTTTAATACATATATTCACCTAATATGACCTTAGCATCAAAAATAATCTTCAACATGATGAAACAAAACTTAAATCACATATTACATTGCAAGATGTTCCCATTTCATGTGGCACATTTACTTCTGCAAATATCGAGGATTCATATCTATGTGTAAGGGAGTTAATAGTGATTTGAATTGAAAAATATTGTTATTGCATTAATGCCATCATGTTCCTTTTTGAAATCTTCTGATGCTGTTAAATCTAGGACTCTTTTCTCATCTCTAAAGGAATCAACTCCCCTCTTCTTAATTTTTTCATAAGGAAAAGACTGGCGAGTGAATGTTATTATCATTACCTTACTTTATATATCTCCATTATACAGGGGGTTCTATCATTTTTTTAATATTAATTTTATTTATTTATACATACAAGAACTAGAGGGTAGGCAGAAGTTTGGGGAGTGAGAGAATTCACCAGCGGCAGAGTGGGAAGCAGGACAGGCAGATCTACTGAGATACACTGCTGAGGGCAGCAGCAGTTGAGACAGAAGATGTCTGCTTTGCCATGTGGGTTAACTTCCTGGGAGGGGATCAAATTTACACTGCAATGGCTGTCAATAACTTGATATCACTGATACTTTAACCCCTGTGCAACCAGAGATGCTTGGATCCTAACATTTTCTTTATGATGAAAGGATGACTATGAGAGAACTTAAATCCCTCTCTGGTCATAGAATCAGGGTCACCAGTTTTCCTGCAAAAACACCATGCTTCTAGTTACCTGGAAATTAACTACATAGAATTTTTAAGTACAGTCATATGAAATAAGTATAAGAACAAATACCAAAAACACCAATACAGTGCATATTATTATAACTTTCTTCACTTCTATTCAGATTGAGTATAGTATCAGTTAGCTGCTATTGACAGGCCATCCTACATGTAATTGAATTAATATCAGCCTTGAGGACCAGAAAGAGTGTGTGATGAGCTTCTCTGACCCAGATGGGCTCTGCACATACAGCTTGAGTCTCTACATTGTGCTTCTGAGTCTTGAACCATGATGCCTGTTCCAGGTGGTCTCTCCCTGGAATATATGCTCAATTTACCATATTTATGTATCTACTCTCATCTTCTAGTTTTGCAGAAAAAATAGTATCAAATGTGAATTTCTTATTTATTTCTATGGTTTCTATTTCACATCTGACAATTTCCTTTGTTCTCAAGTAGAAGTGATAGCTTCCACCACTGATGACTTTGAATCAGTCACCTATCCATGCATAATACTTTGATCCAGGCACCTTAATTTTCCTCCTAAGTAATTCATTAGAGTATACATGTATACTGTTAGTTGTACATATTTAAGATGTACTGTTTGATGAATAGAGAAAGCCAGACAAAGCCACAGAACATGTGTATGTTTCCATTTGTACCCAATTTAACAGTGTGTGGTAAGACCTAATGCCATTTTTGTGAACCTATAAAAATGGATGCGGTCCTCCCCGGTAGCGCAGTAGTTGAGCGCTGGGTTGAGAATCTGCCTGCAGCCTCTGCAGTGCCGGTTCGATCCCCGGCTACCTGGTGAGAGTCCCACATGGTGCGCAGACCTCTCGTGCTGCCCGCTGCTCCCCTCAGCAGTGTATTTCATCCATCTGCCTGTTCTGCTCTCTGCTCTGGCTCTGGTGAATTCTCTCACCCTCCCACACTTCTGACTGTACCCAGTGCTTGTATAAATAAATAAATATTTTAAAAATAAAATAAAAATGGATGCTCCCACAACCTCAATTTCCTTTTTTCTGAAGGTAATATGGGATAAGAAATATCACTTTAGATGAATATTGTAAACAATAGGAATTGGGTGGACGTATTTTGTTAACTGCAAAAATAAATGTTTAAGGTTAAAGTTTTATGTATGTGTATGTGTATATTTATTTGCACATTGTTTTATTTTGTTTTTCTTTTAATAATAAATTTTATTTTTATATTCCCCCATACAATTGCAAACCCCCCATTCTGACCCCAATCCTTCCCCTCCCGCCCCCCAACCCCCAAAAAGTGTCTCTGGTTCATAGTTTTTTGTTGATTTTGATTTTCACTTTTTTATAGTTATTCATTTTCCTGGTCCCTTATTTAAGTTTTCTAGATTCCTGCTATGAGTGAGACCATGTGGTATTTTTCTTTTTCTTCCTGGCTTATTTCGCAGAGCATGATCCCTGCCAGCGCCATCCATCTTGCTGCAAATTGCATGTATTTATTTTTTTGAATGATGAGTAATATTCCATGGTATATATGTACCACATCTTCTTGATCCAGTCATCTGTTTTTGGGCATTTGGGCTGTTTCCAAAGCTTAGCTATTGTAAATAGTGCTGCTATAAACATAGGGGTGCAGGTGCTCTTTGGAATTGATGTTTCTGTGTCCTTTGGGTAAATACCTAGGAGTGGAATTGCTGGATCATATGGAAGCTCCATGTTTAGTAGGTCCAGAAATCTCCACACAGCTCTCCATAGTGGTTGGACCAGTTTGCACTCCCACCAACAGTGTAGGATCCTATCACAAACAGTGTAGGTTTTTCTCCACAACCTCGCCAATATTTGCTGTTGCTAGTTTTTTTAATATGTGCCATTCACTGGTGTAAGATGGTATCTCATGGTAGTTTTGATTTGCATTTCCCTGATTACAAGTGATGTTGATCATTTTTCATATGTCTGTTGGCCATTTGCATTTCATCTTCAGAGAAGTTTATTTTTAGCTCTTCTGCCCATTTTTTGACTGGATTATTTTCTTTGTTGTTGCTGAGTCTCATCAGCTCTTTGCAGATTTTTGTGATCAGTCCTTTATCATTAGTGTTGGGTGCAAAAATGTTCTCCCAGTTGGTGGGGTTTCTCTTTGTTTTTGTTATTGTCTCTTTTGCTGTGCAGAAGCTCTTTAATTTGATGTAGTCCCAGCTGTTTATCTTTGCCTTCACTATCACTGCTTTGGGTGATGTGTCTGTAAACATGTATTTGATATGCAAATCACGTAGTGTTTCGCCTATATTTCCTTCTATGCATTTTATGGTTTCAGGTCTTATGTCTAGTTCTTTAATCTATTTTCAGTTGATTTTTGTGTATGGTGTGAGGTAGTGGTCAAGCTTCATTCTTTTGCATGTAGCAACCCAGTTTTCCCAACACCATTTATTGAACAAACTTTCTTTGCTCCATTGCATAGTCTTTGCTCCTTTGTCAAGGATTAGTTGACCATAAATCTGTGCGTTTATTTCTGGATTTTCTATTCGATTCCATTGGTCTGTATGTCTGTTCTTGTTCCAATACCATGCAGTTTTGATGATTATGGCTTTGTAGTATCATTTGAAGTCTGGGAGTATGATGCCTCCATTTCCTTCTTTTTGTTTCAGGAGAGCTTTGGCTATTCGGGTTTTTTTGTGATTCCATATGAATTTCATCAATAATTGTTCTATTTCTTTGAAGAATGACATTGAAATTTTGATTGGAATAGCATTGAATCTGTATATTGCTTTTGGTAGGATGGCCACTTTAATAATATTTATTCTTCCAGTCCATGAGCAGGGGATGTCTTTCCATTTCTTTGTGTCTTCTTATATTTCTTTTAACAGTGTTTTATAGTTTTCTTTGTATAGGTCCTTTACCTCTTTTGTTAGATTTATTCCCAAATATTGGATTTTTTTTTGTTTTGATAATAAAAGGGATTTTTTTTTTATTTCATCTTCTTCAGAGTTATTGTTTGTGTATAGGAAGGCTACTGACTTTTGCATGTCGATTTAGTATCCTGCCACTTTACTGAATTGATTGATGGGTTGAATTAGTTTTTCTGTGCAGTTTTTGGGGTTCTCAATGTATATTATCATATCATCTGCAAATAGTGATAGTTTCACTTCTTCTTTTCCTATTTGGATTCCTTGGATGTCTTTCTCTTGTCTTATTGCTCTGGCTAGGACTTCCAGTATTATATTAAAAAGCAGTGGTGAGAGTGGACATCCTTGTCTTGTTCCAGATCTTAATGGAATTGCTTTCAGCTTTTCACCATTGAGAATGATACTGGCTGTTGGCTTGTCATAGATGGCCTTTACGATGTTGAGGTATATTCCTTGTATCCCAAGAATTTCAAGGACTTCTATCATGAATGAATGTTGCACTTTGTCGAAAGCTTTCTCAGCATCTATTGATATTATCATATGGTTTTTATATTTCTTTTTGTTGATGTATTGGATAACATTGATTGATTTTCGGATGTTAAACAATCCTTGTGTCCCTGGAATGAATCCTACTTGGTCGTGGTGAATTATCTTATGGATACAATGGTGGATTCTGATAGCTAAAATTTTATTGAGAATTTTTGCATCAGTGTTCATTAGGGAGATTGGCCTGTAGTTTTCCTTTTTTGTGTTGTCCTTATTCGGTTTTGGTATTAGTGTAATGTTGGCTTCATAGAACGTGTTTGGTATTGTCCCTTCCTTCTCAATTTTTTGGAAGAGTTTGTGAAGGATAAGCACTAATTCGTCTCTGAATCTTTGGTACAATTCATTGTAAATCCATCAGGTCCTGGGCTTTTGTTTTTGGGGAGGTTTTTGATTACCATTTCAATTTCGCTGCTTGTAATTGGTCTGTTTAGGTGTTCTATTTCTTCTTTATCTAGCTTTGGGTGATTGTAGAGTTGTAGGAATTTGTCCATCTCCTCTAGATTGTTGAACTTGTTTCAGTATAACTCTTCATAGTAGTTACTGATTATTCTTTTGATTTCTGCTGTGTCCATTGTGATTTCTCCTCTAACATGTATGATCCTATTTATTTGTGCTTTCTCCCTTTTTTTCCTTTGTGAGCCTGGCTAGGGGTTTGTCTATTTTATTGATTTTTTCAAAGAACCAGCTCTTGGTTTCAAGATCTTTTGGATTGTTTTTTTAGTTTCAATTTCATTTATTTCTGCTTTGGTTTTTATTATTTCTTTTCTTCTATTGGTTTTGGGTTTTTTTTTGTTTTTCTTTTTCTAGATCTCTGACCTTCGAGATTACGTTGTTTCTTTGAGTTCTTTCTTGTTTTTTTTTTTTTTTGATGTGAGCTTCTATTGATATATATTTTCCTCTTATTACTGCTTTTGCTGCATCCCATACATTTAGGATATTGGTGTCCTCCTTGTCATTCAATTCAAAGAATTTTTTAATTTCTTCTTTAATCTCTTCGTTAGTCCAGTGGTCTTCCAGTAGTGTGGTTTTTAATCTCCATGAGGTAGGATAGTTGCTAGCCTTCTTTTTATGTTTTATTTCTAGTTTGATGCCTTCATGGTCAGAAAAGATGGTTGGTATGATTTCAATCTTGGTGTATCTGTTGATGTTTGTCTTGTGCCCCAGTATGTGATCGATCCTGGAGAATGATCCGTGTGCGCTTGAGAAAAATGTGTACTCCGTTTTTTTTTTTTTTTTTTGTTTAGTGTTCTATAGATGTCTGTTAAGCCCAAGTGCTCTAGGTCCTTATTTAGAGCTTTATTTTCTTTACTTATTTTTTGTCTTGTTGATCTATCCATTGTTGATAGTGGTGTTTTGAAGTCTCCCACTACGTATGTGTTTTATCTGATGTCTGCTTTCAGAGAGGACAACAGTTGTCTGATATATTTTGGTGCTCCTTCGTTTGGTAAGTATATGTTAATGAGTGTTATTTCTTCTTGAAGTATTATCCCCTTGATCATAATGTAGTGACCGTTGGGGTCTCTTTTTATTTTTTTGAGTTTGAAGTCTGTTTTATTTGATATAAGTATAGCTGTTCCTGCTTTCTTTTTTGGTCCATTTGCTTGTAGGATTGTTTTCCATCCTTTAACTTTGAGCCTATTTTTATCTTTTGTAGCTAAATGTGTTTCCTGGAGACAGCAAAAGGTGGGATTTTGTTTCTTAATCCAGGCTGCAACTCTGTGTCTTTTTATTGAAGAGTTTAGTCCATTTACATTTAGGGTTAATATTGATATGTTAGCATCTGTATTTGCCACTGTGTTTGTCTTTCCTTTGATTTTATTTATTTATTCTTTTAATAACTTTTTTTGGTCTTCTTTCATTGTTATTTGTCCCTCTGAGGTTCTGGCTTTAGGACTCCTTGTAGTATTTTTTGGAGTGGGGGTTTAGTCGTAATGAAAATCCAGAGTTTCTGTTTGTCTGGAAAGGTCCTTATTCTTTCTTCATAGAGGAAGGAGAGCTTTGCGGGATAGAGTATTCTTGGTTGACATCTGTTTTCTTGGAGTCTGTTGACTATGGCCCTCCACTCTCTCCTTGCCCATAGTGTTTCTTCAGAGAAGTCTGATGTCAGCCTTATTGGTTTTCCTTTGAATGTTATCTGTTTCTTCCCTCTTGTCAGCTTCATTATTTTTTACTTGTCCTGGATTCTTGGGAGTTTTACTATTATGTGTCTTGCTGTATTTTTCCTTTCGTTGTGGAAGTTTGGTGTTCTTCTTGCTTCTTGTATATCAATTTTCAGCTCTTTCTTCGCATTTGGGAAGTTCTCTTCAATTATCTCCAGGAATATTTTCTCTGTTCCTACATCTCTCTCCTCTCCTTCTGGTATTCCTATAACTCTTATATTTCCTTTCCTCATGGAGTCAGATAGTTCCCGAAGTCTTTCTTCTTTCTTTTTCCTTCGTACTTCTCTTTCCTTTTCTGTTTTGGTTCTTTTTATTTCTCTGTCTTCAAGAGTACTTATTCGTTCTTCCATTTCATCTATTCTACTTTCATTGCTTTTCCCAGAGTTCTTTAGTTCCTCCATTAATTCTTTGATCCCCTGCGTTTCTTTCACTTCCCTCTTTAAGGACTCAATTTCATTCTTCTGAGCATTGTTTTCCCTCTTTACAGACTCAATTTCCTTCATGAGTTCTGTCATTTTTTTAATCATGGCAAATTTAAATTCTCTTTCTGGATGGCTCAGAAGTTCTTCCAAGTTACTGTCATTACAATCTGGGGGGTGGTTTTCTTTTTGTAGTGTGCTTCTTTCCTGAGGAGTTGTTATGTTGCATGTGGTTCTTCTACTCCCTACTGTCTGTTTTCTAATTTGTTGTATGCATTGGGACACTGCGTTGCTGGGACTGGCCGGCATCTTGGGTGAACTTCTCCACTCCCCTCTGGCTCCTCCAGGAGCCATCTCTGGCTTCTGGAGGAGCTTTCTGCTGGTTTTAGGCAGTCTTTACAGAAGAAATGTCCCTGATCTAAAATGGCGAAGCGGGACGCAGTCCCTGTGCATCTGGTCTCAGGCACACTCTTCTGCGCGTCCGGTCTGCCCTGGACGTGGGTGCCTGTTCCCTCTGTGGGCTCAGACTGCTGGTTGGAAGGGGCCTTGTGTGGGCTAACTTCCCAGCTGGCCACTGGGTCCTCCAGAAGCCTTCTGCCCTTTTCAAGAAGTCTTTTCTTAAGAAATTTCCCTGTTCTATGGGGTGTTAGTGACTTTTTTTTCTGGTTGCTAGTTGGCACCAGAGATCTCTCCTATTTTCCTGGGGGGGCTGCTTTTCGACGCCCCACCCCCCATGGGACAGGAAACAGAGTGAGAATGGTAGAGTAAACCTCAACGGCTTTGGGGTGATGTGTCTGCCTTGTGCCCCACCATCGTGGAGAACCCACGCCCCGAATTTCGTGCCTCGGGTCTCAGTTCCAAAGCCCTCAGGTCCAGGATGCGGGCTGTAGCCCAGTTCAGTGGTGCGGAATGCCGCCTTTTGCACCCCGCTCCCATGTCTGGGTGCCTGGTTTCTGATTACTCAGTGAGGGACTTTCACCTCAGTGAGGGACCCCGAGCATCTCCTCGCAAGCCTAGGTCGCAGGTGCGGGGACCTGGGCAGCCGGAATCCCAATCCGCATTTGCTTTTCAAGCGCGCCAAGCGTGCTCTTTTCCGCGCAAGCTTACAGGCAGCCCGGGCTGTGTGCAGGTCTCCTCCAGAGTCTCTTTGTTCTCTAATGGCACCCAGAGCCGTTCACTCACCGCCACGGCAAATCCTGCAGGGTTCTCCACAGCTCCCGTTCACGGGGTGTGGTGGCTGAAATAGTTCCTTTCCACTCACAGTCCCGCTTGCTGCGTAGTTTGTTCTTGTTGGTCGTTTTAGTTCGTTGTTTTCCTCCTCTCTGTTGGTCTGAGAGTGCCAACTTTGTGGGTGGGGGAGGGTAGCAGGGTTCTGCGCTTTCCTCCCTTCTAGTCCTCTTTTTTGGCAACTTTCCTCTTTGGGTAGTTTGCTAGAGTCTTCCGTTTATCTTCCACATCCCAGTTCTCACTGGGACCTGCCGCTTTTCTTCCCTATTAACTTTATTTTAATGGGAGATCTTACTCGCAGTGTCTCCTCGCCGCCATGTTCACATTGTTTTATTTTGAATGAACATGACAGATACATGTTACAACAGACTCAAATAATCTCATATTTTATGTTGCAAAGAAACTTGAGAAATAGGTATAGAACCGAAAAGAATGATTGTTTGTATAACCTGCAATTGAAAGTATGTAGAAATTTAGACACAAAGACATACAGTGAGTGGTGGACATACATTTTTTTTAAGATTTACTTATTTTTATATAAGAACTAGGGCAAAGGCCAGAGGCACGGGAGGGTGAGAGGATTCACCTGAGACAGAGCGGGGAACAGAACAGGCAGACGACAGAAATACACTGCTGAGTGGAGCAGCGGGCACTACAGAAGAGGTCTGCATGCCATGTAGGATTCTCGCCAGGTGGCCGGGATCAACCAGCACTGCAGAGGCTGCGGACAGCTTCATAGCACTGTGCTCAACCTGCGGCTCCACCAGGGAGGCCCTGGACATACATTTAAAGGGTGGTTTAATTTTTCATATATTTTAAATAATAAATTTTATTTTTATATTCCCCATACAATTGCAAACGCCCCATTCTGACCCCAATCCTTCCCCTCCCGCCCCCCACCCCCAAAAAAGTGTCTCTGGTTCATAGTTTTTTGTTGATTTTGATTTTCACTTTCTTATATTCATTTTCCTGGTCCCTTATTTAAGTTTTCTAGATTCCTGCTATGAGTGAGACCATCCGGTATTTTTCTTTTTCTTTTTGGCTTATTTCGCTGAGCATGATCCCTTCCAGTGCCATCCATGTTGCTGCAAATTGCATGTGTTTATCTTTTTTGAATGCTGAGTAATATTCCATGGTAGATATGTACCACATCTTCTTGATCCAGTCATCTATTTTTGGGCATTTGGGCTGTTTCCAAAGCTTATGGTACTGGAACAAGAACAGACATACAGACCAATGGAATTGAATAGAAAATCCAGAAATAAACCCATAGATTTATGGTCCATTAATCTTTGACAAAGGAGCAAAGACTATGCACTGGAGCAAAGAAAGTTTGTTCAATAAATGGTGCTGGGAAAACTGGGTCGCTACATGCAAAAGAATGAAGCTTGACCACTACCTCCTACCATACACAAAAATCAACTCAAAATGGATTAAAGAACTAGACATAAGAACTGAAACCATAAAATACATAGAAGGAAATATAGGCGAAACACTACGTGATATGCACATCAAAGATATCTTTACAGACACATCACCCAAAGCAGTGATAGTGAAGGCAAAGATAAACAGCTGGGACTGCATCAAATTAAAGAGCTTCTGCACAGCAAAGGAGACAATAACAAAAACAAAGAGAAACCCCACCAACTGGGAGAACATTTTTGCACCAAACACTAATGATAAAGGACTGATCACAAAAATCTGCAAAGAGCTGATGAGACTCAACAACAACAAAGAAAATAACCCAGTGAAGAAGGGGCGGAGTAACATGGAGGCGAGGAGATGCTGCGAGTAAGATCTCCCATTAAAAAAAGTTAATAGGGAGGAAAAGCGGCAGGTCCCAGTGAGAACTGGGACACGGAAGATAAACGGACAACTCCAGCAAACTACCCGAAGAAGAAAGTTGCCATAAAAGAGGACTAGAAGGGAGGAAAGCGCAGAACCCTGCTCCCCTCCCCCACCCACAAAGTCAGCACTCTCCGACCAGCAGAGAGGAGGAAAACAACAAACTAAAACGACCAACAAGAACAAACTACGCAGCAAGTGGGACTGTGAGTGGAAAGGAACTATTTCAGCCACCACACCCTGTGAACGGGAGCTGTGGAGAACCCTGCAGGATTCGCGTGGCAGTGAGCTCCAGGCGCCATTAGAGAACAGCAGAGACCGTGGGAGACCCGCACACAGCCCAGGCCGGCCGGTAAGCTTGCGTGGAAAAGCAGCGCGCTGGAAAAACAAACGCTGATCGGGATCACGTCTGCCCAGGTCCCCTCGCCTGAGACCTAGGCTTGCGGGGAGATGCGCGGGGTCCCTCACTGAGGTGAAAGTCCCTCACTGAGTAATCAGAAACCAGGCACCCAGACACGGGAGCAGGGTGCAAAAGGCGCCATTGCTGCCGCCACTGAACTGGGCTACAGCCCGCGTCCTGGACCTGACGGCTTTGGAACTGAGACCTGGGGCACGAAATTCAGGGCGTGGGTTCTACATGACGGTGGGGCCAAGGCAGACACAGCACCCCAAAGACGTTGAGGTTTTCCTTACCATTCCCACTCTGTTCCCTGCCACATGGGGTGAAAAACACAGCTCCCCAAGGGCTCTAGGTGAGATCTCTGGCGCCACCTAGCGACCAGAAAAAAAGTCACTAACACCTTTCTTCAGAAAAGACCACTTGACCGGCAGAAGGCGGAGCCCGTGGCCACCTGGGAAGTTAGCCCACCCCAGGCCCCTTCAGACCAGCAGTCTGAGCCCACAGGGGGAGCGGGCACCCACAGCCAGGGCAGACCGGGCGAGCAGAAGAGTGTGCCTGAGACCGGACGTGCAGGGAGTGCGTCCCGCATCGCCTTTTTAGAACAGGAACATTTCTTCAGTAAAGACTGCCTGCAGAAGGCTCCCTCAGGAGCCAGAGGTGAGCGGAGAAGCTCGCCCAAGCCAGGCCCCATCTGGCCCACAGTCCAAACCCAGAGGGGGAACAGGAACCCACCACCGGGGCAGACCAAGCACACAGGGGAGTGTGTCCCCACATCGGCATTTTAGAACAGGGACCCTACTTCAGTAAAGACTGCTTGAAACTGACAGATGGCTCCTGGAGAAGCCAGAGGGGAGCGGAGAAGCTCACCCAAGATGCCGGCCAGTCCCAGCAACACAGTATCCCAATGCATATGACAAATTAGAAAACAGACAGTAGGGAGTAGAAGAACCACATGCAACCTAACAACCCCTCAGGAAAAAAGCATACCACAAAAAGAAAACCACCTCCCAGATTGTAACGACAGTAACTTGGAAGAACTTCTCAGCCTTCCAGAAAGAGAATTTAAATTTGCCATGATTAAAAAAAAATGACAGAACTGATGAAGGAAATTGAGTCCGTAAAGAGGGAAAACAATGCTCAGAAGAATGAAATTGAGTCCTTAAAGAGGGAAGCGAAAGAAACGCAGGGGATCAAAGAATTAATGGAGGAACTAAAGAACTCTGGGAAAAGCAATGAAAGTAGAAGAGATGAAATGGAAGAACGAATAAGTACTCTTGAAGACACAGAAATAAAAAGAACCAAAACAGAAAAGGAAAGAGAAGTACGAAGGAAAAGAACAAAGAAAGACTTCGGGAACTATCTGCCTCCATGAGGAAAGGAAATATAAGAGTTATAGGAATCCCAGAAGGAGAGGAGAGAGATGTAGGAACAGAGAAAATATTCCTGGAAATAATTGAAGAGAACTTCCCAAATGTGAAGAAGGAGCTGAAAATTGATATACAAGAAGCAAGAAGAACACCAACCTTCCACGACGAACGGAAAAATACAGCAAGACACATAATAGTAAAGCTCCCAAGAATCCAGGACAAGTAAAAAATAATGAAGCTGACAAGAGGGAAGAAACAGATAACATTCAAAGGAAAACCAATCAGGTTGACATCAGACTTCTCTGAAGAAACACTACAGGCAAGAAGAGAGTGGAGGGACATAGTCAACAGACTCCAAGAAAACAGATGCCAACCAAGAATACTCTATCCCACAAAACTCTCCTTTCTCTATGAAGAAAGAATAAGGACCTTCCCAGACAAACAGAAACTCTGGAATTTCATTACTACTAAACTCCCACTCCAAAAAATACTACAAGGAGTCCTAAAGCCAGAACCTCAGAGGGACAAATAACAATGAAAGAAGGCAAGAAAAAAAAAAGTTATTAAAAAAATAAATAAATAAAATCAAAGGAAAGACAAACACAATGGCAAATACAGATGCCAACATATCAATATTAACCCTAAGTGTAAATGGACTAAACTCTTCAATAAAAAGACACAGAGTTGCAGCCTGGATTAAGAAACAAAATCCAACCTTTTGCTGTCTCCAGGAAACATATTTAGCTACAAAAGATAAAAATAGACTCAAAGTTAAAGGATGGAAAACAATCCTACAAGCAAATGGACCAAAAAAGAAAGCAGGAACAGCTATACTTATATCAGATAAAACAGACTTCAAACTCAAAAAATGAAAAGAGACCCCAATGGTCACTACATGATGATCAAGGGGACAATACTTCAAGAAGTAATAACACTCATTAACATATACTCACCAAACGAAGGAGCACCAAAATATATCAGACAACTGTTGTCCTCTCTGAAAACAGACATCAGAGAAAACACATATGTAGTGGGAGACTTCAACAAACCACTATCAACAATGGATAGATCAACAAGACAAAAATAAGTAAAGAAACTAATGCTCTAAATAAGGACCTAGAGCACTTGGGCTTAACAGACATCTATAGAACACTAAACCCAAAAAAAACGGAGTACACATTTTTCTCAAGCGCACAAGGATCATTCTCCAGGATCGATCACATACTGGGGCACAGGACAAACATCAACAGATACACCAAGATTGAAATCATACCAATCATCTTTTCTGACCATGAAGGCATCAATCTAGAAATAAACCATAAAAAGAAGGCAAGGAACTTTCCTAACTTATGGAGATTAAAAACCACACTACTGGAAGACCAGTGGACTGAGGAGATCAAAGAAGAAATTAAAAAATTCTTTGAATTGAATGACAAGTAGGACACCAATATCCTAAATGTATGGGATGCAGCAAAAGCAGTAATAAGAGGAAAATATATAGCAATAGAAGCTCACATCAAGAAACAAGAAAGAACTCAAAGAAACAACCTAATCTCAAAGCTCAAAGATCTAGAAAAAGAAAAAAAAAACCAAAAAAAACAAATAATAAAAACCAAAGCAGAAATAAATGAAATTGAAACTAAAAAAACAATCCAAAAGATCAATGAAACCAAGAGCTGTTTCTTCGAAAAAAATCAATAAAATAGACAAACCGCTAGCCAGGCTCACAAAGGAAAAAAGGGGAAAAGCACAAATAAACAGGACCATAAATGAAAGAGGAGAAATCACAACAGACACAGCAGAAATCAAAAGAATAATCAGTAACTACTATGAAGAGTTATATGGAAACAAGTTCAACAATCTAGAGGAGATGGACAAATTCCTACAATTCTACAATCACCCAAAGCTAGATAAAGAATAAATAGAACACCTAAACAGACCAATTACAAGCAGCGAAATTAAAATGGTAATCAAAATCCTCCCCAAAAACAAAAGCCCAGGACCTGATGGATTTACAAATGAATTCTACCAAACATTCAGAGATGAATTAGTGCCTATCCTTCACAAACTCTTCCAAAAAATTGAGAAGGAAGAGACAATACCAAACACCTTCTATGAAGCCAACATTACACTAATACCAAAACCGAACAAGGACAACACAAAAATGGAAAACTACAGGCCAATCTCCCAGAAGAACAATGATGCAAAAATCCTCAATAAAATTTTAGCTATCAGAATCCAACAATGTATCCGTAAGATAATTCACCACGACCAAGTAGGATTCATTCCAGGAACACAAGGATGGTTCAACATCTGAAAATCAATCAACGTTATCCAACACATCAACAAAAAGAAATATAAAAACCATATGATAATATCAATAGATGCTGAGAAAGCTTTCGACAAAGTGCAACACCCATTCATGATAAAAGCCCTTGAAATTCTTGGGATACAAGGAACATACCTCAACATCATAAAGGCCATCTATGACAAGCCAACAGCCAATATCATTCTCAATGGTGAAAAGCTGAAAGCAATTCCATTAAGATCTGGAACAAGACAAGGATGCCCACTCTCACCACTGCTTTTCAATATAATACTGGAAGTCCTAGCCAGAGCAATAAGACAAGAGAAAGACATCCAAGGAATCCAAATAGGAAAAGAAGAAGTCAAACTATCACTATTTGCAGATGATATGATAATATACATAGATAACCCCAAAAACTCCACAGAAAAACTAATCAACTCATCAATCAGTTCAGCAAAGTGGCAGGATACAAAATCAACACGCAAAAGTCAGTAGCCTTCCTATACACAAACAATAAATCTGAAGAAGAAGAAATCATAAAAAAAATCCCTTTTATTATCGAAACAAAAAAAATTAAATATGTGGGAATAAATCTAACAAAAGAGGTAAAGAACCTATACAAAGAAAACTATAAAACACTGTTAAAAGAAATAGAAGAAGACACAAAGAAATGGAAAGACATCCCCTGCTCATGGATTGGAAGAATAAATATTATTAAAATGACCATCCTACCAAAAGCAAAATACAGATTCAATGCTATTCCAATCAAAATTTCAATGTCATTCTTCAAAGAAATAGAACAATTATTGATGAAATTCATATGGAATCACAAAAAAACCCGAATAGCCAAAGCTCTCCTGAAACAAAAAGAAGGAAATGGAGGCATCATACTCCCAGACTTCAAATGATACTACAAAGCCATAATCATCAAAACTGCATGGTATTGGAACAAGAACAGTCATACAGACCAATGGAATCGAGTAGAAAATCCAGAAATAAACCCCCAGATTTATGATCAACTAATCTTTGACCAATGAGCAAAGACTATGCATTGGAGCAAAGAAAGTTTGTTCAGTAAATGGTGCTGGGAAAACTGGGTCACTACATGCAAAAGAATGAAGCTTGACCACAACCTCACACCATACACAAAAATCAACTCAAAATGGATTAAAGAACTAGACATAAGACCTGAAACCATAAAATACATAGAAGGATATATAGGCGAAACACTATGTGATATTCACATCAAAGACATCTTTACAGACACATCACCCAAAGCAGTGATAGTGAAGGCAAAGATAAACAGCTGGGACTACATCAAATTAAAGAGCTTCTGCACAGCAAAAGAGACAATAACAAAAACAAAGAGAAACCCCACCAACTGGGAGAACATTTTTGTACACAACACTAATGATAAAGGACTGATCACAAAAATCTGCAAAGAGCTGATGAGACTCAACAACAACAAAGAAAATAATCCTGTCCAAAAATGGGCAGAAGAGCTAAAAAGAAACTTCTCTGAAGAGGAAATGCAAATGGCCAACAGGCATATGAAAACATGTTCAATATCACTTGTAATTAGGGAAATGCAAATCAAAACTACCATGAGATACCATCTTACACCAGTGAGAATGGCAAATATTAAAAAAACTAGCAACAACAAATGTTGGCAAGGGTGTGGAGAAAAAGGAACTCTTCTGCGCTGTTGGTGGGAGTGCAAACTGGTCCAACCACTATGGAGAGCTGTGTGGAGATTTCTGGACCTACTAAACATAGAGCTTCCATATGATCTAGCAATTCCACTCCTAGGTATTTACCCAAAGGACACAGAAACATCAATTCCAAAGAACACCTGCACCCCTATGTTTATAGCAGCTCTATTTACAATAGTTAAGCTTTGGAAGCAGCCCAAATGCCTAAAAATAGATGACTGGATCAAGAAGATGTGGTACATATATACCATGGATATTACTCAGCATTCAAAAAAGATAAACACATGCAATTTGCAGCAACATGGATGGCGCTGGAAGGGATCATGCTCAGCGAAATAAGCCAGAAAGAAAAAAGAAAAATACTGGATGGTCTCACTCATAGCAGGAATCTAGAAAACTTAAATAAGGGACCAGGAAAATGAATAACTGTAAGAAAGTGAAAATTATAATCAACAAAAAACTATGAACCAGAGATACTTTTTGGGTGGTGGGGGGCGGGAGGGGAGGGATTGGGGTCAGAATGGGTGGGTTGCAATTGTATGGGGAATATAAAAATAAAATTTATTATTTAAAAAAAAAAGTCTAAGAAGACTACCAGGATAATGGTGGCGATAATCCCACATGCCCTTCACAGTCCTGAGTGGGAAAAACGCATTAGTGCTGGGAAAACTGTACCGCTTTTCTATCATCACAAACTCTTTTCCATGCCTAAACCAGCTTCCCAGGTCCCTATCTCAATATCATGGTATTTGGAGGTTGGCAACAGTTTTCCTTCTGGCCTCAGGAGAATAGTGGCTTGGGGTGGGTGGAGGAGGAATGTTGTTCTATTGTTGCATAAGTTGTAGCCAGAAAAATGCTGGGGCTGAACCCTCTGTCAGGTTGCAGGCAGGAAGCACAGTATGATTTCACTATCATTGCTGAGGTCCCTTTTGCCAGTCTTGGAGCACCAGAGCCTATGCCTTCCCCAAGTCTGTCTGTCTGCCAGGAATGGCCACTGCAGTTCTAAGACCCGCCTCATCCCTCCCTGTTTGGAAACTTAGTAACAGATCACCCTCCTTAGGAAGACAAGAGAGTATATCAATCCACCCATGCTGCCAATGAACTGTAGGGGAGATGTGTGTCTCAACATTGCTTTTTTAGTTGTGCTTGAGGTGAGTTTGCAGGTTGAGGATCTTCCGCCATGTCTTGGCTTTACCTCTCCATATTTTTCTTTTATATATTCTCTGTGAGATGCTCATTTCTTCTGCAAGATATGTCCACATATGTGCTCTTACAGTTTTGATGCCAGAAACTTAAGTCTGATTGGGGTAATATCAAAGCCCCAGCTGGACTGGGTTACTCTGGAAGCTCAGGAGAGATTCGGTGACTTTTCAATTCCAGTTTGTATTGTTGCACATCAGTGTCCATTGATTCATGGCCCTTGCTCCAGATCCAGGGCTGCAGTGTAGCCTTTCAAACTGCTCTCTGATATCTGCTATTTTTTTCAACTTTTCAACATTAAAAGGATGAGTGTGATTACTGGACAATCATGACTAATCTTCCTTTTATGAGGTAAACTAAGTTTCCACTTCCAGGTTTATTAGAACTGTAGCCTGGATACATGACTCAAGGTAGATTCCAAAATGGAATTGATGGGTCAAATGACACATGCATTTTTAGTGATTTGAGGATTTTCAACACAGTTGAACATAGTCTCTGGATCAGTGGGCATTCTACTAACAGTGTAGGAGGTTACTTTTTCACCACACCCTCACCAACACTTGTTGATTTTTGGTGTTTTCATTATGTCCATTCTCACAGGTGTGAGATGGTATCTCATTGTGTTTTGTTCTGCATTTCCCTGATAGTAAGTAATGATGAACATGTTGCCCTATGTGCATTGACCATCTGCATGTATTCTTTGGAGGAATGTCTCCATAGCTCCACTGTTTATTTTATGATTGGGTTACATGTGTAATATATATACTCTTTGTAGATCTCTGATATCAGTCTCTTGTCAAATGTATTTTTCTCCCATTCATTAGGTTGTCTCCTAATTTTGGTTACTGTCTTTTGCACTATATAGAAGGCTTTTACTTTGATAGAGTCCCAGTTTTTTATATTCTCCTTTGTTTTCCTTCTTACTTGACATGAGCCTCCTCAAACATATTTCTCATTTTATGTCACAGAGAGTTTTTCCTATGTTTTCTTCTATATATTTTATATTTCCAGATCTTCGAATTCTTTCATCCATTATGAGTTGATTTTCATGTATTGTGTGAAACAATTACCAGTTTTATTCTTTTACATATGACAGTCCATTTTCTCATTACCATATATTAAAGAGATTTTCTTTATTCCAGTGTACATATGTTATTCCTTTATTGTAGATGAGATGTCCATGAATGTATGGCTTTATTTCTGGTCTCTCAGTTCTGTGCCAGCAATCTATGTGTCTTTTGGTCCAGCGTGGTGCTGTTTATTTTGTCTTCATGGTTTTGTTTGAAGTCCAGTAGTGTGATACTTATAATGTTTCCCATTTTTAGTCAGGAGAGCTTTGGCTCTCCTGTCTGTTGTGTTTCCATATGAATTTCAGTAATAAAAATGATGTATATTTTGAAGAATGCCATT
Source organism: Talpa occidentalis (assembly GCF_014898055.3). Classification (NCBI taxonomy): domain Eukaryota; kingdom Metazoa; phylum Chordata; class Mammalia; order Eulipotyphla; family Talpidae; genus Talpa; species Talpa occidentalis. The sequence goes on along the minus strand of NW_023601212.1, from coordinate 43,497,335 downwards.
GAGATTTCAATTGAAATTGCACTGAATCTGTACATTTCATTGGCTAGGATAGACAGTTTTACAGTATTAATTCTTCCTTTCAGTGACAGGAATCAAATCTGTTACTTTGCATTTTCTCCCATTTCTTTAAACAATGTTTTATTGTTTCTTCCAGATTTGCCTGGCCCCTTGTGCCCATTTCCTAGGGCTCCCTATCAGAGGTGATTTCAATTTTGGGTAGATTTAGGGCCACAGTGGCCCTGCTTTGGACCAAGTGGAAACATTGCTTATACATATGTGTGTTTGAATACATTTGTCTTCCAATCAGGTAAACACACACACATATGTATCCACAGAGGTGCTTTTCTAATTTCATTTTCATGTTGAAGGTAATCTGAGAGAAGGATGAAGATGATAGAAATGAAAACAGTGAATGTTTTGATTCATATGTAATAAAATAATGTAGCTTTATAGAGACCAAGATCTAAAGTGGAATGAGTGACTGTATTTTTTATAATGGATTCCTTTTCTTATCTTATTGCCTCAAAAACATTATAGTAAATGATTACATTCATGCATTTTGTCCACTGTACCAAGTAATGGATGAGATAATTGCCTATTTCATTTATAATTTTTGCTCCAATATTTGTACATTTTCAATATAAAATATCCATACCTAAGAATTCAAGAGACTAAAATAAATGTGTACTTTATTTCATTTTTGAACTTTATATTAAAGAAATAGATTATAGATTGTAACTGATTTTCCAATCATTTTCAAAGTATAATTTGGGGAGTACCACTTCACACCCACACACTTGCCTGTAATTCACACACTCTTCAACAAAGCTCTAATAGAATGATCTATAACCTTCCCTCACCTATCACCTCCTCATTCTTTCCATGCCTCCTGATGACCACTTTCCTTATAACAGAGTCTGAGAAGCCTCCAAGAGTAATGGTGGTAATGGTTGGGGAAGGACTGTGGCAAGTGGGAATCCACATGACCTTCACAGTCTTGGGTGGTAGACCACATTAGTGGTGGGAAACCAGTACCACTTTTCTTTTCCATCATTTCAAACTCTTCTCCATGCCTAGACCTGCTTCCCAGGTCCCCATCTCAAGTTCGTGGGACTTGGAGCTTGGACAACAGTTTCCTTCTTGCCTCAGGAGAATAGTGTGTGTGGGGGGGGGTGGCAAATGGTGTCCTATTGTTGCTTACTATGTAACCAGGGCATTGTTGGGGCTGAGTCTTCTGTCTAGATGCAAGCTGGAAGCATTGCATCATTTCACTGTCACTACTGAGGCCCCTTTGCCAGTCTTGGAATACCAGAGCCTATACCTTCCCCAAAACTGTCTGCCAGGAATGGTCACTACAGTTCTAAGGCCTTCCTCAACTCTCCCTTCTTGCAAACATAGTAACAGAGACACAACTTAAGGGTGATGAGGGATTGGATCAATCCAACCATGCTGCCAATGAGCTGTGGAGGAGATGTGGGCCTCAGGATTGCTTTTAAAGCTGTACTTGAAGGGGGATTTGCAGGTAGAGGCTATTCCACCATGTCCTGGCTTCACCTCCCCAAATTTTCTTGAATATATTGTATGTGAGATTCTCATTTATTCTGCAAGATATGTCCACACTAAAGCAAATGAGTATGTGCTCTTACAGTTGTTGATGACAGAAACTTGAGTCTCATTGGGTTAATATCAGGGTACCTGCAGGACTGGCTTACTTCTGAACACTTAGGAGAGAATCTTTGACTTTTCAATTCCATTTTGTATTGTTGCCCATATGTCCATTGATATATGACCCTTCCTCCAGATCCATGGCGACAGTGTAGCTTTTCAAATCACTCTGATACCACCTGTTTTTTTTTTCTCCCTCTTCAACATTAAAATGACCATTGTGATTACTGAATAATCATAAGTAATCTTCCCTTTTATGAGGTAAAATATGTTTACATATAGCTTTATTAGAACTGTAGCTGGGATTCATGGCTCAAGAAAAATTTGAATCATGGTTCTGAGCTATCTGAATTGGGTTGGACTAATATTCACATAGAAAAGGCATTCTAGATCTCTCTCAGAATAGCTATTCAAATCAGAATTAGAAACCCATGTCCTTCTTATTGGAGGTTGACTATGGAAGTAAGGTTAGGTCACCTGAGTACCAGGTGTTTGTTTCAGTAGGTTGCAAATCAGATGAAATGTTAATTAAGCAATGATTGAGTCTCAATCCTACATTGTAAGAGTAGAAAATTTAGGATGGCAGCATCATAAGACCAGAAACATGATGTGGGGGAAGAAGTGATTATCGTAATTAAACTAGCTATAGAAATGAAAAATCCTTAGGATCAAGTCTATAGCAAGCATCTGGACTGTTCTAGAAAGCATCTCAAGGTATAAACCTGAAATGGGGAAATGGAGACGGAGGGCCATCGTGGGGAATCATTGGTCCTTACAAATCATTATAGACATACCCTAGAGGTAATTAGTTTAACATTACATAACCATTCCACAAAGGAATGAACCTCTCCCCAAAAGAACACTGTATCAGTACAATTTCTGCACTGGCAAGATGCACTTCTCCTGCCCACCATGACTATTCAGGTACCTCTCTTTTCCTTTCTCCTTTTCCTAATGAAACTGTCTTTTTGAAATGTAACCATTGCTTGTGTCTTTGCCAAGGTCTTTGTCTCTGGAAAAATTCATTGTGTGTTACTGAAAGGGGAACTCTGATGAAACTTTTCCAGAAGTAAGCCATTGACCCCACTCATGGAACCCCACACATCATCAAATGATATTGAGAAGAAGAGGTAATTGATCAATGACTGCTTGATTTTCAATCCTTCATGGTCCATGGAAGGCCAACTTTTTTTTCAGCTGGTTTCCAGAGTTAGCTGTGCATGCCTTGTGTTTAATGCTGAACAGCTTCATAGCTATGCTTTAGTTACCCTGTCTCCAGTAACTCCAATGTTTCATGTTTGTTGGTACTTCTTCCTCTAGATAAAATCTTTCATCCAGAAGACATTACTGATCAGCTACAGAGAGTCCACATTGCTTGGATGGTTCTCCACCAGGATACCATGTATTAATATTCTTATCTTCTTGTTTTAAGATTAGCAAACTAATTCCATCTGCTTATTCCTAAATTAGTATAAAAATAACATTCAAAGTTTCTGGGGGCTGGAATGTGCACATTTTTGGGGGCTGTTATTTTTCCTGCAACAGATTTTTTTTTCAAAAAGCTATTATTTCCCTCAAGGAGCTTTATCTATAACAAAGAATTTTGTCACAAACTGGTGTGAGTGAATACACTATTCCTTCAAAATACATCAAAAAGGGAACGAAACAGTAGACCTGAAAATACTAACCCGACTCTGACAAAGGTTCATGGTCTTAGTACTCAAAGAGTGGTCCTCAGATCAAAGACCTTTAACACTAACATCACCAAGGAGCTTCTTAAAAATGTTAGAATGCTAGAAATTTTAGAATTGCTGGCTTTTCAGAATCAGGTAAAGCAGATACTGTATTTGTAGTATAATGGGGTGAAAGGGGATCCCAAAACAAAAATACTCCAGTAAGTTCATGGAGGTTCAACAAAAAGGCAATGAAGATCTTTCAGAATTATTAGAAAAAAATAATGCAAACATATCATACATACTCAGATATAGATCCTAAAGCTCCAGAGAATTCTAGAATGGGTAATGTGGTATTCATGTCACAATGTACTCCTTATAAAAGGAGAAAGCTGAGTAAAATTGATGATGCTGTGGAAATGGCTACTTCCCAGTTAGTGTAAAACAGTGGCAGTAGGTAGGGCAGGAGGAAGATAGGATGCCAGAGTAGGTGGGAATCCCCTATGTACCTGCCCAGACTCTAAAACAAGAGAGCAGCTAAAAAGCCCCAAAAGGCAAAAGGCCAAAAACCAAAGCCAAGGGCTATAGCAAAACAACAACCACCCAATAGGAGCCTATGGGCTAAAGATGAACAAAGGATAGTGCCCAATAAGAGGACAGGTGACTCCATGGGTTCTCACCCATGGGCATATTGCTAGAGATCTCAGGCTCTAGAAACAACTAAAGGGGAAACAAAGAGCTTACTGTAACCTCAGGCAGTTGATTTCTCACACAGATAGTGTCAGTGATGGTCACAAGCAGTCACTAGGAGTGCTGGACAGCACTGGCCAGTAGTGAAGATCACCAAATGTCTGCCTGGCTTGTCAGACTCATCAAGGTTTTGTAACTCTTTGTGAGTTGTTGGGCTATATCAACAACAAATTGCTCTTGAGACACCAGGCCCCAGGCCTTTGGTGCTCCTTTCAGGCAACACCAGACACAGGATGGGAGGCCCACGCCCTTACAGAGGTCTTCGGCTACTTTTCCTTCCTCAGAGATTTGCTGCTGCCTGATTTTTCCTTCTTTCTCCTTTTAGCATCTGGTCTTTATTCTTCTTTCTTTTAGGCTAGAATCACCTGACCCTCAGCTCCCTCTGACCCTGGTATATATCCTCTCTCAGGGTGCACCACCCACAGTATGACTGGACCAATTTTCTATCTTGTGGCTGATTGGACCATTTAGCACCAATCAGCTCATAGCTCAAACCTGATTGGTCTATTCCACAACCTGGAAGTATGCAGTTTCATAAAAGCACTCTGGGAAGCAACTGCCACAAGTGACAAAAGGGCAGTTGCTGGGCTCTGAGGAGCGACTGTCACAATGAAATAGAAAATATAGACTGACCTGCTGCAGTCATGACTGAACTTGTAAAGTAAGTTTCAGGGAGTGACTGATACCATTGGGAAGGCCACATGCTTGACACATGCTTTCCCATCTGATTGTACCCCTTGTTTTAGGTCAATAAATACCCTGTAACTTAATAGCTCATGGGTCAGACTTGGGAGAAGGATCTCCTCTTAGCCCGCCACTGTAAATAAAGAACTTTCATCCTCCTCTCTGCGTGTTGTTTGGCTTCCTGACAGAGATGCTGCCACAACATTTTGGCTCTCTGACCAGGAAGCCGGCTGTGTTGGCCCACTGTGCCACTGGCCTGGAGTCGGGGCTGTGCCAACCACTCTCCCTGAAGAGAACGAGGTAGGCGCATCCGGTCTTGGTTAGGCAAGTCTTCCTTCCTAGGGTGGGGATCAGCCGACGACCACAGCAGCACCCTGACCGCACTCTGGGGAGAGGTGGATGGAAGTGCCAAAGGCTTCAGGACCCAGTAAGACCCCTGGGATCCCAGCCCAAAGTAGGCCTATCCCAATGGACAGAAGGGGAGCCTGATCGCCTCCCAGTGCCCAGTTTTGGGGACCAGTTAGAAGCTCTTGTTGGAGTGAATTTAATAACCTCTGAATGACTGACTGGCTTTGATTGGTGTGTGTGTGTGTGTGTGTGTGTGTGTGTGTGTGTGTGTGTGTGTGTGTGTGAAAATCTCCATGGCTGTGGTTAAGGAGACTGAGTGGGCTTGAAACTGCAGTTTTGTGGCAAACGTCATATGGTGTAATCGTGACTGGCCCACTCGTGGGACAGCCTGCCCGGGTATTATGTGTGTAATCATCAGCCAATACATGTCTGTAAGTTCTCACAAGAGACGTAGCCAGACAAGCACATTTGTGTGCCCCACCCCCTTCATTTGTTGCGACACTGAACATAATGGGATGGAATCAGAGCAAACCTACAGTCCTTGACTGCATGGTCAAAAATACTAAAAATGGATTTCATGAGGATTATGAAAGCCTCCGAGTCCTGTGCCAAGTAGAATGGCCTATTTTACAGGTAGACTGGCCTCCACAAGGTACCCTTGACATCCCAACAGTTCAGGCAGTGTGGAAAGCTGTTACAGGTTCCCCAGGCCACCCTGATCAGTTTCCTTATATTGACCCTTGGTTGACAATTGCCCAAACCTGAACCATCTAGCTTTGTACTTATAGGATAGGCCAGGCTAAGAGTCAGGTCCTTGATGTATGTGGCCATCACAGTGATAAGACACCAAAGCCACCCATCTTTAAGGGTGATCCTCAGGAGGATGATTTGCCATCTCCTTACATCCCTGCTAGACCCCCTGGTCCATCAGCCCCACTACCAGCAGTGACCAACTCTCTTCCAGCCTCTGATCCTCCTCTTTCTCCAGCACCTGATCCTGTAGAACCTCCTAGGCCTGAAACTCCAATATCCCAGAGACTCTGATTGTCTCAGGCCCAGGCCTCACCCTTACAGCTTCCTTTACGAGATACCCAAGGTCCCCCCGGCCATTGGGGAGGATGGCTCTATCCATGAGGGCACTCCAGTATTCTATTCCCAACTTTTCACCACAACTATCCTCCTTAATTGGAATCATCACACTCCAGCCTGCTTAGAAAAACTCCAAGCTCTCTAGTATAGTTTGAAGTCTGGGAGTGTGATGCCTCCATTTCCTTCTTTTTTTTTCAGTAGAGCTTTGGCTATTCGGGGTTTTTGGTGATTCAATATGAATTTCATCAATAATTGTTCTATTTCTTTGAAGAATGACATTGAAATTTTGATTGGAATAGCATTGAATCTGTATATTGCTTTTGGTAGGATGGCCATTTTAATAATGTTTATTCTTCCAATCCATGAGCAGGGGATGTCTTTCCATTTCTTTGTGTCTTCTTCTATTTCTTTTAACAGTGTTTTATAGTTTTCTTTGTATAGGTCCTTTACCTCTTTTGTTAGATTTATTCCCAAATATTTGATTTTTTTTGTTTCAATAATAAAAGGGGTGGTTTTTTGATTTCTTCTTCTTCAGATTTATTGTTTGTGTATAGGAAGGCTACTGACTTTTGCGTGTTGATTTTGTATCCTGCCACTTTACTGAATTGATTGATGAGTTGAATTAGTTTTTCTGTGGAGATTTTGGGGTTCTCTATGTATATTATCATATCATCTGCAAATAGTGATAGTTTGACTTCTTCTTTTCCTATTTGGATTCCTTGGATGTCTTTCTCTTGTCTTATTGCTCTGGCTAGGACTTCCAGTATTATATTGAAAAGCAGTGGTGAGAGTGGACATCCTTGTCTTGTTCCAGATAAACTGCATGGTATTGGAACAAGAACAGACATACAGACCAATGGAATCGAATAGAAAATCCAGAAATAAACCCACAGATTTATGGTCAACTAATCTTTGACAAAGGAGCAAAGACTATGCATTGGAGCAAAGAAAGTTTGTTCAATAAATGGTGCTGGGAAAACTGGGTCGCTACATGCAAAAGAATGAAGCTTGACCACTACCTCACACCATACTCAAAAATCAACTCAAAATGGATTAAAGAACTAGACATAAGAACTGAAACCATAAAATACATAGAAGGAAATATGTACGGGATTTGCACATCAATACGGGATTTGCACATCAAAGACATCTTTACAGACACATCACCCAAAGCAGTGATAGTGAAGACAAAGATAAACAGCTGGGACTACATCAAATTAAAGAGCTTCTGCACAGCAAAAGAGACAATAACAAAAACAAAGAGAAACCCCACCAACTGGGAGAACATTTTTGCACCCAACACTAATGATAAAGGACTGATCACAAAAATCTGCAAAGAGCTGATGAGACTCAGCAACAACAAAGAAAATAATCCAGTCAAAAAATGGGCAGAAGAGCTAAAAAGAAACTTCTCTGAAGAGGAAATGCAAATGGCCAACAGGCATATGAAAAAATGTTCAACATCACTTGTAATCAGGGAAATGCAAATCAAAACTACCATGAGATACCATCTCACACCAGTGAGAATGGCACATATTAAAAAAACTAGCAACAACAAATGTTGGCGAGGGTGTGGAGAAAAAGGAACTCTTCTGCACTGTTGGTGGGAGTGCAAACTGGTCCAACCACTATGGAGAGCTGTGTGGAGATTTCTGGACCTACTAAACATAGAGCTTCCATATGATCCAGCAATTCCACTCCTAGGTATTTACCCAAAGGACACAGAAACATCAATTCCAAAGAGCACCTGCACCCCTATGTTTATAGCAGCACTGTTTACAATAGCTAAGCTTTGGAAACAACCCAAATGCCCAAAAATAGATGACTGGATCAAGAAGATGTGGTACATATATACCATGGAATATTACTCAGCATTCAAAAAAGATAAACACATGCAATTTGCAGCAACATGGATGGCGCTGGAAGGGATCATGCTCAGCGAAATAAGCCAAAAAGAAAAAGAAAAATACCGGATGGTCTCACTCATAGCAGGAATCTAGAAAACTTAAATAAGGGACCAGGAAAATGAATATAAGAAAGTGAAAATCAAAATCAACAAAAAACTATGAACCAGAGACACTTTTTGGGGGGTGGGGGGCGGGAGGGGAAGGATTGGGGTCAGAATGGGGCGTTTGCAATTGTATGGGGGAATATAAAAATAAAATTTAATATTAAAAAAAAAAAAGAAAGAAAGTTAAAGAAGACAAGTTAAAGAAAGACAAATACCACCTGATATCACTTATATGTGGACTGTATAAAAGCCAAATTCAGAAACAGATTGTAGAATAGTGGGTGCCAATAGCTAAGTGGTGAAGAATACAAGATATTGTGAAAGGAATATAAACTTCCAGTTATACGATGATTAAGTTCTGGAAACTTAAAGTATAGCATGGTGACTACAGTTAAAATATTGTATTATATACTTGAAAAGTGCTAAGAAAATAGATTTTATATATTCTCACTATACATGCACAAAAGGTTTACATGAGGGGATGGATATGTTAACTAACTTTATTGTGACAATATTTTGCAATATATATTTTCATCAAGTCATCATAATATACACCTTAAATTTATGTATTGTTATATGTCAGTTATATTTCAATGAACCTGAAAAAATTTATAAAATAATGTCAGATATGAAATTATATGTCTGAAGATGTTTAATGTACTGTATCATTTCAACTTGCAGATATTTAGTGATTTCTTTTGAAATATTGTTCATTATGACAGTAATTGGCATTATTATAGAATAGTCAAAAATTATAAGAAATTAATAGCAGAAAAAATATTTCCATCATGATCACTTAACATTTGACATAATGCTTTTCAATTTTTTCTAGGTAATTTTTATTTGTATGACAAATTTGTGAAAATAAAAAATTTTATCTGCCGTTTTTCATTTAAAAAAAAAAAAAAAAAAAACTCCAAGCTCTCATAGACCTCTTTGAGTCCCTCTGTCAGAAACATCACTCCACTTGGGATGACTGTCTTCAACTCTTCCTCACCCTCTTTAACACTGAGGAGCTCCAGAATATACTCACAGAATCTAGACAATGGCTCCAAGACCAAGCCCCAGCTGGTACCCTTGACCCTGTTCTGTGGGCTGTCCACGCCCCTGATATCTCCCTCCCCCAGAGTGGGACTTCTGTGCTAAAGATGGAAGAGCTGCACTCAAACGTTATCTACAGGTTCTTTTTTTTTTTAATTTTTTTTTATAGAGGCATGTTTTATTTATTTATTTGTTTGTTTGTTTGTTTTGTTTATACATGCACTGGGTACAGTCAGAAGCACGAGAGGGTGAGAGAATTCACCAGAGCCAGAGCAGGGAGCAGAGCAGGCAGAAGGACTGCTGAGGGGAGCAGCGGGCGGCAGGAGAGGTCTGCGCGCCATGTGGGACCCTCCTCTGGTGGCCGGGGAGCAGCCGGGGATCGAACCGGAACCGCTGAGGCTGCGGGCAGCTTCGCAACCCAGCGCTCAACCGCTGCGCCACCAGGGAGGCCCTCTTTTGATGGATTTAAGGCAGGGGTGAGAAAGCCCACTAACATGTCTACAGTTGCCTCTTTTATTCAAAAAACTTGATGAGCTCCCAGTCATTTTTATGAGTGTGTGTGTGAGACCTTTCACATCTATACCCCTTTTGACCTAAAGTCAACAGAAATCAGGGAATGGTCAAAATGGCCTTTTTGGCTCAAGCCACACCTGACATCTGCTGCAAACTCCAAAAGCTTGAGGGATTTGTCGTTATGAATGCCACTCAGTTGCTGTAAGTACTAATAATGTGTTTGTTAACCAAGACCACAACGCATACCATGAGGCAGATCAGTGCATAAACACAGGGTCTTCCTTTTGGCTGCGACTCTGGGCAAGCCTGCCCCAACTCACAAAGTGTGTAGACAACATTGGGGTGGATCAAGTTTTCCTCTTAAAATTGAGTGGGAGGACCCTCAGACAGGCTGAAAGACTCAGTTAGCCTGTACAAGACTGCCTCAGGGGTTTAAAAATTCTCCAACATTGTTCAGAGAAATCCTAACTGCAGATCTCACTGCTTCCCTAAGTGAAGAGCTTCAGTATATGCACTACAATATGTTGGTGATCTCCTCTTAGCTGTGAGACCCAAGCAGCCATCTGGAATGGTACACTTAGGCTCCTGCAACTTCTAGAATAGACAGGCTAGAAAGTCTCCTGGAAAATGGCTCTGATATGCAAGAAAAAGTCAAATATTTGGGATTCCATATTACAAAAGGCAGCCATGTTCTGGGGCTAGAAAGAAAATAGGCTATCTGTTCAATCCCAAGACCTGACACAAAACACAAAGTATAGGAGTTCCTTGTGGCAGTGGGATATTGTCAAATCTGGATTGCAGGGTTTTCAGAAGTAGCCAGGCCACTCTATGAAGTTTTAACTGGACCCAAAAATCAGACCTTAGTCTGGGAGGAGCTGCAGGACCAAGTCTTCCACTGCCTCAAGAAGGCACTCGCAATAGCACCAGCCCTTGGGCTGCCAGATGTAACTAAAGACTTTCATCTATTTGTGTGTGAAAAACACTGATTGGCCTTAGGCGTTCTGACCCAAACTGTTGGCCAATAGCACAGGCTTACTGCATACTTTCCCAAACAGCTGGGCCCTGAATCTTCCAGGCAGCTGCCATGCCTCCATATCCTAGCAGCCACCACCATCCTCACCAGGAGGCAGACAAACTGACCTTAGTTCAGAATCTGCATTTCAAAGCACCACATTCCCTCATCACCTTGCCAAACAATAAAGGACATAAGAGATGTTCCAATGCCAGAATGGCTCATACTAAGGATTGCTATGTGAAAACCCTAGAATATTTCAAATTAGTACAAGGATTAAATCTAACCACCTTCTTACCCTCTGAAGAGGGCCACATGATCATGACTGTGAAAACCTCATAGATGAAATTTATTCCAGTCACCCAGATCTCTTGAATCAGCCTCTAACCTGCCAAGATCTTGAAATTTTTACAGATGGAAGTAGTTTTGTGAAGATGGGACAGCATTATGCAGCGTACACAGTCACCATCACCAACTGGCTAATAGAATCAGGTCCATCCCCAGAACCTGGTCAGCTCAATGGGCAGAACTCTGGGCCCTTCACCATGCCCTTCACCTGGCGAAGGATTTAACAGTCACCATCTACACTGACTCTCGGTATGTATTTGCCACCATCCATATTCATGGAGCCATTTACAAGAAAAGGGGTCTTTTGGATACAGGGGGGGAAGAGTCCAAAATTCTTCAATTGTTAGAGGCAGTCTGGAGTCCAGCCAAAATGGCAGCTCTGCATTTCCAGGGACCTCGAAAAGGAACTGACAAAGTCACCAAAGGAAACCAGCTCACTGACCTGGAAGCCAAGCAATCAACAGACGAGCAAGACCGGCACTCCCTAGGAGAAATTCTCCCAGTCACAACCCCTTCTTCTCCACAGGAACAGTACTGCCCTGAAGAGACTGCTTCAAATAAAAACCAAGGGGGAAGCAAGACAGACAAGGGTGTTGGTGACTCCTGTTGGGACCAGCTGACCTAAAGGGACCTGGAGTTTTTGTAATACACCTGTTTACTCTGCATATAGAGTTCCAGGACATTAGAAGTTCTGCAAACAGAACTTCTTACAAAATTGACTCCTGTTCTCTGAGTATATACTGGCTTCTGCGCATGTTTCCCACTTATCAGGGAAACTTGTTTTCAGCAGAACCTTATTTGTCTGTATAAGCAAAACACAAATTTGTGCTATTTTGTGGTTCCTTTGTTCATATCTGTAATAAAAGCTTGGTCTGGGAGAGTGAAAGGCAGAGCTGTCCTCGATGGCACTGTCCCCAGCCTTCCCCCACTGCAAATTCATTTAGACTCTGAGTCTTTGTTAATAAAGAGAACTTCATTGACTGTCTTGTCTGCAGCAGCCTACCATAGATGGGTTTCTGTTCCTTTCAGGGCAGCATATTACTTAGTACACCAGTATCATGAGGTGACTCACCTGGGCAAAACAGCCCATGACCTCTATATTTCTTGTTTATCGTCCCTCTGTGCCAGAGTTACATCCAGTGCCAGACTTGAGCACAACATAATTCTGCCCAGCTACCTAGGCCCCTGCCAGGAATACAGTGCAAGGACTGCTGCCCTCTTTAAGACTTAGAAGTGGAATTCACAGAAATCAAGTCTTGTAGGGGCTACAAATCTTTACAGGTCTTGATTTGCATTTACTCCAGCTGTGTGGAGGCATTTCCCACCAGAACAGAGAAAGCCCAAGAAGTCACCATAGCCCTCATCAGAGAAATCATTCCCCGATATGGGATTCCTCTATTGGAAGCAACAATGGCCCAGCCTTCACTGTTAATATCATTGCTGAGCTGGCTTGTTTACTCCACATCAAATGGGACCTGCACAACGCTTGTTGGCCACAAACTTCAGAGAAAGTGGAACATGCCAAGCAGACTATTAAAATGACTCTGGGAAAGTTTTGCCAGGAGACAGGTTTGCCCTGGGAGGATCTCCCCTACTTTGTGCTCCTCAGAATCTGGTGCATCTGTAGTGCTCATTGATATACTCCCTTTAAGGTTTTTTTGGGGTAACCCCCCTGTAGGGTAAGTTAAAGCTATCAGGCTTTCCTGCCCTCCCACCATCAGGATAGATAATGGATCCTTGTGGTCCTGAATGCATCCCTGAAGGAGGGCACCTGGAATAGGGTGTGGGCATAGGTAGATGGGATTCACCTGGGCTAATACTGTGCTTTTAAGAGCGGCATCACGGGGACGCCAGCAGAAGCTGAGAAGAGCAGAAGAGGCCGAAGGAGAAGCCGAGAAGAAGCCAAGAACGAACGGAAGCTCAGGGAAGCAGAGAGAATGCCAGAGAGCCCAGATAGAGTGAGGGTTTGCTGGGGTCTGGGAGGACTGCCAGCCTCCCGGCCCCCCAGCACTCCTGCCTGTTGTGTACCTGGTAAACCCCAACAAAAGACCTGCAAACCACTGAGGACTCTGATTCCTCCTTTATCCCATCTGCACGGGATCATAGAAAACCTGCCCTGTGTCCATTCCTGCCGTTACACTCCTTTGCCCGGATCATTTCTACGGTGAGGGGGGCCTTAGGCAAACTGGTGAGCTGGCCTTAAATCAACAGTTACAGAAATTACTAAAACCCTATACAAGATCAATAAGACAGTCCTCCAGAAGGCCCCCAAGCCTCTGGGACACCCAGCCCATCCTCATATACCTGGGAATTCATTCTGGGTAAAGGACTGGAAAAAGGAGCCTCATAGGCCTGTCTGGGTGGGATCTTACACTGTCATTCTTACTACTCCAACTGCCATCAAAGTTGCAGATATAGTTCCATGGATACATTATTTCCTAGTTAAACCAGGCTTCCCATACACTCCAGAGAAGTGAACAGCCTGCCCAGACCCTCAAGACCAGATCAAGCTGACCCTACAAAGAGCCCAGTACCAGATGACTGGACCCTCCTGCAGCCCTGCTCCAACCACAGCCCAGAATTTGGTAGGTCAACGCACAGCAGAAGCCTGAGGAGTGCCAGTGTTCACAAACTATTTGACCCCCAGCATTGGTTATGTCTTCTGTTTCTATTTGGAATAGTGGTTGTTGTTGTACTTGCTTGCTGTCTCCCCTGCTCCTGAATAATCTGAGGTATCATGTTTCAAACCTATTCCATCACCCTGTTTTGCCTTCCGGTTGCCCCTGTCAGGACTTCCTGGTATTTCTCTGACTCCAGGGCTGGCTGTTATGGGGGACCCTAGAGTTTATGTGGACCAGATGGGACCTAACCGTAAAAACTGTGGACTAGTCCTTTGATGCATCCAGAGCAGCCTCAGGGCACTCACAACTCTTCCTCCGGTTTAAAAATATGACCCTCAAGTGGGAGGGTTATTACACCACCCACCACAAGTATTTATGGCTCACCCTCCAGAAAAAGGGTCTGACAGGGAGTTTAGCACTCTGGGGGTGCTTCTCCTGTCCACAATGCATTGGACTAATGCTGCTGATGGGCTACCCCCTCCCCTCAGGCTATGCCAGTGAAGTCGAGGTGTGACTTACAAAGGCAGGAGCTGGGAGTGATCGCCAGGCCAACACCTGTAATCCTATAACCATCATTGTCCTCAATCCTGCTCATAAATCTTGGGTCATTTTTTTGGATTTTTGGCCGGGGACTAGAAGGAGCCGCTACTGATGCCAAGGCAGAAATCACATGCAATGTATAGCATTCAACACACCTGACTGGCCAGGGGCAACAGCAGTGCTGGACCCCAGGAGCAGACCCACAAATAGAGGGCATTAACTAACCAGCCCACATGTGCATCATTTTTATTTCAAGTGCCACTCACTGGGCTATTTATGCCTCAGATCCTGCTTTGGCCAGAGATGGCTGGCTCTGTCTCTGTCCTGGTTTCACTAAGCACACCACTGTTGGTATCAATGGCACTGGGAAAAAATGGTTGGACCCAACACATCCTCTTGGACCTTGCCCTGAAATCTGGGAAAATGCTTCCTGCATCTTAGGTATTGGGCAAACCCCAATGTGTCACTTGCCTGGCTCCACGTTTCTGTAATCCCTACTTCTCCCTGGTATGCCCCCAAGAAGACTTATTATGCCTGCTCAGATGTTTCTTTACAAATGTTTGCAGCCCACAGATGTTAGCTTGTTGCCTTTCTTATGCTCACTCCTGACTTCTCTATTTTACCTAGTAACTTAGCCCCATATGCCACTCAGAGTGGCCTGAGACAGTGGTCTCTCTGCTTACCTCTTGCTATTCCCCTCCTATTTGCCCTAGGAGTTTCCTCTGGAATAGGAATGGAGACAGCCAGAATACATGTAGCCCAAGACAGGTTCACAACACTGTCTCAACCAGTTGATAGAGATATCACTGCAGTGGCCAAATCTGTTTGAGACCTGCAGGATCAGGTTGATTCCTTAGCCACAGTAGTTCTCCAAAACCGTAGGGGCCTGACTTGCTAACAGCCACCCACAGAGGCTTATGCCTCTACCTTAATGAAGAATGTTCTTTCTAGGCCAATAATTCAGGTGTGGTTAATGAAACTCTTGACCAGCTCCAGGGTAGAATCTGCACTTGAGAAAAGAACCAGACCAGACCTTCCTGGTGGGCTGGGCCATGATCTCCTGCCCTGGCTCACCCTACTTCTGGTCCCTGTCTCTTCAATTAGCCATTCACTTCATTCAGTCCTGCCTAGAGTCTATAAAAGTGGAAAAAAGCAAACATTGTTAAAAAATGAACAATGATGTAAACAATATATAAAAACTTAAAACTTAAAAATTATTTTTAAAAAAATTAAAAAAAAAAAAACTTCAGATGCTAGTTAGACGGTATCAGCCTGTAAACCCTTTCCCTGGTGATACTCCCTAACACAAAGTAGGCGTATCTAAATGTGGGAGATGAATTAGAAAACATAGACTGCCCTGCTGAAGTCAGGACTGAATCTGTAAACTAACAGTTTTAGGGAAACAGCTGATACCTCTGGCTAGGCCATGTGCTTGATACATGTTTTTCTACCTGATTGTACTCTTTGCTTTAAGTCAGTAAATGCCCTATAACTTAGTTGTTCATGGCTCAGTCTTGGGAGTAGGATCTGAGCACCCGTAAATGAAGAACTTCCCTCCTCTTCTCTGAGTGCTGCTTGACTTCGTGACAGAGACAATGCCTCGACAACAACTGGGCTGTGGTGGAGCAGGGGGAGAGAATACCACAGCTCCTGCTACCTGCTGGGTTCTGGTGACAAGTGGGCATAGACTTTAGAGTTTAAAATGGAAGAAAGTCATGTGAAGAAGCTGGACTTGAACTGGGACCAGGAACTTGGGGGACATGGAAGGAAATGCTTGAAAAGGACATGTGTGTGAGAGACCCATGAGCAGCCTGATGATGGCAGCCATTATCTTGAATTTGATTTTGCTCCTTTTGCCCCAGACTTGCCTGGCCCCTCTGCACCTTTCCTATGTGTCACCACCAAAAAGTGCCTTAGATTGTAGCAAGGTTTTGGTCCTCTGTAGCCTTGCTTTTGGCAACCTGTTGGGCTGGACATTTACACATGAGGAATTGGTTAATTTTGGGTGCCTGATTTATAAACTATATTCTTTCCCTCTCTTCTCTCTATTGCACATTAATTGCATTAAAGTTCCTTTCCATTGAAGTTATGTGCACTAGAGTATGTTTTGACTTAATGTGATGGATGGCAGAACCTATTTAGAGCAGGCAAGTTTGGGGTTCATGGGGTGCACCTCTTCCAGCCCTGTAACAGAAGTAGGGTGAGTGCTGGTTTGGATGGGTTTTCTCTACTTCTCACTATTGAGAGTGGGGAAGAATAAAATTGTTTGGGGCTGGGGAAGTCTCTAGCTTGCAGATTGTAGGTGTTCAGCAACAGCCCATAGACACTGGTATCCCCAAGTAGAAAACCAAGTTCTGATTGAGAACCAATGCTGAATTTGAGTGCTGGCAGTATCCTCACAGAACTGCAGTTAAGGACCATCACTTTAATGGATTTAACTGTGAGCAATGACTAAACCCCACCAAGAACCCTGTCTGTAATGGAGAGTAGAGTTCGTAAAATGTACTTCCTCATGGAATGGATGTTCTTAAATTAAATCACAGATACCCTCGTGGATAAAATGACCTCAATAATATATAATTGATAAACATTCTGATTATGGACTATATTATAGCTATTAATGTGACAGAAGTGTGAAGGTCCTAATAATTTTAGCAAAGGGTCATGAAGCCTATGTATGAGTTCAGTGCCATGTTCTATTATCACAAGATCCCAGGTTGACAGCAATTGCCTGCATATGAAGGATGACAGAAAATGTCTGCATACCAGGAGTTATATTCCCAGCATAAGCCAAAGCTTTGACGACATGAGGAACCCAGTCCAGACCCAATCCTCAGTCTTGAACTTGGTTAGCAAATTTAAATCTGAAATCAGATAATGTACTAGAAATTTAGAAATCAGAAAAGGAGGCAAGTTCATAGGGGAGTAAAAAAATAGAATTTGATTTCTAACCTGAACTCTTGGGAATAGGAAAACCTTCCATTGCTGTCCAGAACAATTTTCCACAGGGGAATTGTGTGCATAGATTTTGGAGTAATGAGAAAATGTGACTAATGAGCACATAGAGTTGTAAACACACCATTTGACTCCTGGCATATATAACCTTGGGCTGGAAGGGGAATGCTTTTGTTGTGTATATGTGTTTGTGTGCAGTCCTATTCCTGCTTAGGGGACAGATGGGTCACTCCTTCCGGCTGTCTCATCTCGGTACAAAGCTCAGGTCTTTATCACTTTCATCCAATAAGGAAATCAGATCTCCACAGGAGACCCTCTCAGAGACCCAGTCCAGGTGAGCCCAGCAACTCACTTGACCCTCAGCAGAGAGAATTGAGCCCAGCTGTTGTCATTTGCCATTGTTGTAATTTACCAGATGTTGCAATTTTTCTTTACCCAATAGCAAGAGATGGCTGAGTTTGATCATCTGTTTGATTATATAATGAAAGTAATTATTTCAATGGCTGTGTAATATTTCGGGGTGGAATTAATGATGTTAATCATTTTTATGTTATTAAATTGTTATCACTAAATTGTTATTATAGCAATGTTTGGAAAATATGTGAATATTAAGTTCAAAGAGAGGTTTTATGTGGGCAACTTTGTCCTCCAGAGACACAGAAATTCCCACAGACATTACAGGCTCACAGCAAGGGCAGGGGGCACCAGGATGCTCCAAACATCTTACAATGCACAGTACAGACTTCACCACAGAAAGACCTGCCCAAATCTCACTCATGCTAACATCCAGAAACACAGCCCATTTTCTCTTGGGTGTATAACTTGTAAGATATTTTTTTTTCTAAATAGATCATAAAAGTACTACTGTATCTTACTTGGGCAACATTTGTTTTCATTCTGTTATCATTTTTGCTGGGTATCAAGGAAGTATAATCAGGGTAGAGAAAGCCAAAGAGCCCAGTCTCTGAGGGACACCTAGATTATTCTATCTTTTCCTTTTATTCACTTCTTTTCCCATCTATCCCCCCCCTTCTACTCCTCCCCTTTATCCTCCTCTTTCTTCTTCTCTTGCTTCTCCTTCCCCCTATTCAGGAGGATGCTTTTTGTTTTATTGATATTTTCTTTTGCTGTGTAGATGGCTTCTCAATTTTTCACTTGAATATTTGAAGCAAGCATCATCTTCAGGAACTGTGTACTGGCTGTTCTCTCTGTTCTGTGCACTGGCTGGGCACACATGACACCACATAATTTTGAGTCTCCCACCCCTCTTTCAACTGAGGTCTTTGTTCAAATGTGACATGTCCACAGGTATCCAGGCCTTATCTAAATAGCCAAGAAAAAACAAATCCTCTATTCATTCTCTATTTTATAATGGGTTTCCTATTCTTAGTCACAACAGTTACCACCTAAAATGTTATACAATTTTATTGTTTGCTGATGTATTCATTTTCCACCATTGAATTGGAAGTTTGTATTACAATGCCTTAGGATATTGCCTAGAAAGTGCCTAAATCACAGGCCTCATTCTATTTATCAATCTATCCATGAAATAAAGAATTTATTATTAAAACTATCTAATGCGTGGTCCTACAGGTTAAAAATTTGACTGGGGAAAATTATATATCAAAGGTGTCACTGAGAAGCCCCTAAAGGAAATCATACAGAGAATATTATAATTAACTTCTTAAACAAAGATAAATGGAGGCATTTCAGGTTGGTTAGTAATATAAGTTTTTGAAAATAAGTCTTGTTGTTTCCCTTTTTTCCTGGAAGTTACCTGTACTACATGAAATCTGTCAATGATACACAAATTTCAGAATTTCTTCTGCTGAGATTTTCAGAGGAAGCAGAACAGCAGACCCTCATATTAGGAATCTTCCTTACCATGTACCTCATCACTGTGTGTGGAAACCTGCTCATCATCCTGGCTGTCAGCTCTGACTCCCACCTCCAGATGCCCATGTACTTCTTCCTCTCCAACCTGTCCTTTGGTGACATCTGTTTTACCACCACCACCATCCCTAAGATGCTGGTGAATATCCAGACACACAGCAAAGTCATTACCTATAAAGGTTGCATTACCCAGGTGTTTTTTTCCGTATTGTTTGCAGCATTAGATGTCTTCCTCCTGACCTCAATGGCCTATGACCGCTTTGTGGCCATCTGCCACCCCCTGCACTACATGGTCATCATGAACGCCCACCTGTGTGGACTGCTGGTTCTGGTCTCCTGGATACTCAGTGCTGTCTATTCTTTAATACAAACCTTACTGTTGTTAAGGCTGTCTTTCTGTACAAATGTGGAAATTCCACATTTTTTCTGTGACCTCAATCAGGTGATCAAACTGGCCTGTTCTGACACCTTTCTCAACAACATGGTAATATATTTTGATGTATCTTACTTGGTGGTGTTCCCCTCTTTGGTATCCTTTACTCTTACTCTGATAGTTTCCTCCATCCATAGAATCTCTTCATATCAGGGCAAGTATAAAGCATTTTCCACCTGTGCATCTCACCTCTCAGTTGTCTTCTTATTTTACTGCACAGCCCTGGGAGTGTACCTTAGCTCTGCTGCTTCCCAGAGCTCTCGCTCAAGTACAATAGCCTCGGTGATGTACAGTGTGGTCACACCCATGCTGAACCCCTTCATCTACAGTCTGAGGAACAAAGACATAAAGAGGGCCCTGACAACATTCATTGTAATGAAAACTACAAAAATATAATAGTCCCAGGGCTGAAGAAGCACCCAGAATTTTATACATTGGAGACTAATAGTCAGAAATTGGACTTAATTGATCAAAGAAGTAGAACTTGCTCTTTTTTTCACATCATGAATTTCCTCTTGAACCTCAATTTCTCTATATAACTCACTTTATTAAACTTTTAGCTCTTTTTGATATTCCACAATTTTTCCTTTGTAGTTTTCCTACTTTCTCAAATTTATTCCAATCTTAAACCAGAAAAAAATAGGTATTCACATTCACTTAATGAGACAACATGGATTTCTAAGAATAATGTCTCCCAATGTCATATAACATACCAAATACTTTTTTGTTTGTTGTAATTAAAATTCATCAAGTTCTGCTACTCCTGTTGCAGACAAACTACACCTGATGACCAAGGTACTTATACAAGTTCATAACAGAGGAAGTACGATAACAAAACTTTTCACTTTTGAGTGTGTCACCCTTTTCTCTTCACTATTTAACCACCCTCTGACAACAATGATAACATACAGTGGGCTCCATAGTACACTAGGTTTTATTCTCCTCCTTAGGATTCTGTCTCCTTCAACTCAGTGTATGCCAAGCCTCCTTCACTTCAATACACACATTTGAGTCTTCACCAACACTCATTTTAATACATATATTGACCTAATTTGACCTTAGAATCACACATAATCTTCAACATGATAAAACAAAATTTAAATTGCATATTATATCACATTGCGAAATGTTCCCATTTCATGTAGTACATCTACTTTTGAGGATTCATATCTGTGTATAAGAGAGTTAATAGCGATGGGAATTGAAAAATATCGTTATTGCATTAATGTCATGTTCCTGCTTGAAATTTTCTGATGCTGCTAAATCTAGGACTCCTTTGCTAGCTCTAATGAAACAACTCCCCTCTTCATATTATTTTTAAGAAGATTTATTTATTTATACAAGAACCAGGGTATAGGCCAGATGTGCAGGAGGGTGAAAGGGTTCACCAGAGACAGAATGGGGAAGAGAACAGGCAGACAGACTGAAATAGACTGCTGAGGGGAGCAGTGGACAAGACAGGAGAGGTCTGCCATGCCATGTGGGTATCTCCCCAGCCAACCAGGATTGAACCCGCACTGTAGAGGCTGTGGAGAGCTTCACAGCACTGCGCCCAACCACCTGTGCCATCAGGGAGGCCCCACTCTTCATATTTTTTTTCATAAGAAAAGAATGAGTTAATGTTATCATTACCATACTTTATATATCTATATACATATGTGTTATAAATGGTATTCTATCATCTTTTTAAGCTTTATTTTATTTATTTATGCATTCAAGAACTGGAGTGAAAGGAGTGGGAGGATTCACCAGTGACAGAGTGGGGAACAGAACAGGCAGATCTAATGAGGAAGATACACTGCTGAGCGCAGTAGCAGGTGAGACAGGAGAGGTCTGCCATGCCATGTGGGTTAACAACCTGGCTGGGCATCAAACTCATGTTGCAATGGCTGGCAATAGCCTGATATCACTGAGATATTAATCCCTGTGCTATCAGGAAGGCTTGTAGTCTATCATCCTTATGATGAAAGGATGACTATGAGAGAACTTGAATTCCTGTCTGGTCTTGAAATCAGTGTCACCAGTTTTCCTGCAAAACACCACACTCCTAGTTACCTGGAAATTAACTGCTTAGAATTTTTAAATACAGTCATCTGAAATAAGTATAACAACAAATGCCAAAACAAAAAAGTGCAGATTATTATAACTCTCCTCACTTCTATTCACTTTGACGGTAGTATCACTTAGCCACTCTTGACAGGCCATCCTACATGTGAGTTAGTATCTGGGTTTCAGGACCAAGAAGAGTGTGTGATGACCTCTCTGACCCATCAGGGCTCCGCAGGGCTCCACAGGCAGCTTGAGTCTCTATATTGTGCTTCTGAGGCTCGTCCAGGGTGATGCCTGTTGCCAGAGGTTCTCTCCCAGGAATATATGCTCAATTCACCATATTTATGTATCTATGCTCATCTTCTATTTTTGCAGAAAAAATAGTATCAAATGTGAATTACTTTCATTTATTTCTATGATTCCTGTCTCACATCTGATATTTCCCTCTGTTCTCAAGTAGAAGTGATAGCTTTCACCACTTCTCACTTTGAATCAGTCTCCTGTCCATGTATCATACTCTGATCCAGGCACCTTAGAATTTTTCTTCTTCTAAGTAATTTATTAGAGTGTATGTGAATACTGTAAGTTACACATATTTAAAATGTACTATTTGATGAATAGAAGAAGACAGACAAAGTTAGAGTACATGTTTTATATTTCAATTTGTACCTAATTCAACAACGTGTGTGATAAGAATTAATGTTATTTTATGAACTTTTAAAAATCTATGCTCCTATACCTCAAATTCCTTATTTCTAAAGGTAATATGGGATAGGAAATATCACTTTAGATAAATGTTGCAAACAATAGGAACTGGTTGGACATATTTTGTTAAATACAAAAATAAATGTTTACTGTTAAAGTTGTATGTATGTAGATGTGTATACTTATTTGCATATGTTTTTATTTTGAATAAACATGCACAGATATATGTATACAACAGACTCATATATCTCATATATTTTTTAAAGATTTATTTATTTATGCATATAAGAACTGGGGTAAAGGCCAGAGGTGCAGGGGGTGGAGTATTCACCTGAGACAGAGTGGGGAACAGAACAGGCAGACTGAATACACTGTTGAGAGGAGCAGAGGGGGAGACAGGAGAGGTCTGCTGTGCCATGTGGGTAGCTTCCTGGCCAGGCGGGGATTCGAACCTGTGCTACAGAAGCTGCAGATAAATTCATAGTAATGTGCTTAACATCTTGTGCCACCAGGGAGGCCCTATAATCTCATATTTTATGTTGAAAAGAATCTTGAGGATAAACTTAGAGTATAGAACTGAAAAGAATGATTGTATTACATGCAATTAAAAGTACATAGAAATTTAAACACAAGGACATAGATTTAAAGGATGGTTAAATTTTTCATCTTAATGCCTCATAGTAGTCAGTCTTTTTTTTTTCCATATTTATTTATATATTTTGTTGTATTTATTGAGTTAATATTGATTTATATCATGGCATATGTCTTAGGGATATAGGTTTACACTTGAACAATTGTACTGCTATTTCACCATACTCGCCTCCACAGCCCCAGGAATCCTCCCTTAGACCCCAGTCTCCACTTTTGCCTCTAGTCCACCACAACCCCCTTTGGGAGGCTCACTCATAGTTTAAGAAACTCTTCCCCCTCCTGTTTTCACTCTCCCCATCCCTCCTTTCTCCTGGATACCCCAGATCTATGGTCAGCTTTTAAGATTTTCTTTATCTGACCTTCTTTGGGTCTCTATATTCCACATAGAAGGAAAACCATCCAGTATTTATCTTTCTCCTCCAGGCTTATTTCACTTAGCATAATCCCTTCAGCTCCATCTATGTTGTCACAAATGTCTGAGTTTATATTTTGAATCACTGTGTGCATGCCATATCTTAGTCCATTCATCTGTTTAGCACATTGAGTTTGTTTCCATATATTGGCTATTGTAAATAGTTCTTCAATAAACATAGGAGTGTAGATTCAAGTTTGAGTTAATGTTTTTATTATTCATTGAGTAGATTCCATGGAGTGGAATTGCTAGGTCAAATGATACATCCATTTTTAGTGACTTGAGGATATTCAACACAGTTAAACATAGTATCTGGACCAGTATACATCCTACCAACAGTGTAGTAGCTTCATTTTTCCCCTCACCCTCTCCAACACTTGTTGATTTTGGTATTTTTATTACAGTCATTCTCACATTTGTGAGAATGGTATCTCATTGTGCTTTTGTTCTGCATTTCCCTGATACTAAGAAATGATGAATATATTTTTGTATGTCTTTTGGCCAATTGCATGTCTTCTTTGGAGCAGTGCCTAGTTAGCTCTTCTGTCCATTTTATTATTGGGTTACATGGTTAGCATATAAGCTTTCTGTAGATCTCTGATATAAGTTCCTTGTCAAATTTACAATGTGCACATATATTTCTTAAGTTGTCTATTAATTTTGGTTGCTGTCTTTTGTGCTATATTGAAAGATTTTAGTTTGATGGAGTCCCAGTATTCTATATTCTCCTCTGCATTCCTTCTCACTTGAGCTGCAAGTCCTTGAAGAGATTTCTGAAGTTTATGGTATGGAGTTTTTGCCTGTGTCTTTTCTATGTATTTTATGGTTTCAGATCTTACATGTAAGTCTTCTACCCACTATGAGTTGATTTTCATGTATGGTGTGAGACAGTTCTCTAATGTTATTCTTTTGCTTGTTGAAATCTAGTTATTCCAACACCATTTACTGAGGAGGTATTCTTTGTTCCATTGTGTACACTCCACAACGTGACTATAGATTACTTGCCCATGAATACATAGTTTATTGCTGGACATTCAGTTCTATTCCAGTGGTCTATGTGTCTACTTTTGTTCAAGCACTGTGCTGTTTTAAGTATTATGTCTTCATGGTATTGTTTGAAGTTCCATTGTTCCCCTTTTTTTGTTAAGAGAGCTTTGACTCTTCAGGTATGTTTGTGTTTCCATATGAGTTTCAGTAATAAAGACAATATATATTTTAAAGAATGCCATTGAGATTTCAATTGGAATTACATTGAATCCATCAATTTCATTTGCTAAAATGGAGATTTTGACAATATTGATTCTTTTTTGAAATTCTCAAAATTTTAATGTTCAATAGCTTCTGTTTGCCTCTGAATGGTACACTTAAACAATATATTTAAAGACCCTCCCCCCTGTTGAAGCATGATCACACACCCTCAGTAGTGCTGATTCCATCCAGGTTCCACTGCCCAGTCAAACGTCCACATTTCAGAACTGTACGGGTTACAGAAACCCGTATCTTAGTGTAATGAGTTGAGGAAACCCTTGGTACACTCGTGATCTGTTTGTTTTTTTTTAATAACAAATATTATTATTTTTCCTCATTGCTCTATCTTTGTTCATGTTAGGAACACTTTGGCAATAACTTGCAGAGTAAGGAAACTTTTGGAAAACTATTGACATGTCACAACCACAAAAGAGTAAACCTGACATCAGAAAATTCCCAGACACACCAAAGTGAGACTGTCCAATTAACAAATCAAAATATAGGCTACCAAGTTTAATTTGGATTTCAGATAAACAATGTTTTTTTGAGAAATATAAATATGCCCATATAAAAATTCATTTTGTGCTAAAAATTATTCATCAGCTTTCTTCATTAAATTTAATGCATCATAGTGTGCTAAAATTATTAAATGCTAAAAATTATTCATTAAGTTTATTCATTAGGTTTAGTACAGCATAGCACACTGACAAGTATTAAACACCCTCCCAGGCTCTGCTAACTCAGGGAGAAAAATGTTACTAGGGCAATCTGAATACTCTGTTCTCTCTCATGGCTGGGTTGTTTGCTTCTCTCCATGTTCTACTGAAATCATAGGAAGCAGAGTTCATAAATCTTCTTTACACTGTACACCAGGGTGGCCAGTGATATCCTGTAGGGCAGTCTCTTTCTGTGCAAGTCGTTCTTTGGGACCAGCTCCACTAGGGTGGTGGAAATGAGTATGTGCAGGCAGGGGTAAGCAGGACAGTTTATAGGCATCCTACTCCACCTATTACTTGCAGTAAGGGTTGAACTGCCAGGAATAGCCATAGAAGATGGCTATGGCTATAGCCAGGCTATAGCACGCCAGGCTCAACATGCCAGCAGGCAGGGAAGTGTAGTAGGAATAATCAAAGGGCAGCACCAATGGGGTGTAGAGGCAGGCAGAGCCCACCAGCATGGTGGTCTTGTGCAAGCAGTTGCCCATGGTGATCCAGCCAGTGGATGGTCTCGTTGTTGATGCAGGTGAACTGGATGATGATGTACTTATACGGGGCTTCCAGGGCCTTCTCCAGCTCTTATTCAAACTGGTCTAGGATGTTTTCCCCATTGTAGATCTCATGCACTGTGTACCAGTCTGTGACCAATAATCTCACCCTGTCTTGAGTGCTGCCTCTGGTGCTGCCTAGGCCAACATGCCTCCTTCCCCAAGTGGCCATCTTGGAGACACTCTGCTAGCAAAATAAATAAATAAATAAAAATTCGTCCAAATTATTCCTTTCTATGAGCAGGGAATAATTTCCATTTGTTGGGTTTTCTCTTATTTCTTTTAGCAATTTTAATAGAAATATTGGTGAGAGATAAGTGGAGAGGCTGACAATGGCAGCCTTTACCTTCATTTTGATTTTTTTTAATTTTTCTTCCAGACTTGTCTGGCCCTTGTGTCCCTATCCATTGGGTCCTCACCAGAACATGTATTCTACTTGTGGGAAGATTTTGGACTTCAGTGGCTCAGCTTTGGTCCAAGTGTGAATGTTGTGTGCACATATATGTCTGAACACATTTTTCTTTCAAACAGGCACACACAGAGGTATATGCATAGCATGTATACAGGTGTATGTATGTATGCACAGAGGTGCTTTTCTGATTTATTTTTTCATGTTGAGCTTAACCTATGAGAAGGGTGAAGATGACAGAAAAAAAGAGTGAATGTTTGGATTCATATATAATAAAATAATGTAGAAATACAAAAATTTAAAATGGAATGAGTGACCATTATTTTTATAATGGGTTGCTTTTCTAATCTTAATGCCTCAGGAGCATTACAGTTAATCATGTTTATACTTATGCATTGAAGAATTCATTGTACCACATAATGGGGTAAAAAATCTCCAATCTGATTCAAAATTTCAGTTCCACTGTTATAGGGCAACCCCGATATAAAACAAGTTGCTTGACTGTGGATCTCACCCGCACACTTAAAGGGGACTTTAACTGCAGCCACACACAAAAGGTTAATCAAAGGTTTATTTACAAAGAAAGGAGGAATGAGGAAATGACTAACTCAGGGAGAAAAGGAGGGAGATAAATTCTTAAATGTGTCCTACCCATTCTGCTGACCTGGAATCCCAAATCACCCACTGAGACCAAGCACCACCTGACCATGAGAGAATGAGAGCCACTCACATGGCTGGTTAAATACACAAACAGAGAAAATGGCTGCTAAATTCCACCCTCAGGTCCTTGCAACTCTCCCTTCGGTAATCATGGGATTTGTCATTCCCAGTGTTTTTTTTTTTAAGATTTATTAATGCATACAAGAACTGGAGATGTGGGAGGCGGTAAGACGATTCACCAGGGACAGAGTGGGGAACAGAATAGGCAGACTGACTGAAATACACTGCTGAGGGGAGCAGCAGGCAAGACAGGAGAGGTCTGCCTCACCATGTGTGTTGCTTCCTGGCCAGCCAGGGATTGAACTCGTGCTGCAGAGGCTGAAGATTGCTTCATAGCATGGTGCTTAACCCATTACACCACCAGGGAGGCCCCAGTAGTTCCCAGTGTTTCAGTGGAGTGGGGGTGGTGTCCACAAAACTTGTATAGAGTTTGCACAGGACATCCTTTCTCCCTAACAATACCAAGTGTAGGTTTTCAATAGGAAATATCCATACCCAAGGAAAGTTGACACATCAATAGAGAGGCTTAAAATAAAGCTCAGTATTGTTTTATTTTATATTTTCAATTGTTATTGACTTTTCCATCATTTACATTACTAGGAATTGGCAAGAACAACCTCACATGTCCATATCTGCCCATGCTTCATTCACTCTCCATCAAAATTCAGGTGAGAATGTTCTACAACTTTCCCTCACCTGTCACTTCCTCACTCTCTCCATGCCTTATGATGACCACTTTCCTTATCACAGAGTCTAAGAAGCCTTCAAGAGTGAACAGTGGTGATTGTGGGGGAAGGACTGTGGCAAGTGGGAGCCCAAATGCCTTGCAAGTCTTAGGGGGAGGCACAGTGCTGATCACCCTTTACCATTCTTTGCTATCATCCCAAAACTCTTCTCCATGCCTGCAACCTGCTTTCCAATCCCCATCTCAGTATCATGGCACTTGGATGTTTGGCAGCAGATTTCCTTCTGGCTTCAGGAGAAAATCATGGAGTGGGGGTGCCATACTGTCACTTACTCTATAACCAGATCAATGCTGGCACTGAGCCTTTTGTCTGGATGCAGGCAGGAAGCACTGTATTGTTTCGCACCCATTGCTGAAGCCCCTTGTATTAGTCTGGGTGCACTAGAGCATATGCCTTCCCTAAAACTCTGTCTACTGTGTCTAAGACTCTCCTCACCTCTTCCTACTTGGAAACATAGTGAGTAACAGAGCACCCTCCTTAGGGAGAGAAGTGTGTGGGTCAATCCAGCCATGCTGCAATGAACTGTGGAGACTTGTGAATCAGGATGGCTTTTATAGTTGTGCTTAAAGGAGAAATTGCAGGTAGAGGGCAATTCCATGCGTTGGCTTCACCTCTTCAAATTTCATTGAATAACCATCTATATTAGATTATCACTTCTTACATAAAATATGTCCACACTAGGGCCTCCCCGGTGGCGCAGTGGTTGAGCGCTGGGTTGCGAAGCTGCCCGCAGCCTCTGCAGCGCCGGTTCGATCCCCGGCTGCTCCCCGGCCAACTGAGGAGGGTCCCACATGGCGCGCAGACCTCTCCTGCCATGCCCGCTGCTCCCCTCAGCAGTGTACTTCAGTCCTTCTGCCTGCTCTGCTCCCCGCTCTGGCTCTGGTGAATTCTCTCACCCTCCCGCACTTCTGACTATACCCAGTGCTTGTATGAATAAATAAATAATTAATAAAATAAAATAAATCTTTAAAAAAATATATGTCCACACTAAATCCCAACAAGTACATGCTCTTGCAGTTGTGGATGTCAGAAACTTGAGTCTCATTGGGTTAATTAATATCAAGACGCCTGTAGGACTTGGGTTACTTCTGAAAGTTCAGGAGAGATTCTGTGACTTTTCTAATTCCAGTCTGTATTGTTATCCATCTGTGTCCCTTGATTCATGGCCCTTCCTCCAGATTCCAAGGCTTCTATAAAACATTTTTAAATCTCTCTCTGATACCTGAGATTTTTTGTCTCTCTTTAACATTAAAAGGACAATTATGATTACTGGATAATCATGGCTAATCTTTGCTTTTTATGCAGTAAATTATGTTTACTTGAGGGTTTATTAAAACTGTTGCTGGGCTATATGATTCAGGAAGCCTTTGAATCATGGTTCTGACTACCTAATTTAGTAGGGCTTATATTCACATAAGTAATGTAGTCTAGTTCTCTCTCTGACCAGCTATGCAGATAAGATTAGGAGTTCATGTTTTTCTTATTGGAGGTCAACTATGAAAATTTGATGAGAACTTAACAGAGTTGAATTGGTTCAATAACAAGCAAATCAGGGGCCTCCCTAGTGGTACAGGTGGTTGAGCGCAGAGCTGTGAAGTCGCCTGCAGCTTCTGCAGTTCCATCCCAGTCTGCCAGGGACATACCCACATGGCACTGCAGACCTCTCCTGTCTCTCTCGCTGCTCCCCTCAGCAATGTATTTCAGTTATTCTGCCTGCTCTGTTCCGCACTTTGTGTCTGGTGAATCCTCTCACCCTCCTGCACATCAGGCCTGTACCCCGGTTCTCATATGTATGAATAAATAAATCTTAAAAAAAATAATAAGCAAATCAGATGAAAAATTAATATAGCATTGACTGGTTGAATTTCAATCCTACACAGCAGAATTGAAAACTTGGAATGGAGTTGACACAAAATCAGAAAATGTTAGTTGGGGATAGAAATGATTAGCACAGTGTAGCAGAAATACGGCTCTTATCTGGCAGAGGAAAATACAAGTACCTCAGGGATGGCAAGGTCAGGAGAGTTTTACTTCACATGCATGTGGACCCAGACCCAGGAAGTTCCTGTTATATCTGAGCCTTGACTAAAGACAGAGTGTTCTTTTTATACATCGTTGTTACATTTGTAGATTGTTTTACAATAGGCACAATTATTTGATGCAGGGCTTCACAAGGACAGGGGAGTTTGGGAGTGCTAAGGGGGATGTAACTATCTGAAGATGGCCTTGATGAGACAGACCAGCTTGACCAGTTTTCTGCAACTTTGTTTAGATAGGAGTACTGAGACCTGGCCAGGAATTTTCCAAGAAAAGACTTGCAAGTAAGCACTTGTTAATTATGCCTGCATTGGAATATTAATTGCACCTGGACTGGGGTGCTTTTTCTCAGGGGACTTTTGCAACCATTTGCTTAGAGGTTTCTTTGCCTGTTCAGTAGTTAAATCAGTTATAGAAGTGAAAAATCCTCAGGGCCAACTGCTATAGCTTGTGTCAGACTGCTTTAAAAAGCATCTGGAGGTGCAGAGCAGAAGTGGGGATAGGAAGATAGAGGGCCATTGTAGATTTCACTGGTTCTTACAAATCAACCTAGTCACACTCTAGAAGTAATTAACTTAACATTAGATAATAATTCCACAAAGGAATGAGCCCCTCCCCAAAAGAAGACCACTGTATCAGTACAATTTCTGCACTGGCAAGATGCACCTTTCCTGCCCACCTGTGACTACACAGGTGACTCTCTTTTCCCTTCTTTCCCTAATAAAACTGTTTTTTTTTTAATTGTAACCTTGCTTGCTTGTGTCATGCAAAGGTCTTTGTTCCATTGAAAAGGGGAACTCTAAAAATTTTCCAGAGATAACTCAAGGACCCTGCTCACATTTCCAATACCACATCAAATAATACCCATATGAAGAGTTAATTGAGCATTGATTACTTGAGCTTCATCCCTCATGGTTGTGGCAGGCCAACTTTGTTTCAGCTGGTTTCCAGAGATGGATGTGCTTGAACAAGCCTGGGCACACCTGGGGAGTAATGCTGAGCAGCTTGCCAGACCTGATTTAGTTACCCATTCTCCAATAACCTCAATATGTTTCATATTCCTTCTCATTTCCTCCTTTTGATGGAAATATTTCCTCTAAAAAAACACAATGATCAGCTAAAGAAAGTTCATGTTGCTGGGATGAATCTATTAAAGGATTCCATGAGTTAATCTTACCTTCTTGTTTAAATACTAGCAGTCTTATGCCATCTACTTAATCTTTCATTGCTAGAAAAGTCATATACAAAGTTTTGGGGGTTAAGATTTGCTCATATTTTGGGACTTTTATTGTGCCTGCTACAGTTTTCTTTTCATGAAGCTATTGATGAGAAAATACATTATTGAGCAAATAAATATAATAAAGATTCCAGCAGACCTTCCAGCCCAGGTGAAATGAACACTCCAATGCAGGCATAATTAACAAGTTTTCTTACTTACAGCTCTTTCCCTTTAAAGATTCTTGGCCAGGGGCCTGCCCTGGTGGAGCAGTGGTTCAGCGCTGGGCTGCGAAGCTACATGGCACAAAGACATCTCCTGCCTACCACTGCTCCCCCTCAGCAGTGTACTTTGTCACTCTGCCTGTTCTGCTCTCTCCGCTCTGGCTCTGGCGAATTCTCTCACCCTCCCGTGCCTCTGACTGTACTCAATGCATGTATAAACAAATAATCTTAAAAAAAAAAAAAAGATTCTTGGCCAGGGCCTCAACACTCCTATCTAAGCAAAGGTGCATTTCAAAAGGATACAGTAGCCAGTCAAGCTGGTCTGTCTCTCCAAGGGCATCTCCTGATGTCTGTATCTTTCCCCCTTTGCCTGTCCTCCCCTTCCTTGTCTGGGGACTTTGCTGCAAATGGTGTGCCAGCTGAAAAACAATGCTATCAATGTAACAAATATGAAGACAGTTATGTATAAAAGGAACCCTTTGTCTTTAAACCCTTACTCAGACCTTACAGGGCTACCCAGGTCTGGGACCTCATGCATGAGTAATAAAGCTTTTCCTGACCTCACCATTCCTTGTTCTTCCTCTGCCTGGGTGAAATGCCAGAATTTCTACGACAGCATTAATTTTTGTCACTCAAGGACTGTTATCTAAAAGATAATAAACAAAGAATCCCCCACTGATGTGAGCAAATACACTCTTCGTTCAAAATTACATGCAAAAATGGCTTTTGTATAGAAGGCCTGAAACTATTAACCTGACTCTGACACAGGAGCATAGATTTACTGCTCAAAGAGTGGTCCACAGACCAGGAACTGCAGCACTAACATCACCAGGAACTTGTTAGAAATGCTGGAATGCTCGAGACGTTAAAATCCCTGGCTTGCAGTATCTGATGCCACAGATCATGCATTTGTAGTAGGGTCATTTCTGGTCTACATAGTTTTGTTTTTTTGTTTTTTTTTTTCACCTTCTAACTCTTGAGAGTTGTGACAGAATAAAAGAGTTTGGGATCTGGGTAGCCAGTGACCTATGGATTGTAGGTGTTCAACAGTAGCCAATCAACCACTGTCAAATATTCCCCACAGGAAAAAAAGAAAAAAACATTTCTGGTTGAGAAGCACTGGCCAAACTTTAAGTCCTGGAAGTATCCTTATAGAACTGCAATTAGGGGCCTTCACTTTGATGGATTTAACTTTGGGCTGATGACTAAACCCCTCCAAGACCCCAGTCTGCCATTGAGGATAGAGTACTTCAGGGAATGTGCTTCACAGGGAATGTATGTCCTTAAAAATTAAATCACAGAGTCCTTATACAATTCTAATGTCTGGTTATAGTTGGACAAATCAACCTATGTAATATATAATTGATAAACACTATAATGAGGGGCTAAATTACAGCTATTAATGTGACAGAAGTAAGAAGTTTCTCATCTTTTAAGCATGGGTCATGAAGCTTATGAGATCAGTGGAGTGTTCTATTATCACAAGAGCTCGGGTTTATTCCTTGTTGTGAATCATGACAGCAACTGTCTGAATACCAGGAATAATGTTGCCAGCATGAGCCAAAGCTTTGAAGACAAGAGGGACCTAATCGAGACACATTCCTCAGTCTTGGACTTGGTTAGAAAATTTTAACCCAGAAGAGAGAAATGCACTAGGAAATTAAGAGATCTAAAAAGAAGGCAATTTCATAAAGGAATGAAAAAAATGGAATTAATTTGATTTCTAACCTGACCTTTTGGGGATATGGAAACCTCCTATTGCTGTCCAGAATGAATTTCCACAGGGGAATTGTGTGCATAGAGGTTGGAGTAACAAGAGGAAATGTGACTAATGAGCAGATACAGCGAGTGATTTGTAAACACATAAGCCAACTCCCAGCATATATAACCTTGGACTGAAAGGGGCATGCTTTTGTTGTGTGTGTGTTTGTGTTGGTTAGGGGACAGATGGTTCACTCCTCCCCACTGTCTTATCTGGGTATAGAGCTCAGGTCTCTATCACTTCCATCCAATAAGGAATTCAGATCTCCACACAAGACCTTCACAGAGATCTAGTCCAGGTGAGCACAGCAACCCACTAGACCATCAGGAGAGAGAAATGAGGCCAAGAACACTTACCTGTTGTCATCTAAGAGATGGTTTACCTTTACCCTAAGGCAAGAAATACCTGTTTTTTTATTGCTTGATTAAATACTTCAATGGCTGTGTAATATTTCACAGTGTGAAATACAATGTTGAACATTTTTATATCATTAAATTGTTATCATCACTAAATTGTTGTTATAGCAATGTTCAGAAAATATGTGGATATTAAGTTCAAAGAGAGTTTCTAAGTGGGCAACTTTGTCCTCCAGAGGCACAGAAATGTCCACAGACATTACACGCTCACAACAAGGGCAGGGGAGACCTGGATGCACCAAATATCTTACAATGCACAGGACAGACTTCACCACAGAAAGACCTGCCCAAATCTCACTCGTGCTGACACCCAGAAACACAGCCCATTTTCTCTTGGGTGTAGAATATGTAAGGTGTTTATCATAAGTAGATGATAAAAATATCACCATTTCTTAACTTGACAATTTGTTTTTATTCTTTTTCCTGTTGTTGGGTATCAGGGAAGTATAATCAGGGTTGAAAAGTACAGCAGACCCCAGTCTCTGAGGAACCACCTAGATTATTAAAACCTTTTTCCTCTTTTTTCATTTAATTTATCTCTCTCTCCTCTCTCCCTCTTTTTCAATCTCCTCTCCTCTTCTCCATTGCTCCTCCTCCTCCTCCTGTTTCTCTCCCTTCCCCCCCATTCAGTAGTATGTCTTTTTGTTTTATTGATGGTTTCTTTTGTTGTGCAGGTGGCTTCACATTTTTTGACTTGAGTGTTTGAAACAACCATCTTTCAGGTATTTTCCCTGGCTGTTCCCTCTGTTGGACACACATCCCAACAAAAACTTGCATCCCCCTTCTCTCTCTGACCTGAGGTCTTTGTTCAAATGTGGCATATCTACAGGTCAACAAGTCTTATCTAAATACCCAAGAAAAACTAAATCCTCTTTTCACTCTTTTTTTTATGTATATTTGGCTTCCTACTCTTCATATCACGTGCCAACTTGTAGAATGTTACATAATTTTATTGTGTGCTTGTACATCCTTTTTCCACCATTGAATTAGAATTTTGTTTTACAATGCCCTAAACTCATTGCCTAGATAGTGCTTAAAACAAAGTCAGCATTCAATTTGTATTGCAGATATAAAATAATCTATTAGCAAAACCATATAGCACAAGATCCACAGGGAAAAAACAAATGATTGGTACAAAAATTCTGTATCAGAGGCATACTGAGGATCCCCAAAAGGAAACCATACACATTATAATAAAGTTCTTACAAAAATATAAATGGAGGCATTTCGTACATTAATAGCAGAAGTTTGTGAAAATAAGTCTTGCCATTTTCCTTTTTCCTGCAAGTCACCTGCACTACATGAAACCAGTCAATGATACACAAATTTCGGAATTTCTTCTCCTGAGATTTTCAGAGGCAGCAGAACTCCAGCCCCTCATATTGGGGCTTTTCCTCACCATGTACCTGATCACTGTGTTTGGAAACCTGCTCATCATCCTGGTCATCAGCTCAGACATCCACCTCCAGACACCCATGTACTTCTTCCTCTCTAACTTGTCCTTTGCTGACATCTGTTTCACCTCCACCACCGTCCCAAAGATGTTGGTGAACATCCAGACAGAAAGCAAAGCCATAACCTACAAAGGATGCATCACGCAGGTACATTTTTTCATACTGTTTGCAGGGTTGGACATCTTTCTCTTGACTGTAATGGCCTATGACCGCTTTGTGGCCATCTGCCACCCCCTGCACTACACAGTCATCATGAACCCCCAGCTGTGTGGGCTGTTGGTTCTGGTGTCCTGGATCATCAGTGGTCTGTGTTCCTTAATACAAAGCTTAATGTTATTACGGCTGTCCTTCTGTACAAATTTGGAAATCCCACATTTTTTCTGTGAACTCAATCAGATTGTCAAACAGGCATGTTCTGATACCTTTCTCAATAATGTGGTAATATATTTTGTGTCTATCTTACTGGGTGGTGGTTCCCTCTTTGGTATCCTTTTCTCTTACTCTAAGATAGTTTCCTCCATACGTAGAATCTCATCTGCTCAGGGCAAATATAAAGCATTTTCCACCTGTGCATCTCACCTCTCAGTTGTCTCCTTATTTTATTATACAAGCCTTGGAGTGTACCTTAGCTCTGCTGCTCCCCACAGCTCACGCTCAAGTGCAATAGCCTCGGTGATGTATACTGTGGTCACACCCATGCTGAACCCCTTCATCTACAGTCTGAGGAACAAAGATATAAAGGGTGCCTTGACAACATTCATTGTAAAGAAAACTACAAAAAGACAATTGTCCTCAGGTTCAAGAATTTTAGACATTAGAGACAAATAATCAGAAATTGGATTTAATTGACAAAGTAAGAAGTAAAACTTGTTTTATATTTTGCATCATGGAATTTCCTCTTGGACTTCAATTTCTCTTATTCAATTTATATAACTCAATTTATTGAACTTTTTGTTCTTTCTGATCTCTAACAGCTTTTCCCTTGTGGTTTTCCTACTTGCCCAAACTTATTGCAATCTGAAATCAGAAAGATTTAGATATTACTATTCACTTAATGAAGCCATATGGATTTTTTTGAATAATTTTTCTCAGATGACATATATCATATCAATTTTTTTTTGCTTGTTGTAGTTAAAAGTCATGTCCTGCTAGTCCTATGGCAAACAAACTGAGGAAATAAGATAACAATGCTTTTCAGTTTCGAGTGTGTCATCTTTTGTGTTCACTACATTAAACTCTTTTCCTGACAATAAAGATGTTAATAGGCAGTGGGCTCTCTAGCACATTGTTTTATTCTCCTCCTTCATATCCTTTCTTCTTCAGCTCAGTGTACACAAAGCCTCCCTTATTCCAAACTAACATGATTATCACACATACTACTCTTCACCAAGAGATATATTTTAATAATTACAATGACTTAATATGACCTTATAATCACAGATAATTATCAATACAGTAAAACAAAATTTCAATTATATATTATATTACAATGCAAAATGTTTCCATATCATGCTATACATCTACTTCTTCAAATATGAATTAGTAAGGTGGATAAAATTGATGGGAATGGAAAAAATACATTACTGAGTAATTGTCATGTCTATAATTGAACCCTTTTGATGTTGCTAAATGTAGGACTGCTTTCTTAGCTCTAAAGGAAACAACCCCCCTTCTTATTTTTTCATAAAAAATGGTTGATGAGTTAGTTATTATCATTATCATACTTTATATGTCACAAATATATATGGGATTCTATCATCTTTTTCGATGAAAGCATAGCTATGAGAGAACTTAAATTCCTGTCTGTCATGGAATTAGGGTCACCAGTTTTCCTATAAAACATCACTTCTCTTAGTTACCAGGAAATTAATGGCATAGAATTTTTGAATACAGTTGTCTGAAACTAATATAACAAGAAATGCCAGGAAAAAACCAAACCAGTGTAGTTTATTATAACTCTCCTCACTTCTATTCACTTTGACTGTAGTATCAGCTGTTACTGAAAGGCCATCCTACATGTAAGTGAGTTAACATCAGTCCTTGAGGACCAGGAAGAGTGTGTGATGAGCTTCTCTGCTCCAGCTGGGCTCTGAAGGGCTCCACAGGCAGCTTCAGTCTCTATGTTGTGCTTCTGAGGCAAATCCAGTGTGATGCCTGTGCCAGGGGGTCTTCCTGGGAATATATACCATATATATGTGTATTCTACTCTCATCTTCTTTTTTGCAGAAAATAGTATCAAATGTGAATTTCTTTCATTTATTTCTGATTCCTATTTCACATCTGATATTTCCCTTTGTTCTCAAGTAGGAGCAATACCTCTCACCGCTATTCACTTTGTTTTTTTTTGTTTTTTTTTTTTTTTAATTTTTATTTTTTTTATATTCTTTTAAATAACATTTATTTATTCTTTCTCATTAATAATGCTTTTTCTTTGACAAAGAATGGAGGATTTAATATAGGTTAATATGTTACAATGAATGTGTATAGTTATGTGTGTGTCTGAAGATTTAAATCCACCATACTACTCAATTCTGCATGATTAATATTTGAGTATTTATGTCCTTCAAAAATATTTCTATAGTTATCCCTTTTGCTCACAGAATTATATTTACAACATGGCTGGTGCTTTTTATTTTTTTTGTTTTTTTTTGTTTTTTTTTAATCTTAAATTTTATTTTTATATTCCCCCATACAATTGCAAACACCCCATTCTGACCCCAATCCTTCCCCTCCCGCCCCCCAACCCCCAAAAAGTGTCTCTGGTTCATAGTTTTTTGTTGATTTTGATTTTCACTTTCTTATATTCATTTTCCTGGTCCCTTATTTAAGTTTTCTAGATTCCTGCTATGAGTGAGACCATCCGGTATTTTTCTTTTTCTTTTTGGCTTATTTCGCTGAGCATGATCCCTTCCAGCACCATCCATGTTGCTGCAAATTGCATGTGTTTACCTTTTTTGAATGCTGAGTAATATTCCATGGTATATATGTACCACATCTTCTTGATCCAGTCATCTACTTTTGGGCATTTGGGTTGTTTCCAAAGCTTAGCTATTGTAAACAGTGCTGCTATAAACATAGGGGTGCAGGTGCTCTTTGGAATTGATGTTTCTGTGTCCTTTGGGTAAATACCTAGGAGTGGAATTGCTGGATCATATGGAAGCTCTATATTTAGTAGGTCCAGAAATCTCCACACAGCTCTCCATAGCGGTTGGACCAGTTTGCACTCCCACCAACAGTGCAGAAGAGTTCCTTTTTCTCCACATCCTCGCCAACATTTGTTGTTGCTAGTTTTTTTAATATGTGCCATTCTCACTGGTGTGAGATGGTATCTCATGGTAGTTTTGATTTGCATTTCCCTGATTGCAAGTGATGTTGAACATTTTTTCATATGTCTGTTGGCCATTTGCATTTCCTCTTTAGAGAAGTTTCTTTTTAGCTCTTCTGCCCATTTTTTGACTGGATTATTTTCTTTGTTGTTGCTGAGTCTCATCAGCTCTTTGCAGATTTTTGTGATCAGTCCTTTATCATTAGTGTTGGGTGCAAAAATGTTCTCCCAGTTGGTGGGGTTTCTCTTTGTTTTTGTTATTGTCTCTTTTGCTGTGCAGAAGCTCTTTAATTTGATGTAGTCCCAGCTGTTTATCTTTGTCTTCACTATCACTGCTTTGGGTGATGTGTCTGTAAAGATGTCTTTGATGTGCAAATCCCGTAGTGTTTCGCCTATATTTCCTTCTATGTATTTTATGGTTTCAGGTCTTATGTCTAGTTCTTTAATCCATTTTGAGTTGATTTTTGTGTATGGTGTGAGGTAGTGGTCAAGCTTCATTCTTTTGCATGTAGCGACCCAGTTTTCCCAGCACCATTTATTGAACAAACTTTCTTTGCTCCAATGCATAGTCTTTGCTCCTTTGTCAAAGATTAGTTGACCATAAATCTGTGGGTTTATTTCTGGATTTTCTATTCAATTCCATTGGTCTGTATGTCTGTTCTTGTTCCAATACCATGCAGTTTTGATGATTATGGCTTTGTAGTATAGTTTGAAGTCTGGGAGTTTGATGCCTCCATTTCCTTCTTTTTTTTTCAGTAGAGCTTTGGCTATTCGGGGTTTTTGGTGATCAATGAAACCAAGAGCTGGTTCTTTGAAAAAATAAATAAAATAGACAAACCCCTAGCCAGGCTCACAAAGGAAAAAAGGGAGAAAGCACAAATACACAGGATCATAAATGAAAGAGGAGAAATCACAACGGACACAGCAGAAATCAAAAGAATAATCAGTAACTACTATGAACAGTTATATGGAAACAAGTTCAACAATCTAGAGGAGATGGACAAATTCCTACAACTCTACAATCACCCAATGCTAGATAAAGAAGAAATAGAATACCTAAACAGACCAATTACAAGCAGCGAAATTTAAATGGTAATCAAAAACCTCCCCAAAAACAAAAGCCCAGGACCTGATGGATTTACAAATGAATTCTACCAAACATTCAGAGACGAATTAGTGCCTATCCTTCAGAAACTCTTCCAAAAAATTGAGAAGGAAGGGACAATACCAAACACGTTCTATGAAGCCAATATTACACTAATACCAAAACCGAATAAGGACAACACAAAAAAGGAAAACTATAGGCCAATCTCCCTAATGAACACTGATGCAAAAATCCTCAATAAAATTTTAGCTATCAGAATCCAACAATGTATCCATAAGTTAATTCACCACGACCAAGTTGGATTCATTCTAGGGGCACAAGGATGGTTTAACATCCGAAAATCAATCAACGTTATCCAACACATCAACAAAAAGAAATATAAAAACCATATGATAATATCAATAGATGCTGAGAAAGCTTTCGACAAAGTGCAACACCCATTCATGATAAAAGCCCTTGAAATTCTTGGCATACAAGGAACATACCTCAACATCATAAAGGCCATCTATGAGAAGCCAACAGCCAGTATAATTCTCAATGGTGAAAAGCTGAAAGCAATTCCATTAAGATCTGGAACAAGACAAGGATGTCCACTCTCACCACTGCTTTTCAATATAATACTGGAAGTCCTAGCCAGAGCAATAAGACAAGAGAAAGACATCCAAGGAATCCAAATAGGAAAAGAAGAAGTCAAACTATCACTATTTGCAGATGATATGATAATATACATAGAGAACCCCAAAATCTCCACAGAAAAACTAATTCAACTCATCAGTCAGTTCAGTAAAGTGGCAGGATACAAAATCAACACGCAAAAGTCAGTAGCCTTCCTATACACAAACAATAAATCTGAAGAAGAAGAAATCAAAAAAACCACCCCTTTTGTTATTGAAACAAAAAAAATCAAATATTTGGGAATAAATCTAACAAAAGAGGTAAAGGACCTATACAAAGAAAACTATAAAACACTGTTAAAAGAAATAGAAGAAGACACAAAGAAATGGAAAGACATCCCCTGCTCATGGATTGGAAGAATAAACATTATTAAAATGGCCATCCTACCAAAAGCAATATACAGATTCAATGCTATTCCAATCAAAATCTCAATGGCATTCTTCAAAGAAATAGAACAATTATTGATGAAATTCATATGGAATCACCAAAAACCCCGAATAGCCAAAGCGCTATTCACTTTGAATCACTCACCTGTGCAGTGTATTATACTCTGATCCGGACATCTTAAAATTTTTTCCTTTCAAGTAATTTATTAGATCATAAGAAAATAGCATATGTTGTCCATATTTCAGATGTACTTTTTGATAAATAGAAGACAAAGCTGCAGTACATGTTGCATATTTCCATTTGTGTCTAACTCAAGAAATTGTGTGGTAAGATTTAACAGCATTTTTGTGAACTTTTAAAAATGTGTTCTCACACAACCTCAATTTCCTTGTTTCTGAAATAATGTGGGTTAGGAAATATCATTTTAGACGACTGTTGTAAGAATTAAATGAAATTTGTTGAAAGATATTTTTGGAATTTGTGCATGGAGTGTTTCTCTTCTGTTGCTTTTATAATTTATGGTTTCAACAAATGTTAAATGTTTTGCTGAAAACAAAATCAAATATTTAAAGTATTTTGTACATATATGTATATATTCATTTGCAAATAATTTTATTTTATAGAAACATACACAGATACATGTTCAGAATGGGCCCTTATAATCTCAAATTTATGCTGAAAAGAAACTTGAGGGAAAGCCGGAGAGAACAGTAACAAAAAGAATGAATGTTGAATTAACATGTAATTAAAAGAGTGTAGAAAATTACCACAAAGACATACAGCAAATGGTGAGCATGCGTTTAGAGGATGAATTACTTTTTCATCTTAATGCCCCATCTGCTCCAGCCACACCACATCCCCCTTCTGGAGCCTCATTCATAGTTTAGTGTGCTTTTCCCCCTCCTGTTTTCACCTCTTCTTCTCCCTCACCCCTTCTGAATGCCCCAGATATATGGTCAGCTTTCAAGATTTTGTTTATCTGACTTTTTGTTTGGGTCTCTATATTCCACATATAATTGAAGCTGCCTGGTATTTATCATTCTCCTTTTGACTTATTTTACTTATTTTGACTTATCCCTTCGGCTCCATCTATGTTGTCAGAAATGTCATGAGTTTATATTTTTAATCACTGAGTTCATGCCATATCTTTGTCCATTCATCTGTTTTGGGAATTTGATGTTGTTTCCATATCTCGACTATTGTAAATATCCTACAATAAACATAGGAGTTCAGGTTCCCTTTTGATTTAGTGTTTTTTATGTTCTTTGGTTAGATTCTAAGAGTAAAATTGCTGAGTTATAGGGCACATCCTATTTTAGTGTTTTGAGGAACTTCAACATGGTAAACATAGCATCTGGACCAGTGTACATTCCACCAGCAGTGTAAGAGTTTCCTTTTCCCCACACCGTCTCTAGCACTTGATAATTTTGGTGTTTATATTATGGTCATTTTCACAGGTATGAGATGGTATCTCATGTTTTTGTTCTGCGTTTCCCTGATAGTAAGTGGTGATGAACATATTTTCATAGTTCTATTGGCCAACTGCATGTCTTCGTGGAGGAGTGTCTACTTCGCTTTTCTGTTGATTTTATGATTGGGTTACATGTTTAGTATATAATCTCTCTGTAGATCTCTATAGTTCCTTGTCAGATTTGTCATGTGCAAATATTTTCTCTCATTCAGTAGGTTGTCTCTTCATTTTGGTTACTGTCTTATGTGTCTACAGAAGAATTTTGCTTGATGGAGCCCCAAATTTTATATTCTCCTTTGTATTCCTTGCTTCTTGAAAGATATTTTTGGAATTTGTGCATGGAGTGTTTCTCTTCTGTTGCTTTTATAATTTATGGTTTCAGATCTCACATCTATGTTATTCATCCATTTTGAGTTGATTTTCATGAATGGTGTGAGACAATGTATAATTTCAGTTTTTTTGCTCCAGTGTATATCCCTCACTCCTGTATTGTAGGTTAGTTGTCCATAAATGTATAGTTTCATTTCTGGGCATTCATCTCTATTCCACTGGTATCTCTCTCTCTCTCTCTCTCTCTCTCTCTCTCTCTCTCTCTCTCTCTCTCTCTCTCTCTTTCTATCTCTATCTCTCCTTTACCCAGTACTGTGCTGTTTTAATTTCTATGTCTTTATGGTATACTTTAAGTCCCGAATTGTGATGCCTCCATTGTTTCCTGTTTTAATGATGAACATTTTGTCTATCCAGGGTTTGTTGTATTTCCATATGAATTTCAGTAATATATGTTCTACATTTTGAAAAATGCCATTGAGATTTTTATTGGATTTACTTCACTCTATAGATTTCTTTAGTTAAGATGGACATTTTGAAAATGTTGCTTCTTTCTGTTCATGAACAATGAATAATTTACATTTCTTTGTATTTTCTTCTATTTCTTTTTTTCTTTTTTATTATGAATTTTTTAGATTATTTAACTTAATTTTTTTTGCATTTTCAATAGATTTATTTATTTTTTAAATAAATTTTATTTTTATATTCCCCATACAATTACAACCCCCTTATTTTGACACCAATCCCCCCCTTCTCTGCCCCCCACACCCCATAGAGTGTCTCTGGTTCATAGTTTTTTGTTGATTTTGATATTTTCTTTCTTATAGTTATTCTTTATCCTGGTCCCTTATTTAAGTTTTCTAGATTCCTGCTATGAATGAAACCATCCGGTATTTTTCTTTTTCTTTCTGGCTTATTTCACTGAGCATGATCCCTTCCAGCACCATCCATGTTGCTGCAAATTGCATGTGTTTACCTTTTTTGAATGCTGAGTAATATTCCATGGTGTATATATACCACATCTTCTTGATCCAGGCATTTATTTTTGGGTATTTGGGTTGTTTCCATAGCTTAGCTATTGTAAACAGTGCTGCTATAAACATAGGGGTGCAGGTGGCTCTTTGGAATTGATGTTTCTGTGTCCTTTGGGTAAATACCTAGGAGTGGAATTGCTGGATCATATGGAAGCTCTATGTTTAGTAGGTCCAGAAATCTCCACACAGCTCTCCATAGTGGTTGGACCAGTTTGCAC
The DNA here is from genome assembly GCF_014898055.3 of Talpa occidentalis. Lineage (NCBI taxonomy): Eukaryota > Metazoa > Chordata > Mammalia > Eulipotyphla > Talpidae > Talpa > Talpa occidentalis. The sequence goes on along the minus strand of NW_023601212.1, from coordinate 43,453,904 downwards.
TCCCACCAACAGTGCAGAAGAGTTCATTTTTCTCCACACCCTCGCCAACATTTGTTGTTGCTAGTTTTTTTAATATGTGCCATTCTCACTGGTGTAAGATGGTATCTCATGGTAGATTTGATTTGCATTTCCCTGATTACAAGTGATGTTGAACATGTTTTCATATGCCTGTTGGCCATTTGCATTTCCTCTTCAGAGAAGTTTATTTTTAGCTCTTCTGCCCATTTTTTGACTGGATTATTTTCTTTGTTGTTGTTGAGTCTCATCAGCTCTTTGCAGATTTTTGTGATCAGTCCTTTATCATTAGTGTTGTGTGCAAAAATGTTCTCCCAGTTGGTGGGGTTTCTCTTTGTTTTTATTATAGTCTCTTTTGCTGTGCAGAAGCTCTTTAATTTGATGCAGTCCCAGCTGTTTATCTTTGCCTTCACTATCACTGCTTTGGGTGATGTGTCTGTAAAGATGTCTTTGATGTGCATATCACGTAGTGTTTCACCTATATTTCCTTCTATGTATTTTATGGTTTCAGGTCTTTTGTCTAGTTCTTTAATCCATTTTGAGTTGGTTTTTGTGTATGGTGTGAGGTAGTGGTCAAGCTTCATTCTTTTGCATGTAGTGACCCAGTTTTCCCAGCACCATTTATTGAACAAACTTTCTTTGCTCCAATGCATAGTCTTTGCTCCTTTGTCAAAGATTAGTTGACCATAAATCTGTGGGTTTGTTTCTGGATTTTTTATTTGATTCCATTGGTCTGTGTGTCTGTTCTTGGTCCAATACCATGCAGTTTTGATGATTACGGCTTTGTAGTATAGTTTGAAATCTGGGCGTGTGCTGCCTCCATTCTCTTATCTTTTTTTTCAGGAGAGCTTTAGCTATTCAGGGTTTTTGGTGATTCCATATGAATTTCATCAATAATTGTTCTATTTCTTTGAAGAATGACATTGAAATTTTGATTGGAATAGCATTGAATCTGTATATTGCTTTTGGTAGGATGGCCATTTTAATAATGTTTATTCTTCCAATCCATGAGCAGGGGATGTCTTTCCATTTCTTTGTGTCTTCTTCTATTTCTTTTAACAGTGTTTCATAGTTTTTTTTTTTTTTGTATAGGTCCTTTACCTCTTTTATTAGGTTTATTCCCAAGTACTTGATTTTTTTTGCTTCGATAATAAAAGGGATGGAGCCTTTTGCACTCTGCTCCCATGTCCGGGCACCCTGTTTCTGATTACTCAGTGAGGGACATTCACCTCCATGAGGGCCCCAGCGCGTCTCCCCGCAAGCCTAGGTCACAGGCGTGGGGACCTGTGCAGCCGTGATCTGCGTTTGCTTTTCAAGCATGCTGCTTTTCCTCACAAGCTTACCGGCTGGCCTGGGGCTGTGTGTAGGTCTCTGGGAGAATTCGTTTTTCTCTAATGATGCCTGGAGCAGTTCACTCACCTCAGAGGCGAATCCTGCCACAGCTCCAGTTCACGGGGTGTGGTGGCTTAAATAGTTCCTTTCCACTCACAGTTCTGCTTGATGCATAGTTTGTTCTTGTTGGTTGTTTTAGTTTTTTTTTTTTTGTTTTTTTTTCCTCCTTTCTGTTGGTCGGAGAGTGCCGACTTTGTGGGTGGGGGAGGGTAGCAGGGTTCTGAGCTTTCCTACCTTCTAGTCCTTTTTTTTTTATATAACAAATTTTATTTTTATATCCCCCATACAATTGCAGCCCCCTCATTTTGGCCCCAATCCCTTATTTCGCTGAGCATGATCCCTTCCAGTGCCAAGTCCTCTTTTATGGCAACTTTCTTCTTTGGGTAGTTTGCTGGAGTCGTCTGTTAATCTTCGTGTCCCAGTTCTCACTGGGACCTGCCGCTTTTCCTCCCTATTAACTTTTTGAATGGGAGATCTTACTAGCAGCGTTTCCTTGCCCCATGTTGATCCACCCCCTATCCCCCCGGAAGCTCTACTGTTGCATTTTAAAATCATCTATAATTATTGTCATACAGTAATAAATACTGCAGGCAAGATCTAGCAACAGATGCTAAAATCAGTGGGCAAAAGTTTGAGGAGAAAAAAGGATATTCGTGTAGTCTTACAGTATCTCCCTCAAGATATTTATTCATTGCAAAAGGAAAAACAGTAACTTTACAGTGAATAAAGTCAGCAGATACCACCCTAAGCATGTTTTCCAGGTTAAGATCACCAGGAACAAGATATATCAGTATTAGGGAACCAAAAGGGGACTGACTGACAAGACACATAACTTCTGCAGTATCCTTGACCAAATGCATAGCCTCTATCTAATCAAGAGAAAATATCAAATTAACTGAAATTGAGAGATATTTTATAAAATAACTGATTAGGCTCTCCAAACATGTCAAAATTATGAAAGACTGAGGATCCACTACAGATTGAACAAGACAAATGACTTGTGACAACAAACAAATGCAATATGGGAATCTTGAATAGGATACTAGAAAATAAAAAGGTTATTAATGCAAAAACTAGTGAAATTTTAACAAGTTTAACAGTATCGTACCCAGGGTTAATTTCTAAGTTTTGATCATTGTGCTATGGTGATAGAAGAGGTTAACTTCAGGGGAAGTTGGGTGGAAATTATATAGGACTCTTGTGGTTTGTTTTGTAGCTTTTGTACAAGTTTAAAATTAATTCAAAATTAAAAGATTCTTAAACGTTTGCGGCATGAAACAATGATTGTTTTATTTTGTTCTTAATTCTCAGGGTCAGTAATTTGAGGGACCCTGCAAGAACTATTTGTCTCAGTCTACCATGAATGAGGCCACAACTAAGGTGACTGCATATGATGGGAGATCACTGGAGCAGCTTAACTGGAGCCATAGGTCTAGCTCTGCCTATTTTCCACTGGTCTTTGCTGTGGATATAATATTTAGGGTTGCTCCTTATATCTCTGGTGCTGAGAGAGGGAACCATCTGTTGTATTAGTTACCTAGAACTGCTGTAACAAGCTACGAGGGGTTGGGTGGCTGAAAACATTGTGAATTTATTCCCAAACATTTCTGGAAATTGGACATCTAAAATAGCAGGCCATGCTTGCCTGAAGTCTGTAGAGAAGAATTCTTCCTTGCTTCTTTGTAGCCTCTAGTGGCTAAAGGAAATTCTTGGAATCCCTTGGCTTGTTGCTACATCGCTTCAATCTCTGCCTCTGTCTTCATGTGGCCTTCTTCCCTGTGTCATTCTTGTCTCTGCATCTTTCTATGTTTCCCCCTCTCTTATAAGGACACCTGCCATTTGATTTAAAGCCTACTCTAACCCCGTGTGACTTCATTTTAGCTAACTGCATCTGCAATGATCGTATTTCCAAAGAAGGTTACATTCTGAGATTCCAAGTGGCCATGAATTTTGAGGGTATATCACTGAACTCACTCTATAAGGGAACTGGCTAGCATCATCCTCCCTCTGCACAGAGATAGACCCAAGCAAAGTTCAGCTACCAATTCCAGATTCAGAAAGGAACAAACTGAAGGAATTTCATCCACATTAAATCAAAGCACAAGCTAAAGAGTTGCAGTTGCCTGATTAACGTTCTTATAATTCTACAATGTTAGACATTCACTTCATATCAGATAAACAGATTTAAGGATTATCAGAGAAATCGAGGCTCCTGCTTGGAGTCAGTCTAATGACCAAGTAATACCAGATGACCACTTATATGTGTTAGAGGAATCCAAGGGTACTGCCAAAAAATACCAACTGCTTCCCAAGCCCGAAAATTGTTACCACTAAGTAAATTAAAGGTACTCCATATACTTTTGGAAGAAGAGGAGGAAGAAGAGGAGGAGGAAGAGGGGAAGGTTAGGGATGAAGGGAGAAAGAGGAGAAGTAGGAAGAGAAAGAGGGAAGGAGGAGGGGAAAATTCACAAATATATCATCACACAAGGGAATTAGAAAGATAAGTGCAGAATTAATTAGCTGGTCTTTACAAACAGGGCTGAAAGAGGACTGGAAATAGGACTTAAATAAGTAATGAACTTTTTGAAAAGGGGTTTCAGAAGACTGAGTGAGAAACCTCAAGGGAAGACCCTAGGCAGTTAGGGGATGCTGCATAAACTCGATGTCTCAAGGCATCTGAGACACACAGAAAGTAAGGTCAAAATAGACACACTGTCCATTTCCTGATTGTTATTGTTGCATATGGCTTTCATCATGTTAAGGTATGTTCCTTCTATCCTGAGAATTTCAAGGGCCTTCATCACAAATGGATGTTGGGTTTTGTCAAATGCTTTCTCACCATCTATTGATATGATCATGTGGTTTTTATTTTTCTTTTTGTTGATGTGTTGGATTACACTTATTGATTTTCATATGTTGAACCATCCTTGTGCCCCTGGGATGAGTCCCACTTGATCGTGGTGTACTATCCCTTAGACGCATTGTTGGATTCTGTTGGCAAGGATTTTGTTGGGGATTTTTGCATCAGTGTTCATTAGGGAGATTGGCCTGTAATTTTCTTTTTTTGTGCTGTCTTTGTTCAGTTTTGGTATTAGCATAATGTTGGCTTCATAGAACATATTTGGTAGTATTCCTTCTTTTTTCAATTTTTGAAAGAGTTTGTGTAGGACAGGCACTAATTCACTTCTGAAAGTTTGGTAGAATTCATTTGTGAAACCATCTGGACCCGGGCTCTTGTTTTTGGGGAGTGCTCTAACTACTGCCTCAATTTTGCTGCTTGTAATTGGTCTGTTTAAGTGTTCTATTTCTTCTTTGTCCAGTTGTGGATGATTATATCATTCTAGGAATTTGTCCTTCTTTTCTAGGTTGTTGAATTTGTTTGCATATTAGTGTTCATGGTAATCTCTGATTATTCTTTTGATTTCTACTGACTCTGTTGTGATTTCTCCTTTCATTTATAATCATTACACTCCATCTTAGGAAGTCATTACACTCCATCTTCATTACACTCCATCTTAGAAAGTTAAAAATACCCTCAGTTCACTGGATAGGACTTCAAATTTAGTACTCTTATTTTCAAACTTGCCTGCATTGCAAAACTCCTCTAATGTATTATCATTTTGTGGAAGCACTTTAAGTTACCCATTCCTTGCTCAGTATCATGTAATTTGATTTGCATTTCTATCCCTTAATTTATTTTTTAAGATTTATTTATTTATGCATACAAGAACTGGGGTACAGGCCAGAAGAGGGGTGAGAGGATTCACCAGAGACAGTGGGGAGCAGAACAGGCAGATTGACTGAAATACAGTGCTGAGAGGAACATGGGTAAGTCACGAGAGGTCTGCTGTGCCATGTGGGTAGCTCCCTGGCCGTGGATCGAACTTGTGTTAGAGTGACTGCAGATAGCTTCATAGGTTTTGTCTTAACCCCTTGTGCCACCAGGGAGGCTCTCTATCACTTAATTTCTAAGGTGTTGCTTGCATTGCTAAGTCCATCAACCACTTTAAAAAACAAGTATTTGTACCCCGCAAACAAACATAGCAATGTCTTGACTGTGGGCTAGATAGGTTAGGTTCTAGATAGGTTAGACCTCAGGTGAAAGCATTGGATTCCATTCTCTCTGAGCTTTTCCTGAAGTAATAGCTGGGTTCTTGACTCATCTGGATGTGATCTCTGAGAAGACCTCAGTGGCAGTCCAAAATCTGTAGGTGGTTGATGATGGAGGTCTGCCATCCTTCTGGCCCCCTGGCACTTTTGCCTGCCATGTATCTTGTAAACTATAAAAGTCTGAAAAAACCAATGAGGATTCCAAGACTCTCCTCCTTCACCTGTCTGCTCATCATAGAGAATTTTGTTTGCAGAGAGGACAGCAGGTAGGAATGAAGCACTGGTCCTTGATCAGAGTTAGGACACAACAGGAAATAACCTGGTTCTATCCAGCTGAAGATTTCAAGCCTGCAGCAGAGAAGTTATTTACATTTACATATCTCTGCTCATTAGGCACTGTTCCTGTTGTTATTCCACACCTGAGCACATCCTTTACCTATGAGACACTTGTTTGGAGACAAAGGAATATTTTCTTACTGATACTCTGCTCCTAAGAGACTAGGTTACAAGACAGGTGAGTACAGTTGTGCTACTCTAGCTCATGAACTCGACTCCTTCCGAGTACCAACCTCCTTGCACCTTATCCTAGTTTTGAAGTAATATTTTCTTAAATCTACAACTAGGCACATATGTTCACTATGTCTGTGGACCACCAAAGTGTGAGTTGTGGTCGTGTAGTGTAAGTAAAGAGTATCAGGCTTTTCCGCCCTCCTGTCATTAGATTAAATGCATGCTTAATGGCGGACACATGGAGTAGGGTGTGGGCATGCATAGGTGGGTAAACATGGGCTGAGAGACTGGGCTTATAAAGATAGCATCACAGGGATGCCACCAGCAGAATGAGGAGAGAGCAGAGAGAAAGAGAACGAGAGCAGCACCAACAAAGAAGCAGAGGCCATGAGAGAATGCTGGGGAACCCAGAAAGAATGAAGGCTTGCTGAATGTTGGGAGGCCTGCCAGTCTCCTGGAGTCCTGGCACCCCTACCTGACATGTGCCTGGTAAATTCAATAAAAGCCTGAAAAAAACACTGAGGACTCCAGCACTCTCCTCCTTCACCCACCTGCTCAGATCATAGAGATCCTGCCCTGTGCTTTCCTGCCACTATAGGTAGGAAACACTTTCTGATATCTCCAGGAAATTGGAGTTCTTTCCACAAGGGAGAGAGGTCTTTTGGGTTCCTAAATCCAATTCTAACTTGGGTGTGCCCCCATCAGCAAGCAATTTTCAGACACCAGCAGTATGTCCAAGAATCAATCAAGTCTGACTCCATCTACTTCGAAATAACATCAGATTCCAGCTGTCTAGTGCTCAGTCACCTGTGTGTGTGCCCCATTTTTTACACCAGTTGTATGCGCAACTTCTGACTGAGGGTTCCCAAACCTCCTTTGGTTTCAGAGCTCATTTGCAATTCAGCTTGTTGTCTGTACTCCTGATCTCTAATTCAGAGATTCCCATGAACCCCTCCCTGGTTTTGATTCATTTGCTTGAATGCTTTACTGAACTCGGAGGAATATTTTACTTACTGGTTTATTGTAAAAGGATAAATTCAGGAGTGGCCAGTTGGAAGCAGTGTAGCAACAAGCACAATAAAAAGATTTTGAGCGTCCCTGTTTTTTGCAGGACCGCTATTAGGCGAGCACCTCCACGTCTTAGGAACCAGAACCCTCACATCTTTGTTTGTAATGATTATAGTTGATTACACCAATGGTCATTGGCAATTAATTCAACCTCTGCTCTTGGGATAATGGGGGTGAGGGGAGCATTGAGTGTTCTCACCCTCTGACCTGCTGGTTTGCTTCCCTGGCAACCAGTCCCATATTTAGTTGCTTTCCAAAGTCACATCACAACCTAATAAAACACACTTTCATTATTACTCTTATCACCTAGGAAATTAAAACTTTGTATGATTAAAATTAACTCTGTTTCAGAAATGTATAAGAAGATAAATATTTTATATTTATATTCATGTCTATATATATTATTTTATACATGTGTTCATTTTTTGAATCGATGTTGGATTATAGATTTATAAAATTATATAGGTTTCAGGTGCATATCTATGTGTACTACATATCTATGTGTACTACATGATCATCACCAAGAGTTTACATTCCTTCCTCTACCCACAATTACCCCTATTACCCAATTTACCTATCTCACCTCCCACTTTCTTCTGGTAGCTACTATTCTCATTGTCTAAGAATTAGGTTTTTATTTTGATTTGCAAGCAAAGCAATTGAATAAAAAGGCATATATATGGTTTGGATATAATGCTGCCATTATTCATGGACAGCATGCCTGTGTATGTAGAAAGTTCTATAGATTAGAATAAGTGAATTTCATAGTGTCACTGAATCCAATATCAATATACAAAATTTGATTGCATTTTATGTATCTGCAAAAAGTAAGAAATAATACACAAAATTTGTGATTTACAATAGCATCACCAACATCATATACCCAGCAATACTACAGGGAATGAGAGCAGAGCTGAGCAACCAGGTGAAGCTTTATAAAGAGGAAGGCATGTGGGCTAAAAGGAAAAATGTGCTCTTGGTTATGGGGTCTGTGTTTCTCTCAGGGGCTTGGGGAGTCTTGGAAAGAGAGGCATGGAGGAGAGACATGGAGAGACATATGGAAGAGACATGTGGGTAAGAGACATGTGAGGTTACTGTCCTTTGCAGAGTCTATGGCAACTATTAGCTTGAGTTCTATTTTTGTGTCTCTCCTTCTGTCCCAGACTTACCTGGCCCTTTTCATCCCATTTCTTCCAGCAGGTGTCTTAGACTTGTGGCAAGCTTCTGGTCCTCAGTGGACTGTGTTCAGACTGACCCTTTTTGGCTGAGCATTTTCCCATAAGAGGATGTATAATGTAGGGGTGTGCACCTGCCATCCTCATATTTGATACCATTATCAGATTAACCTGATGACATCAGATATGCTGCAGTAAGAAGAAGACGTCATCTAAAGATGCTTCAACCTCCAACATCTGGAAAATTCTCTATTGTCTGCCCTCAGGTCTCCCAACTAAACTTTATTTTTACTTTAGTTTTCAACCTTGGATTTTCACTCTGTTCCCATATAATCACCTCTTTGTTATTGCCTGCGCCCATCTACAGCACTGTCTCCAGGAATTGAACACAACAGTCTAATTGGATTCTGAATTACCTAACACAGATACAATATGAAAAATCAGTATAATTGACTGGAATATTGAATTAAAGATTCCCAATAAAATTAATTCCACAGAGACCCAATAGCCTGAGGAGATACTACATCATTTGGACAATGAGTTCACTGATGTTCTCCAAGAGTAATAGAAACTTACCATAAGTTTCAAATCACAGTTGACAAAGGAAATTGAATAGTTCATCCAGTTAAGGAATATGATAATGTTAGAGCCACATATTTTTATTGGATTAGTTTTCTTTTTAACTGTCTACCTTCCTCACATAGTGCAGTAAAAATGATTACTGCTTGTATAATTATTGATAATATATGTATAATTTTATGATCTATTTTCCTAATTTATAAAGGTTATAAATGATATAATTCTAAAAATAACAAATGGTCAGACTCTTGATTTATGATAGTCCAATGTATGGACTTACTATCACACACAGGCAAATAAAATGTAATTTTGACAATATTTCCAGATGCAGTGCTGAGAGGGTCAACAAAAGGTTGAATGTGTTGGATCATTGAGTTAAGAGACAGACATGATGTGATAACACCTGCTTAGGGGAAATGTTAGTGATCTACTCTATGTTGAATGGAAAGTGCAATCATTGTTACCAATGAAATGAATGATGGTTGCATATTATCATTAATATCATATTGTAAATCCTCTGAGAACCCCTTTCCTCTTCCCTGACCTAGCAGGCAAGGGAACAATGTTATATGCTTTGTCTTTAACACAGAATTCACTTCTTATTCTGTGAAGCAGTCCATAAAGTCTTCTGCCATGGGTTAACCAGTCTGTCAGCCTCCATTAATGATGCAAGAGCCAAACATATGAGGAAAAATTAAACAACGGGTGTCCAGCCTTTACATTTCCATGGTGCATTATTTAGAATTCAGCGAAGTAATAAACACCAGCATTTTTCCTTCTCTATGCGTAGAAGAAGGGATATATCATTTGGTCAATATGACTGAGGAAATAGAAAGATCTAAGCCTATAGAGGAAACCAGAAACCCCCAGAAAGAACAGTTAATTTTTGGAGGTCAATGATTGTCTATTTCTACTTGTATAAACTTGTCTCAAACTTGGAATTTTGGGAAGATTTCTAATGAATAAATTTTGTGGACTGTTTCTTGGCATCTAATGCCCATGTTGATTATGTAATAAATTATTTTTCTAGCTATTATTGAGATTTTTATTTCAGCCAACAGAGGTGATTTAGTGATGATACAGATAGGTCAATGTAGTGTTGTAATATTGGGGTGCTGGCTGTAGGAACTGGGGTGAATCTATTCATCAGAGAGAGTCAGTGGAATTATTGTAATTTCCTGCAAGAGAGTGTGATGGGAGAATTCTGCATGGGAAGAAGGATTTGGAACTCCATTTTTACCCGTTTTCATGGGCTTTGCATCACAGGGGGAGTTGGTCTCTGATATTTGCTATTTGCTGGGACATAGGTTTGGGGGGGGCCTTCAGCACAGGAGTCCTTCCTGGTTCTGTTTGTGTTTCAACATTCCTCAGAATTATCATGGTCCCCATTGGTCAGTAGGCCCTTTGGCTAGGTTCCCTGGGCAACTCTACTGGTTTCCTTTTCTTATTTATTTTCTGTTTCCCAGGCATATTAGTTTGAGCAAAGTGCTGAGACTATGTTTTAACTCTAATTAATGATATCCTGAGATACTCAAGGACATGAAAGGAAATTTATAATTTTTCAGAGTTTCTGTAGACATGAGAGGCATAAACTGCCACACATTGTCACATGGGGAAGCCCCAGTATAGGTCAGGAGACAGACTCCAGCAGAGATAGGAAAGCGTAGGTGAGAGCTTTTAGTCATACATGGGTAAGACAGGGCAGGATAAATGGCTCGTGAGTAGTTAGTTTTAATGATTCTTTCAGAATTTGGATACTTTTCCTATTTCCTGGCACCTGGCTCTGGTGACTTCAGGGCAAGGGTTTACTGGCTTTGTGTGTGACAGTCAGATAAGCAAGTGATTGGAGGTATAGATTCAGGACTGGTTGTTTTTGCATTAACAAGCCTGTAATAGAAAAATGTTATTGTCCTAAGAATTAGCTAGCCTTGGGAGGGACACAGTGCCTCCATAGCCAGTAAGCCCTGCCTCCCTCCCTCTCTAATTGCAAACCATTGTAAAAACAGAAAATAAAGACTATAATTAAGATGGTATGATAGCCATTGAGTGTTTTTCCAAACATTTGTAAAGATCATGTGTCTTCCCTATTTCAATAATATGAACATAAACTGTTAATGTGCAGATTGAAGGGCACCCAGGACCACCAAATATGCACGCTCTAGAGAGGTTCTGCCTTCTGCCACATAAAGACAAAACATACTCTTAGTGTGTAAGGACTTTAATAGATTAGTGTGCATACAAAAAGAGACAAAGGGATAAGGTTTCCTAGTTAAACACCCAAAGCTACACATCCCCCTCAGGGGTAAAGTCACAAAAGACTAGGCCCACAGAGGAACTCCTGAGGCTCAAAAGCTTGCCATAATCTAAGGCATCTTCTGGCTGGGAACCACAAGAAAAGGGCAGACTGGGTTCAACAAGTCTGAGACAGGAGGAATAAAATTAAAGTACAAATCAAGATTAAGGCTGCAATTATAAGCCTCCCCATATGTCTCCCAACACACCTCTATAAAACATTGTCAAAAGAAATAACAGAAAACACAAAGAAATGGAAATTATCCCTTGTTCATGAATAGGAAGAATCAATATTGTCAAAATATCCATCCTAGTCTGCAGATTCAAACAAATCCAGTGAAGAACTCAATGGCATACTTCAAAATATAGAACAAATATTACTGAAATTCATATGGAAACACAAAAACCCTGAATACACTAAGCTTTCCTTATTAAAAAGAGTAATAATGGAGATATCACACTTCTGGACTCCAAACTATACCAAAAAGACATAATAATTAAAACAGCACAGTACTCAAAAAAGAAGAGACACATAGACCACTGGAATAGAACTGGATGCCTGAAATAAAACCATACAGTCATAGACAATAAAGGAGTGAAGTATATTCTGGAACAAATAATACCTCTTCAAAAAATGGCAATGGGGAAATTGGACTGCTACATGCAAAAAATGAAATTGATCATTGTCTTATACCATACCTGAAAATCAACTCAAAATGGATGAAAAAAATGATGTAAGATCTAAAACCATATAGTATATAAAATAAAGAGAGGGAAAACACTGCATGACACAAATTTCAGAAATATCTTTGATGACACATTTCAGGAAGCAAGGAAAAAAAGAATATAAAAACCTGGGGCGGCATCAAACTGAAAGCCTTCTTTAGAACACAACAAACAGTAACCAAAGTAAGGTGACATCCTACTGACTGGGATAAAACATTGAAACATCATACCTCTGACAAAGGATTGATATTGTAGATCTAAAAAAAATCTTATATAACTAAACAAATAACCCAATCATAAATAGGACAGAAGAGCTAAGGAAATACTCCTCTAAAGAAGACAAGTAGATATCTAATAGACATATGAAAATATGTTCATTTTCACTTATTATCAGGAAATGTAGATCAAAAGCACAATGAGATACTATCTCACACCTCTAAGAATGGCCATAATAAAAACACCAAATTCAGTAAGTGCTGGAGTGGGTGTGGGGGACAAGGTCTCTCCTTAGTTGGTTGAATGTAGACAGGTTCAGACCCAATGTTCAACTATGTTGAAGTTCTTCAAAACACTAGTAAGGATGTGTCATATGACCCAGCAATTCCAATCCTAAGAATCTACTCAAAGAAATACAAATATTAAGTCAAAAGGAACGTACAAGCAACAACAAATGTTGGCGAGGATGAGGTGAAAAAGGAACTCTCCTACATTGCTGGTGGAAGTGAAAACTGGTCCAACCATTGTGGAAAGCTCTCTGGAGGCTCCTAAGTCTACTAAAAATGGAGCTACCATACGATCTGGAAATTCCACTCCTAGGGATCTACCCAAAGGACACAAAAACAGTGATTCAAAAGAGCAACTGTACACCTATGTTTATTGCAGCACTATTTACAATAGATAAAACCTGGAAACAATGCAAATTCCCAAAAATAGATGACTGGATCAAGAAGATGTGGTATATATACACAATGGAATATCATTCGGCAATCAAAACAGATAAACTCGTGCCATTTGCGTCAACATGGATGGAGCTAGAAGGAATTATGCTCAGTGAAATAAGCCAGAAGGAAAAAGAAAAATATTGGATGGTTTCACTTATAACAGGAATATAGAGGAACCAAATAACACATCAGTGTAAAAAAAATAATAACAGTACAAAACACAGCAAAGCAAAAACAGACAATTATAAACCAGAGACATACTGCAGAGGAGAAGGAGGGAGAGGTGTGAGAGGGAGGGAGGGAGGGAGGAGCACATAAGACTGTGGTGATGGTGCATGGGTGCCTTGGGGAAAGAAATTCTAGGGGGACTCAATTTGAGGGAGTGGGTGAAGCAAATATTTTCTTAAAAATGCAAAAAATGATAAATGTTAAAGTAAAAAAATATAGGTGAAACACTACATGATATGCACATCAAAGACATCTTTACAGACACATCACCCAAAGCAGTGATAGTGAAGGCAAAGATAAACAGCTGGGACTACATCAAATTAAAGAGCTTCTGCACAGCAAAAGAGACTATAACAAAAACAAAGAGAAACCCCACCAACTGGGAGAACATTTTTGCACACAACACTAATGATAAAGGACTGATCACAAAAATCTGCAAAGAGCTGATGAGACTCAACAACAACAAAGAAAATAATCCAGTCCAAAAATGGATGATTATGATGTTGAGGTATGTTTCTTTTATCCCGAGAATTTCAAGGAGCTTTATATTCAATGGGTGTTGTACCTTGTCGAAAGCTTTTTCAGCATCTATGGATATTATCATATGTTTTTTATATATCTTTTTGTTGATGTGTTGGATTACATTGATTGGATTTCGGATGTTGAACCACCCTTGTGTCCCTGGAATAAATCCTACTTGGTCGTGGAGAATTATCTTATGGATGAATTTGTTGGATTCTGTTGGCCAGGATTTTGTTGAGGATTTTTGCATCAGTGTTCATTAGGGAGATTGGCCTGTAATTTTCTTTTTTTGTGCCGTCTTTGTTGTGTTTTGGTATTTGTAGAACGTATTTGGTAGTATTCCTTCTTTTTCAAATTTTTAAGAAAGATTATGTAGGATAGGCACTAATACACTGCTGAACATTTGGTAGAATTCATTTGTGAAGCCGTCTGTGCCTGGCCTTTGTTTTGGGGGAGTGCTTTGATTACTGCTTCAATTTCACTGCTTGTAATTGGTCTGTTTAGTTGTTCTATTTCTTCTTTGTCCAGCTTTAGATGATTGTATCATTCTAGGAGTTTGTCCATCTCTTCTATGTTGTTAAATTTGTTAAAAGTGTTCATAGTAATCTCTTATTATTCTTTTGATTTCTACTGAGACTATTGTGATTTCTCCACTTTCATTTATAATCCTATTTATATGTGTTTTCTCCCATTTTTTTCTTTGTAAGCCTTGCTAGAGATTTGTCTATTTTGTTTATTTTTTCAAAGAACCAACTTTTGGTTTCATTGATCTTTTGGATTGTTTTTTTTTTAATTTCTAATTCATTTATTTCTGCTTTGATTTTTATTATTTCCTTTCTTCTACTGTCTTTAGGGTTTTTTTTGTTGTTCCTTTTCTAGTATTTTGAGATGCAAGATTTGGTTGTTTCTTTGAGTTCTTTCTTGTTTGTTGATATGAGCCTGTATTGCTATATATTTTCCTCTTATTACTGCTTTTGCTGCATCCCATACATTCTGGAAAATGGTGTCCTCCTTGTCATTCAACTCAAAGTATTTTTTTAATTTCTTCTTTGATCTCCTCATTAGTCCAGTGGTCTTCCAGTAGTGTGGATTTTAATCTCCATGAAGTGGTAGGGTTCCTTGTTTTCTTTTCATGATTTATTTCTAGCTTGATACCTTTATGATTGGAGGAGATATTTGGAATGATTTTGATTTTCATGTATCTGTTGATGTTTGTCTTGTGGCCCAGTATGTGTTTGATTCTGAAGAATGATCCATAAGCACTTGAGAAAAATGTGTACTCAGATTTTTTTTGGGTGCAGTGTCCTATAGATGTCTATTAAGTCCATGAGTTCTATGTCTTTATTTAGGGCTCTAGTGTCTTTGTTTATTTTTGACTCATTGATCTGTCCATTGGTGAGATTGGTGAGAGTGGGCTGTTGAGTTCTCCCTATATATATATATATATATATATATATATATATATATATATATATTCTTTAATATCTGTTTTCAGAGCTGATAATTATTGTCTAATATATTTTGGTGCCCCTTCATTTGGTGAGTATATGTTGATGAGTGTTATATCTTTCTGATGTATTGTCCCCTTGATCATAATGTAGTGTCTATCTATGTCTCTTTTTACTCTTTTTAATTTGAAGTCTATTTCATCTGATGTAAGTATGGCTGTTCCTGCCTTCTTTTTTGGTGCATTTGCTTGTAGGATTGTTTTCCAACCTTTTACGTCCAGTCTATGTTTATCTTTTGTGGTTAAATGTGTTTCCTGGAGACAGCAGAAGGTTGGATTTCATTTTTCAATCCAGCCTGCTACTCTGTGTCTTTTTACTGATGAGTTTAATCCATTTATATTTAGAGTGAATATTGATATGTTGGCATCTGTGTTTGCCATTTTTTTGTCTTTTTGTGATTTTGTTCCTTGCTTTATTCTGTTGTTGTTCATTCATCTGTTAGTTTTGGCTTTAGGACTTCTTGTAGAATTTTTTGGAGTGGGGGTTTAATTCTAATGAATTTCTGGAGTTTCTGTTTGTCTGAGAAGGTCCATATTTTTTCATCATAGAGGAAGGAGAGCTTTGCAGGGTAAAGTATTCTTGGTTGGCATTTGCTGTCTTGAAGTTTGCTGAATATGTTACTCCATTCTCTTCTTGCCCGTAATGTTTCTTCAGAGAAGTCTGAAGTGAACCTGATTGGTTTTCCCTTATAAGTTATCTGTTTCTTCCCCCTTGCCAGTTTCATTATTTTTTTCCGTGTCTTGGACTCTTGCAAGCTTTACTGTTAGGTGTCTTGCCATAGTTTTCTTTTCATTATGGTAATTGGGAGTTCTTCTCACCTCCTGTATGTATATTCATCTGCTTTATCTTGCTTGAGTAGTTTTCTTCAATTATCTCCTTGAATAATTTCTCAGTTCCTTTGTCTCTATTCTCACCTTCTGGAATGCCTATAACTCTTACATTTCCTTCTTCATGGAGTCTGATAATTGTCTAAGAGTATCCTCATACCGCTTTATTTGCACTTCTCTCTCCTTTTCTCATTTGGCTCTTTTTATTTCTGTATCTTCTATAGTACTGATCCGTTCTTCCATTTCATCTATCCTGTTTTCATTGCTTTTCCCAGAGTTCTTTATCTCTTCCAGTAATCTTTTTAGCTCCTGTGTTTCTTTCCTTTCCTTTCTTAAGGTCTCAATTTCATTCTTCTGTTCAGTGATTTTTTTGTCTCAACTCATTTTTTTCCTCTTCCTTTTATTTTCTGCTTTTTAATCAGGATGATTATTAATTCTCTATCTGATAGGCCAAAAAGTTCTTCCATGTCATCACTGAGCTCTGGTGATTGTGTTTCTTTATTGATGTGTCCTCCTGCTTGCTTGCTTGGTTATTTATATTTTTTCTTCTCCCTGTTGTTTGCTTTCTGTTTAGTTCTATACATTGGGACGTTGTGCCACTGGTGTTGGTGGGCATCTCTTTGGAATGTTGCTTTGGGGGTGTTGGAAACTGTTTACCAGACTGAGACCAGCACTGGTAGGCCAAAACTCCACCAGTGTGTTGATGCTGTGTTGCTGGGCTCTGTCTCTTATAGTTCCCTCCTTCTGTATTTACTCAGTTCCAACAGGGAATCAGCTAGTTGGTGAATTAGTTCTGGTCACAAGATGGTGCCAGAGACCTGTACTTGCTGACCTGTGCTTTTTCCCAGTGGTTCTTTGAGTAGCAGATGGGGGGCGGAAGGGAACCCCTCAACACAGGGGCTCTTATTCAAGCCAGGTGCTGTGTCTGACCTGGATTCACCAGGCGTTGTGCCTGCAGTTGTATGGATTCCACGCCCTGAATTCTGCACTCTAGGTCTCAGTTCCAGGGTATCAGATCCAAAACACTGGCTGTCACCCTGTGCAGTGCCCACTTCTATGGTGCATCCCTCGCCCTGGTCCTGTGCCTAGTGATCAGTTCCAGGATGGGGTCTTGCTCCACGCTTTATTTTCCTCCTTACCCCCATTTGTGTGGCCCACCCTCTCTCAGTGCCTGAGTGTGTTTTTGTGATCCCTGGTTTTCAACTATAGGGTGTTTGTGATTTTTTTTCTGATTGCTAGGTGGCGCCCGAGATCTTTCCTAGTGTCCTTCAGAAGCTGTTTTTAACCCTGTGGGTCTGGGGGAATAGAGTGGGAGTGGCGTGGAGAGCCTCAATGGCGTGGGGTGCTGTGTCTGCCTTCTGCCCCACTGTCGTGGGGATCCCATGCCCCAAATTTCATGCCCCAGGTCTCAGTTCCCAAAGCCCTCAGGTCCAGGACACAGGCTGGAGCCTAGTTCAGTGTCTGCAGAAATGGCTCCTTTTGCACCCTGCTCCTGTTTCTGGGCGCCTGGTTTCCTACTACTCAGTGAGGGACATTCACCTCAATGAGGGCCCCTGTGCATATCCCAGCAAGCCTAGGTGGCAGGCACGGGGACCTGGGCAGCCCGTAACTGCCTATGCTTTTCAAGTGTGCTGCTTTTCTGCACAAGCTTACTGGCTCAACTTGGGCTGTTTGTAGGTCTCCTGGGAGTCTTTATTTTTCTCCAATAGTGCCCAGAGCTATTCACTCACCTCCATGGCAAATCCTGCATGGTTCTCCACAGTTCCAGTTCACAGGGTGTGGTGGCTGAAATAGTTCCCTTCCACTCACAGTCTTGCTTGATGCGTAGTTTGTTCTTGTTGGTTGTTTTAGGTTTTTTTTTTTCCCTCCTTTCTGTTGGTTGGAGAATGCTGACTTTGTAGATGGGGGAGGGTAGCAGGGTTCTGAGCTAGCTTTCCTCCCTTCTAGTCCTCTTTTATGGCAATTTTCTTCTTTGGGCAGTTTGCCAGAATTACCTGTTTATCTTCTGTGTCCCAGTTCTCTCAGGGACCTGCCACTTTTCCTCCCTATTAACTTTTTTATGGGAGGTCTTACTCGCAGTGTTTCTGTAACAGGGTGGTCCCCAGGGAAGGGGGAGGTTCCAGGTTCCCTGCCCCACCCAAATGGAGGGTGGGGCTGAGCAGGGAGAGGAGAAGCTGCAGAGGAGACTGAAGAAGGAAGCAGGATGGAGCCAGAAGGAGACCTGGAGGAGGCACATGGAGCCTAGAGACACATGAAACTGCGCTTGTCTTTTGGTCGTGGACGGGGTGACACAGATGTGGGTGAGACCAGTGGGGAGGTGACAATGGCAGCTTTTATCTTGATTTTGATTTTGCTCTTTTCCTTCCTGGCTTGTCTGCTTGATTCTGACCCTTTTCTGTAGGTCCCCACTGGAAGATGCTTTGGACTTGTGGCAGGCTTTGGGGCCTTGCTCTGGGCCAATCCCATTTGGATGGAGTTTTACCCACGAGGGGATGGGTGATTTTGGGTGCTTGATTTAGAAATTAGATTCTTTGCCTTTCCTGAATTGTTTCCAAATTGTATTAAAGTTCCTTCCCATTAAAGTCTCATATGTTTTGTGTTGATGCGGTGGATGGCAGAACCCATGTAGAATAGGCAGGTTTGCGGGGTTTGGACTGCCTCTCTCCCTGTCCTGTAACATTTCCTCAGTGCCATGTTGATGATGTCTCTGCATTGATTTTGTATCCTGCTACTTTACTGAACTTCTTTTTTCCCTATCTGGATTCCTTTTATGTCTTTTTCTTTATTGCCCTGGCTAGGACCTCCAGTATTATATTGAAGAGCAGTGGTGAGAGAGGACATCTTTGTCTTGTTCCTGATCTTAAAGGAAAGGCCCTCAGCTTTTCACCATTAATACTGGCAGTGGGTTTGTTGTATATGGCTTTTTATCATGTTAAGGTATCTTCCTTCTATCCCCAAAATTTTGAGGGCCTTCATAATAAATGGATGTTGGATTTTGTCTAATGCTTTCTCAGCATCTATGACTATTATCATATGGTTTTTATTTTTCTTTTTGTTGATGTGTTGGATTACACTTATCAATTTTCATATGTTGAACCATCCCTGTGCCACTGGGATGAAACCCACTTGATCGTGGTGTATTATCCCTTTGATGAATGGTTGGATTCTGTTGGCAAGGATTTTGTTGGGGATTTTTGCATCAGTGTTCATTAGGGAGATTGGCATGTAATTTTCTTTCTCTATGCTGTCTTTGTTTGATTTTGGTATAAATGTAATGTTGGCTTCATAGAACATATTTGGTAGTATTCCTTCTTTTTCAATTTTTTGAAAGCATTTCTGTAGGATAAGTACTAATTCACTGCTGAATGTTTGGTAGAATTCCTTTGTGAAGCCATCTGGACCTGGGCTTTTGTTTTTGGGGAATGCTTCATTACTACCTCAATTTTGCCGCTTGTAATTTGTCCATTTAGTGTTCTATTTCTTCTTTTTCCGGCTTTGGATAATTATATCATTCTGTTTATCTCTTCTAGGTTTTTGAATTTGTTTGTATATAAGTGTTCATAGTAATCTCTGATTATCCCTTTGATTTCTACTGGGACTGCTGTGATTTCTCCTCTTTCATTTATAGTCCAATTTATATGTGTTTTCTCCCATTTTTTTCTTTGTGAGCCTGGCTAGAGGCTTGTCTATTTTGTTTATTTTTTCAAAGAACCAACATTTGGTTTCATTTATCTTTTGGATTTTTTAAAATTTGTATTTCATTTATTTCTGCTTTGATTTTTATTATTTCCTTTCTTCAATTGGCTTTAGGGATTTTTTGTTGTTCTTTTTCTAGAATAGGTAAACTAGAAATGAAACTTTATTGTAAGTGAAAAAGGGCAGGATTTTTAGGAAAGGAAAGGAAGAAAGGGCCATTTGCATAGGTGTAGATGGGCAGTTTTTACATGGCAAGAACTGCTTTTTGAAAGGGACAGGATCAAAGAGGAGCCTGCACAGATGCAGATGGACAGTCCTGGGGCAACTTGTGTGTTTTGCCAGAGCAAGGAGCATCTCTCTATTATGCTCTCAATTTCTGCCTTTGGAGTTAGGTTTGCTGAGAAGATTAACTTTTTTTCTCTGCAACCTCTTGTTCCTGATTTTGCCTGTAGATGTTATAAACTTATTTATCTGTTAAATTTTTATTTTCTTTTATTTCTTCATTTTTCAGTCACATTTTATTTTGTTTTAAAAGCATGACTGAGTCCATTAATTTTTTTTCTCATCACCATCCTTCATATTCATTTTAGGTGCATTCTTCCTCCCCCTGCCTATCAACCTCAAATATAACTTTGTTCATCAGTGTCTGCTGGGTTTTTTTAATACATTATTTTATTTTATATAATTCTTACATCATTTTTCATTTTTACACAATGTTTTCATTTTCATTTTGGTTATATTCCCCATACAATTCCCACCTCCTTTTTCTG
Organism: Talpa occidentalis; assembly: GCF_014898055.3. Lineage (NCBI taxonomy): Eukaryota > Metazoa > Chordata > Mammalia > Eulipotyphla > Talpidae > Talpa > Talpa occidentalis. The sequence continues at coordinate 43,433,545 of NW_023601212.1, read as the reverse complement.
TCCCTAATCCCTCTTCTCCTCCCCCCACCTCCCATTGTAGTATGTCTCTGGTCTATAGTTGATTGTTGATTTTGATTTTACTTTATTGCAATTAGTCTTTTTCCTGGTCCCTTGTTTAGGTTTTCTTAATTCCTGCTATGAGTGAGATCATCGGGTATTTTTCTTTTTCTTTCTGCCTTATTTCATTGAGCATGATCACTTCCAACTCGATCCATGTTGCTGCAAATTGCATGAGTTTATATTTTTGATTGCTGAGTAATATTCCATTGTGTATATATACCGCATCTTCTTGATCCAGTCATCTATTTTTGGGCATTTGGGTTGTTTCCATAACTTAGCTATTATAAATGGTGCTGAATAAATATAGGAGTGCAGGTGCCCTTTTGAATTAAAGTTTCTTTGCCTTTTGGATAAATACCTAGGAGTGGAATTGCTGGATCATATGGAAGCTCTATCTTTAGTAGGTTAAGAAATCTCCATACAGCTTTCCATAGTGGTTGGACCATTTTGCACTCCCACCAGAAGTGCAAGAGAATTTCTTCTCCACATCCTTGCCCACATTTATTGCTGCTAGTTTTTTTAAATTATAAATTTTATTTTTATATTCCCCATACATTGCGACCCTCTTATATTGACCCCAATCCCTCCCCTCCCCATGCCGCACCCCTCATAGAGTATCTCTGGTTCATAGTTGTTTGATGATTTTGATTTTTACTTTCTTATAGTTATTCTTTTTCCTGGTCCCTTATTTAAGTTTTCTAGATTCCTGCTATGAATGAGACCATCCGGTATTTTTCTTTTTCTTTCTGGCTTATGTCGCTGAGCATGATCCCTTCCAGCTCCATCCATGTTGCTGCAAATAACATGTGTCTATCTCTTTTGAATGCTGAGTAATATTCCATGGTGTATATGTACCACATCTTCTTGATCCAGTCATCTATTTTTGGGCTTTTGGGTTGTTTCCAAAGCTTACCTATTGTAAACAGTGCTGCTATAAATATAGGGGTGCGGGTGCTCTTTGGAATTGATGTTTCTGTGTCCATTGGGTAAATACCTAGTAGTGGAATTGCTGGATCATATGGAAGCTCTATGTTTAGTAGGTCCAGAAATCTCCACACAGCTTTCCACAGTGGCTGGACCAGTTTGCTCTCCCACCAACAGTGCAGAAGAGTTCCTTTTTCTCCACAACCTTGCCAATATTTGTTGTTGATAGTTTTTTTTAACATGTGCCATTCTTACTGGTGTAAGATGGTATCTCATGGTAGTTTTGATTTGCATTTCCCTGATTGCAAGTGATGTTGAACATTTTTTCATATGCCTGTTGGCCATTTGCATTTCCTCTTCAGAGAAGTTTCTTTTTAGCTTTTCTGCCCATTTTTTGACTGGATTATTTCTTTTTTTTTGTTGAGTCTCATTAGCCCTTTGTAGATTTTTGTGATCAATCCTTTATCAATAATGTTGTGTGCAAAAACGTTCTCCCAGTTGGTGGGGTTTCTCTCTGTTTTTGTTATAGTCTCTTATGCTGTGCAGAAGCTCTTTAATTTGATGTAGTCCCAGCTGTTCATCTTTGCCTTCACTATCACTGCTTTGGGTGAAGTGTCTGTAAAGATGTCTTTGATGTGATTATCATGTAGTGTTTCGCCTATATTTCCTTCTATGTATTTTATGGTTTCAGGTCTTATGTCTAGTTCTTTAATCCATTTTGTGTTGATTTTTGTGTTTCGTGTGAAGTAGTAATCAAGTCATTATTTTGCATGTAGCAACCCAGTTTTCCAAGCACCATTTATTGAACAGACTTTCTTTACTCCAATGCATATTATTTGCTCCTTTGTCGAAGATTAGTTGACCATAAATCTGTGGGTTTATTTCTGGATTTTCTATTCGATTCCATTGGTCTGTGTATCTGTTCTTGTTCCAAAACCATGCAGTTTTGATGATTATGGCTTTGTAGTAGAGTTTGAAGTCTGGAAGTGTGATGCCTCCATTCCCTTCTTTTTTTTTTTCAGGAGAGCTTTGGCTATTCAGGGTTTTTGGTGAGTCCATATGTATTTCATCAATAATTGTTCTATTTCTTTGAAGAATGACATTGAAATTTTGATTGGAATAGCATTGAATTTGTATTTTGCTTTTGGTAGGATGGCCATTTTAATAATGTTTATTCTTCCAATCCATGAGCAGGGGATGTCTTTCCATTTCTTTATGTCTTCTTCTATTTCTTTTAACAGTGTTTTATAGTTTTGTTTGTATAGGCCCTTTACCTCTTTTGTTAGATTTATTCCCAAGTATTTGATTTTTTTTCGATAAAAAAAGGGATTTTTTTTTATTTCTTCTTCATCAGATTTATTGTTTGTGTATAGGAAGGCTACTGACTTTTGCGTGTTGATTTTGTATCCTGCCATTTTACTGAACTGATTGATGAGTTGAATTAGTTTTTCTGTGGAGATTTTGGGGTTCTCTATGTGTATTATCACATCATCTGCAAATAGTGATAGTTTGACTTCTTCTTTTCCTATTTGGATTCCTTGGATGTCTTTCTCTTGTCTTATTGCTCTGGCTAGGACTTCCAGGATTATATTGAAAAGCAGTGGTGAGAGTGGACATCCTTGTCTTGTTCCAGATCTTAATGGAATTGCTTTCAACTTTTCACCATTGAGAATGATACTGACTGTTGGCTTGTCATAGATGGCCTTTATGATGTTGAGGTATGTTCCTTGTATCCCAAGAATTTCAAGGGCTTTTATCATGAATGGGTGTTGTACTTTGTCGAAAGATTTCTCAGCATCTATTGATATTATATGGTTTTTATATTTCTTTTTATTGATGTGTTGGATAACGATGATTGATATTTGGATGTTGAACCATCCTTGTGTCCCTGGCATGAATCCTACTTGGCGTGGTGAATTAACTTATGGATACATTGTTGGATTCTGATAGCTAAAATTTTATTGAGGATTTTTGCATCAGTGTTCATTAGGGAGATTGGCCTGTAGTTTTTTTTTTTTGTTTTTTTGTTTTGTGTGTGTGTGTTGTCCTTATTCGGTTTTGGTATTCGTGTAATGTTGGCTTCATAGAACGTGTTTGGTATTATCCTTTCCTTCTCAATTTTTTGGAAGATTTTGTTAAAGACAGGCACTAATTCGTCTCTGAATGTTTGGTAGAATTAATTTGTAAATGCATCAGGTCCTGGGCTTTTGTTTTTGGGGAGGTTTTTGATTACCATTTCAATTTCGCTGCTTGTAATTAGTCTGTTTATGTGTTCTATTTCTACTTTACCTAGCATTGGGTGATTGTAGAGCTGTAGGAATTTGTCCATTTTCTCTAGATTGTTGAACTTTTTTCCATATAACTTTTCACAATAGTTACTGATTATTCTTTTGATTTCTGCTGTGTCTGTTGTGATTTCTCCTCTTTCATTTATGATCCTGTTTATTTGTGCTTTCTCCCTTTTTTCCTTTGTAAGCCTGGCTAGGGTTTTGTCTTTTTTATTGAATTTTTCAAAGAACCACCTCTTGGTTTCATTGATCTTTTAGATTGTTTTTTTAGTTTTGATTTCATTTATTTCTGCTTTGTTTTTTATTATTTCTTTTCTTCTACTGGTTTTGGGGTTTTTTGTTTTTCTTTTTCTAGATCTTTGAGCTTCAAGATTAGGTTGTTTCTTTGAGTTCTCTCTTGTTTCTTGATGTGAGCCTCTATTGCTATATATTTTCCTCTTTATACTGCTTTTGCTGCATCCCATACATTTAGGAAATTGGTGTCCTCCTTGTCATTCAATTCAAATAATTTTTTAATTTCTTCTTTGATCTCCTCGTTAGTCCCGTGGTATTCCAGTAGTGTGGTTTTCAATCTCCATGAGGTAGGAGAGTTCCTTGCCTTCTTTTCATGTTTTATTTCTAGTTTGATGCCTTCATGGTCAGAAAAGATGTTGGTATGATTTCAATCTTGGTGTATCTGTTGATGTTTGTCTTGTGTCCCAGTATATGATCGATCCTGGAGAATGATCTGTGTATGTTTGAGAATAATGTGTACTCCGTTTTTTTTTTTTTTTTGGGGGGGGGGGTTAGTGTTCTATAGATGTCTGTTAAGCCCAAATGCTCTAGGTCTTTATTTAGAGCTTTAGTTTCTTTACTTATTTTTTGCCTTGTTGTTCTATCCATTGTTGATAGTGGTGTTTTGAAGTCTCCCACTACGTATGTGTTTCCTCTGATGTCTTTTTTCAGACGACAATAGTTGTCTGATATATTTTGGTGCTCCTTCGCTTGGTGACTATATGTTAATGTATGTTATTTCTTCTTGAAGTATTGTCCTCTTGATTATAATGTAGTTGGGATCTCTTTTTATCTTTTTGATTTTGAAATCTGTTTTATCTGATATAAGTATAGCTGTTCCTGCTTTCTTTTTTGGTCCATTTGCTTGTAGGATTGTTTTCCATCCTTTAACTTTGAGTCAATTTTTATCTTTTGTAGCGAAATGTGTTTCCTGGAGAAAGCAAAAGGTTGGGTTTTGTTTCTGAAATCCAGACTGCGACTCTCTGTCTTTTTATTGAAGAGTTTAGTCCATTTACATTTAGAGTTAATATTGTTATGTTAGCATCTGTATTTGCCATTGTGTTTGTCTTTCCTTTGATTTTATTTATTTATTCTTTTAAAAACTTTTTTTCGGCCTTCTTTTGTTGTTTTGGTCCCTCTGAGGTTCTGGCTTTAGGACACCTTGTAGTATTTTTTGTAGTGGGGGTTTAGTCATAATGAAATTCCAGAGTTTCTGTTTGTCTGGGAAGGTCCTTATTCTTTCTTCATAGAGGAAGGAGAGCTTTGCAGGATAGAGTATTCTTGGTTGGCATCTGTTTTCTTGGAGTCTGTTGACTATGTCCCTCCACTCTCTCCTTGCCCGTAGTGTTTCTTCAGAGAAGTCTGATGTCAGCCTGGTTGGTTTTCCTTTGAATGTTATCTGTTTCTTCCCTCTTGTCAGTTTTGTTATTTTTTCCTTCTCCAGGATTCTTGAGAGCTTTACTATTATGTGTCTTGCTGTATTTTTCCTTTTGTGGTGGAAGTTTGGTGTTCTTCTTGCTTCTTGTATATCAATTTTCAGCTCCTTCTTCATGTTTGGGAAGTTCTTTTCAATTATCTCCTTGATTATTTTCTCTGTTCCTACATCTCTCTCCCTTCTTCTGGGATTCCTGTAACTCTTATATTTCCTTTCCTCATGGAGTCAGATAGTTCCCGAAATCTTTGTTTGGTCTTTTTCCTTCGTACTTCTCTTTCCTTTTCTGTTTTGGTCTTTTTATTTCTGTGTCTTCAAGAGTACTTATTCATTCTTCCATTTCATCTAATATGCTTTCATTGCTTTTCCCAGAGTTCTTTAGTGCCTCCATTAATTCTTTGATCTCCTGCATTTCCTTTACTTCCCTCTTTCGGGACTCAATTTCATTCTTCTGATTGTTGATTATTTTTCCCTTATAATTGTTTTCCTTTATGACTTCTGTCATTTTTTTAATCATTGCAACTTTAAATTATCTTTCTGGAAGGCTCAGAAGTTCTTCCAAGTGACTGCGTTACAATCTGGGGGGTGGTTTTCTTTTTGTGATGTGCTTTTTTCTGAGGAGTTGCTGGGTTGTGTGTGGTTTTTCTACTTCCTACTGTCTGTTTTCTAAGTTGCCGTATGCATTGGGACACTGTGTTGCTGGTACTGGCCTGCATCTTGGGCGTACTTCCCAGCTGACCTCTGGCTCTTCCAGGAGCCATCTGCCATTTTCAAGCAGGCTTTACTGAAGAAAGTTCCCTGTTCTAAAAAGGCGATATGGGTTTGCACTCCTCTGCGTGCCTGGTATGCCCCGGTCTTGGTTGCTCGCTCCCCTTCTGGGCTCAGACTGCAGGGACTGCAGGCCAGAATGGGCCTGGCATGGGTGAACTTCCCAGCTCACCTCTGGCTCTTCTGGGAGCCTTCTGCCAGTTTCAAGCAGTCTTTACTGAAGAAATATCCCCGTTCTAAAGTGGCGATGTGGGGATGCACACCCTGCGCACCCAGTCTGCCCCTGTGCTGGGTTCCTGCTCCCCCTCTGGGCTTGGAGTACAGGCCAGAAGGGGCCTGGTGTGGGCGAACTTCCCAGCTCACCTCTGGCTCCACTAGGAGCCTTCTGCTGGTTTCAAGCATTCTTTACTGAAGAAATGCCCCTGTTCTAAAAGGGCGATGTGGGACACACTCCCTGTGCGCCTGGTCTGCCCTGGCGGTAGGTTCCCGCTCCTCCTCTGGGCTAGGACTGCAGGCCAGAAGGGGCCTGGCATGGGCAAACTTTCCAGCTCACCTCTGGCTCCTCTGGGAGACTTCTGCCCGTTTCAAGCAGTCTTTACTGAAGAAAATTGTTGCTAGTTTTTATAAATATTTTGCTTTGTCAAATAGTCCACTGAGTAAATGGCCAGTATTGGGTATTTTGTTATTCTAATTTGCTTTACTACCAGTAATCCACTTGTACTCCTTCTCTTTTGCTGTATGTGGTTTGTTTCCCAGCATTTTACTTTCAGTCTATGTTTATCTTTTGAAGTTAAATGTGTTTCCTGGAGACAGCAGAAGTTTGGATTTTGTTTTCTAATCCAGCCTCTGACTCTGTGTCTTTTTATTGGTGAGTTTAGCTTGTTTACATTTAGAGTTAATATTGTTATGTTGGCATCTGTATTTGCATTTTGTTTGTCGTTGTGTGATTTTATTCCTTGTCTTATTCTGTTCTTTGAATTCATTCCTCTGTTGATTTTGGCTTTAAGACTTCTTGTAGTGTTATTTTTTTTTTTGCAATAGGTGTTTATTCGTAATATATTTCTGGAGTTTCTGTTTGTCTTAGAAAGTCCTTATTTTTTCTTCATAGAGGAAGTAGAACTTTGTGGGATAAAGTATTATTGGTTGGCATTTGTTGGATTGGTGTTTGTAAAATATGTCCCTCCATTTTCTTCTTGTCTGTAGTGTTTATTTGGAGAAGTCTGATGTCAGCCTGATTTGTTTTCCTTTATATTTTATGTGTTTCTTCCAATCATCACCTTTATTATTTTTTCCTTGTCTTGGACTCTTGGAAGCTTTACTATTATGTCTCTTGCTTTAGTTTTCATTTCATTGTGGTAATTTGGTGTTCTTATGACTTATTGCATATCTGTTTTCATCTCCTTCTTCATGCTTGGGAAGTTCTCTTCAATTATCTCCTTGAATAGTTTCTCGGGTCCTTGGTCTCTCTCCTCACCCTCTTGGATTCCTATGACTCTTACATTTCCTTTCTTTATAATGTCAGATAATTCTCGAAATGTTTCTTTATTCTTTTTTATTGGTACTTCTCTTTCCTTTTCTCTTTTTGTTCTTTTTATATCTGTATCTTTGAGAGTACCGATTCAGTCTTCTGTTCTATTTTCATGGTTTTTCCCAGACTTCTTTATCTCCTCCATTAATCTTTTTTTTTTTTTATAGAGGCATGTTTTTTTCTTTCTTTCTTTATTTGTTTGTTTGTTTGTTTATACATGCACTGGGTACAGTCAGAAGCACGGGAGGGTGAGAGAATTCACCAGAGCCAGAGCGGGGAGCAGAGCAGGCAGAAGGACCGAAGTACACTGCTGAGGGGAGCAGCGGGCGGCAGGAGAGGTCTGCACGCCATGCGGGACCCTCCTCTGGTGGCCGGGAAGCAGCCGGGGATCGAACCGGCGCCGCAGAGGCCGCGGGCAGCTTCGCAACCCAGCGCTCAACCACTGCGCCACCGGGGAGGCCCTCCTCCATTAATCTTTTAATCCCCTGCAATTCCCTTCTTTAAGGACTCAATTTCATTCTTCAGTTCATTAATTATATTCCTCATATCCTTATTTTCCTTTTCATCTTCTTTATATTTTTAATTCATGATGATTTTAATTTCTCTATCTGGCTCACAGAAAAGTTCTTCCATGTCATTCTTGAGTTATGGTGGCTGATATTCTTTTTGTGGTGTGTCCTTCCATTCAGGGTTTGCTTGATTATTTGTATTTTTCCTTCTCCCTGTTGTTTGTTTTCTAATTTGTTCTATGCACTGGGCCACTGGTGGGCATCTCTTTGGGGTGCTCCTTCTGGGATATTGGAAATTGGGAGTCAGACCAAGTCCAGCACTATTATGCCAAAATTCCACAAGGGTAGTGATGCTATGGATATTTTAATGGGTGCTGTCCCTGAAGATCCCTTGGCTTCCAACATGGCACAGGGGCTTCACTTTCCTGTTACCCGTGGTTCACCTTGGTGGTGGAGCCCTCCCTGTCCCTACTCAGGTCCAAAATGGGGTGCAGGACATACAGTAGCATAAGTTAGAGCCCTCCCTCTCTCTTGTAAGTTCCAGATGAGATTGTGGGGTTGGCCCTCAGTTCATCTTGATGGCAGAGCTTCCAATTTTTGTTTATTGGTTTTGATTTCTGCACTTCACTTTATAATTTATAGTAATTATTTTTGGATTTTATTTGTATATTACCCTGTCATTATCAAGTAGTAACCATTTTGCTTCTTTTCCATTTGTAATCTTTTCTATTTTTTGTTTAATTTCCTGGCTGAGACTTCCAGTACTTTGTTGGAAACTAGTGGTGACAGTGAATATCCTAGCCTTGTTCTTGATCTTATGGGAAATGGTTTCAGTATTCATCATTGAATATTATTTTACCTATGGTTTTGTCATATCTGACCTTTACTATGTGAGAGAAGTTTCTTTTGTTACCATTTTATTGATTTTTGTCATAAATGTGTATGAATCTTGTGAAATTATTTTTCACTATTTATCGAAATGATTACATTATATATTTTTTATTTTTGCATAAAAAGACTGGGGCCAAGGGTATGGGGCAGGGTGTGTGTGAGAGAATTCACAGGCTGAGTGGGAAGCAGAGCAGATGGATTTACTGATATACACTGCTAAGGGGAACAGTAGGTGAGACAGAAGAGGTCTGCTGTGCCATATGTGGGTTAGTTCCCTGGCTGGGGATTGAACTCAGGCTGTAGTGGTGATAGTGCTAAGACTTAACCCCCAGGACACCAGGGCAACCCTGATCACATGAGTTTTATCTTTCATTTTGTTGATGTGGTGAATGGCATTGATTGATTTATATATGTTGAATGATCCTTACACCCAAAAGGATCATGATGCATGATTCTCTTAATATTTACTTGTATATGACTTGTAAAATTTTGTTGAGGATTTTGGAGCTTTGTTCATCAGCAATATCAATGTACAGGTTTTGTGTGTGTGTGGTCTTCATCTAGATTTGGTATTATGGTAATGTTGACCTCATAAAATGTGTTTTGGAGTGTCTACCCCTCAGTTTTTTGGAAGAGTGCAAGAAGGATAGGTATTAGAATTTGGAAGTTTTGTGGAATTCATTATCAAGCCATCTAGTCCAGGATTATTGTTTTTAGTGAGTTTTTTGGTTATTGTTTTGGTTTCAGTATTTGTATTTGTCAGTTCAAGATGTGTATATACTCCTAGTCCAGTATCTGAAAGTTGTTTGGTTCTAAAAATTTATCCATGTTTTTTTTTCTAGGTTGTACTGGATATTTGCATATAGTTGTTCATTTTAGCCTCATATAATCCCTTGTATTTCTTTGATATGTGTTGCAGCTTTGTCTCTTCATTGCTGATTTTTCATTTGGGTTTTCTCCAGTTTTTTTTTTTAAGTTATCATAGATAAAGTTTTATCACTTTATTTGGTAATTTCAAATAACTAGATTTTGGTTTCATTGATTCCTTGTATCAACTAATTGTATTATGTATTTAAGTGCATGTGTTTGGGTGTGTACATATTAGTGATGATTCTTGATGATTTGTCCCCTTGATTATTATATTGTGTCCATTTTTGTCCCTAATTACATTTTTTAGCTTAAAGTATAATTTATCAAACTTGGCTTGATATACCTTGTTTCAGGCTTTAGGTTTAAGTATATATTTGTCTTTGAATTAAATGTAAGTCTCTTTGTGTACAACATAGTTGGATCCCATGATTTCTTGTCCAACCACAATTTTGTGTCTTTTGATTGGTCAATTCAGACCATTCACTTAGGTTGCTTATGGGGCTTAGTTGTTGCCTTTTTATTTGCTTTCTGGTTGTTTTGTTTTACTCTTGTTTCTATTTGAATCTACTGGATAGTTTTCCACAGGGTTCTCTCAATTTCTTCTTCAAAGTGTGTCTGCTCCATATTTTTGTTTTGTTATTACCATGATGCTTGTATCAATCTGTCTATAGCTACAGTAGTCTTTGGGTATTGGTGTCAGCTCATCATTTGAAAAAATACTGATAATTTCTATCTTCTCTTTTATTGTTTAGTTATTTGATTTCATCCTTTTGATATTTCTGATTTTTTGTTAATATTAATCACTCTGCTTAATATTTTGTGTTCTTTTTATTTATTTTTTTTTGGTCAAGCAGCACCTACTGTCATAATGCACCTGGTGGGTAATGAGGTGGTCCCTTGTGGTAAGTTGATGTAGATAGATGAGATATTTTGCTTTAATCAGGATGCCTTTAAGAATATATTTTTCTGTTCTGGTTCCAATACCATGCAGTTTTGATTATTATGGCTTTGTAGTATAGTTTGAAATCTGGGAGAGTGATGCCTCCATTTCCTTCTTTTTTTTCAGGAGGGTTTTGGCTATTCGGGGTTTTTGGTGGCTCCATATGAATTTCATCAATATATTCTCTGTTTCTTTGAAGAATGACATTGAAATTTTAATTAGAATAGCATAGAATCTGTAGAGTGCTTTTGGTAGCATGGCCACTTTGATAATGTTAATTCTTCCGATCCATGAGCAGGGGATGTCTTTCCATTTCTTTGTGTCTACTTCTATTTCTTTTCACAGTGTTTTATAGTTTTCTTTGTATAGGTCCTTTACTTCTTTTGCTAGGTTTATTCCTAAGTATTTGATTTTTTGTTTCAATAATAAAAGGAATGGTGTTCTTGATTTCTTCTTCTTCAGATTTATTGTTTGTGTATAGGAAGGCTACTCACTTTTGCATGTTGATTTTGTATCCTGCCACTTTACTAAACTGATTGATTAGTTGAATTAGTTTTTCTGTGGAGTTTTTGGGGTTCTCTATGTATATTATCATATCATCTGCAAATAGTGATAGTTTGACTTCTTCTTTTCCTATTTGGATTCCTTGTATGTCTTTCTCTTGTATTATTGCTCTGGCTAGGACTTCCAGTATTATGTTGAAAAGCAGACACATGGACCAATGGAACTGAATAGAAATCTTAGAAATAAACCCACAGATTTATGGTCAACTAATCTTTGACAAAGAAGCAAAGAATATGCACTGGAGCAAAGAAAGTCTGTTCAATAAATGGTGCTGGGAAAACTGGGTCACTACATGCAAAAGAATGAAGCTTGACTACTACCTCACACCATGCACAAAAATCAAATCAAAATGGATTAAAGAACTAGATATAAGACCTGAAACCATAAAATATATAGATGGAAATATAGGCAAAACATTACATGACATGCACCTCAAAGATATCTTTACAGACGCATCACCTAAAACAGTAATAGTGAAGGCAAAGATGAACAGCTGGGACCACATCAAATTAAAGAGCTTCTGCACAGCAAAAGAGACAATAACCAAAACAAAGAGAAACCCCACCAACTGGAGAAAATTTTTTCACCCATCACTAACGATAAAGGACTGATCACAAAGATCTACAAAGAGCTGATGAGACTCAACAAAAACAAAGAAAATAATCCAGGCAAAAAATGAGCAGAAGAGCTAAAAAGAAACTTCTCCAAAGAGGAAATACAAATGGCCACCAGGCATATGAAAAAATGTTCAACATAACTTGCAATCAGGGAAATGCAAATCAAAACTACAATGAGATTCCATCTTACACTAGTGGGAATGGCACATATTAAAAAAAAAACTAGGAACAACAAATGGCAAGGATGTGGAGAGAAAGGAACTCTCCTGCACTGCTGGTGGGAGTGCAAACTGGTCCAACCACTATGGAAAGCTGTGTGGAGATTCCTCAACCTACTAAAGATAGAGCTTCCATATGATCCAGCAATTCCACTACTAGGTATTTACCCAAAGAACACAGAAACATTAAATCAAAAGGGCACCTGCACCCCTATGTTTATAGCAGCACTATTTACAATATCTAAGCTTTGGAAACAACCCAAATGCCCATAAATAGATGACTGGTCAAGATGATGTGGTACATATACACCATGGAAACAAAAAGAATAACTATAAGAAAGAAAAAAATCAGAATCAACAAACAACTATGAACCAGAGACACACTGTGGTGGGGGGGGCAGGGAAAGGAGGGATTGGGGTCAAAATCAGGGGGTTGCAATTGTATGGGGAATATAAAAATAAAAAATAAATTAAAAAAACAAAAAAGTCATATTTTTTTAAAAAAAGAATATGTTTTTTCTGATCTGGCTTATTCTGCCATGATCCTCTGCGATTGGCCTCACCCAGTGCTTTGTTTCTGTCTTTCTCCCTTTCTCTATTGTCAAAGCTACATTTATACATTCAGACTGTCTGGAGTCATACCCTTTATTAAATATTTTTTAAAATATTTACAAAGGAAAATGACTCTTCCTCATGCTCTTAAATGTTGGATATCACTGTGCGATATTTATTTAATTGATCATTCATAAATAGCTTGAGTCATGTGTGTGTAATGCTACACATCATCACCATCCTGCCTCATCTACCATTAGCTAAATAAATGTATAAAATATAGAGAAATTAGACAATGTGTTGGTCAATAACAGCTGATGATGGGAGAAAGAGCAGAAGCAGGGAAATATGAAATACAGCAGAATATACTCTACAAACATGTTTTCCATATTCTGAGATCAGGGCATATTAGAGGGTAAAAATTTAATTTATTGCCACAGAATAAATTCAAATAAATGAAGCACAAAATGAAATATTAATGTATCATGCTTGATAGGTTTCCATGCAACAAATTGACCAAAAATGAATGATAACTAAGTTCTTTTCATTTCCCTTGTGCAAAAATCATAGATTTTACTCTGAAGAATAGATTGTTCCATTTGAGAAATGCAACTCACTAACACTTTAGTAAAATAGAAAATCTTGGGGTATATGTTGTTTAAAAATCATTCTTATGAAATCCTTTTCTCCAAATATTTCTGATCTCACTTGGAAAGGAATGTTGACAAGGTAGGAAAATGGATGAAGTTAAAAACTACCTATCAAAACAGAATGTGTGCTAGTGTGAGTAACTCAAATTGTATAGCCTAGTTGATTTCAAAAAACAGAAATTCCAGTAAATATAGAATGAGTAAATTCAACATTAACAATTTATGATTCCAAGGCTTTTAGTCCTCCAATCATGGGATCTTCTTCTGCTACATAACAATTGGTCCTTTTGTAGATTCCTTTCCAATGAGTTTTTTCAGAGCCTCTTTTATGTCTTTGTTCCTCAGACTGTAAATGAAGGGGTTCAACATGGGTGTGACCACAGTGTACAACACTGAGCCTGATGAACTTGAGTGTGTGTTGTCGGTGGCAGTAGAGCTAATGTACACTCCTAGGGTTGTACAATAAAATAAAAAGACAGCTGAGAGGTGAGACACACAGGTGGAAAATGCTTTATGTTTTCCCTGAGTTGATGAGATTCCATGTATAGTAGACACAATCTTCAAGTAAGAGTACAGTATACCAGCAAAAGGGCCAAAACCAAACAGCCCAGCTGCACAATATATCACTGCATCATTAAGAAAGGTATCAGAACAAGCAAGTTGAACCATCTGATTGAGTTCACAGAAAAAGTGTGGGATTTCCAGTTCTGCACAGAAGGACAGTCGCAACACCATTAAGCTTTGTAACAAGGAATGCAGTGCACTTGTCATCGAGGACACTAGGACCAGCAGTCCACACAGGTGGGGATGCATGATAACCATATAGTGTAAGGGATGGCAGATGGCCACATAGCGGTAATAGGCCATGACAGTCAGGAGAAAGTCATCCAGTACTCCAAAAAATAATGCAAAATACATCTGTGTTATGCAGCCTTCATAAGTTATGTCTTTGCTCTGTGTTTGTATATTCAATAGTATCTTAGGGATGGTTGTTGAAGTGAAATATACGTCTACAAAAGACAAGTTGGAGAGGAAGAAATACATGGGTGTGTGTAAGTGAGAGTCTGAGATTGTGGCCAGAATGATGAGTAGATTCCCAAACACAGTGATTAGGTACATGCACAGGAAAAGTCCATAAATGAGGGATTGCAGTTCTGGTTCCTTTGATAATGCCAGAAGATAAAATTTTGTAACCCATGTGTGATTGCCTGGTACCATGTGGTGATGCTTATGACTAGGAATGAAAAAAAATAGTGATTAATGTTCACACAATGGCATAGTTAACAAATTAAAATATTAGAATTTTTATGTTTCAGCCAAGAGATCTATTATCTATCTATCTATCTATCTATCTACTACCTATCTATCATCTATGTATTTATTATCTGTGTGTGTGTGTGTGTAAATCTAGTAGTCTTTAAAGGATCTTCCATATCATCTCTTATTCAGAATTTCTGTTGCACTCAGCTTTTTGCCCAAGAGGTAATGCCATTTTAAAATTTTATTACAAAATTCTTTCATATATTTGAAGGAAATAAATTTGAGTCCTTACATAATCTTGGAAAATTAACAATCAAATTCACAAAGATAGATCAACAAAATGAAAAATGAAAAACAAAGGACATTTTTAAAAGCAAGGATACTTTAAATGACCTCTGGTACAACATTAAGAAGAGTAACATTCACATTATTAGGGTCCAGAAGGTGAAGGGGGAAAAGTTCAGAAAAATATTTGAAAAAATAATGGTTGAAACATTCCCTAATTTGGTAAAGGAATCAGACATTCATGTACACAAACCCAGTGAGTTCCAAATACCAGAAATTCAAAGGGATCCAGAACAAGACACATTATCATTAATATGGTAAAATTTGAAATTTGGGGATCTTAAAAGTAGGATGAGAAAAACATTTTTTTTTTTTGCTATAAGGCTATCAGCATTTTCCAATAGACTTTATTGGTCAGAAAAGAGTGTTGTTACAGACTTGAAATGCTAAAAGGAACAACCATCCAACCAAGAATGTATTCAAAATCAAAGGAGAGATTATGAGTCTCACGGACAAGAAAAAATAAAAGTTCATTACCACTAAATTGAAGTTGCAAAGCATGTTAAAGGGCCTTCTATGAACTAAAAGGCAATGACACTAACAAATAACAAGAAAACATACAAAAGAAAAAAAAATCTCACCAGAAAAGAAAAATACCATATTAAGTAGTGAATCAATCACTTATAAACCAAGTCTGAAGAATGAAAGATAAAAGTAATAAGAGCTAACTTTAATAATTAGTGAAGGGATACATTTAATACAAGGATTCATAAAAATAAAATGTGTCAGGAGCAAAACTGTAAAGTTTCTGAATGTGATTAACTGTAAGTAGCTATCAACTCAAAGTAACTGCTATTTACTAAAGGTGTTATACCTGACCATCATGATGACCTCAAAGCAAAAACTTATGGTAAATACACAAAGGAAAAATAAGAAAGAAAGTTAATTATACCACTAAAGAAAACTATCAAACTTCAAGGAAAAAGAGAAAAAAAGAAGAGGGAACAGAGAGGAACCATGAATACAGGCAGAGGAAAAATTAACAAAAAGGCAATAAACGTTACACCTTTCTGTAATTGCCTTAAATGTAAATGGTTTAATTCACTATCCATAAGACACAGAGTACCTAAATGGATAAAAAACAAGATCCAACTATAAGTAGCATACAAAACTCACTTCAGGTGTAAGGACAGAAATAGGCTGAAGAGAAAGGGGTAAGGAAAAATTCATGCAAATGGAATAAAAAAGGGAGTTCGTACAACCATACTCATAAAAGGCAAAATAGACTTTAATATAAGGACTATAATAGAAGATTAACTATAAGAGAAGAATTAAGAAAGTGATCTCATTTACAAACATACACACACAACCACCTCCTCCCCACCCCCAACCACAGGTACAAAGCTCACAAAGGAGGTAAAGGATCTATTTGAAAAAATATATATTTTTTAAATATTTATTTATTTATTTATACAAGCACTGGGTACAGTCAGAAGCATGGGAGGGTGAGAGAATTCACCAGAGCCAGAGCGGGGAGCAGAATAGGCAGACTGATGAAGTACACTGCTGAGGGGAGCAGTGGGCACGGCAGGAGATATCTGCGCACCATGTGGGACCCTTGCCGGCAGCCGGGGATCAAAAGGCACTGTGCAGAGGCTTTGGGCAGCTTCCAAGCCCAGCGCTCAACCCATGCTCCACCGGGGAGGCCCTCGAAAAAAGTTACAAGACACTGTTTAAAAAAGTAGAAGACACAAACAAATAGAAAGAAATGCAACTTTCCAAGATTTCAAGAAGAAATAAATAACTTCAGGGGCGTCCCTGGTGGTGCACAGGTTAAACACAGCACTATCAAGCTACTGCCAGCCACTGCAGCACAAGTTTGATCCCCAGCTGGCCAGGGACCAACCCACATGGCCCATCAGACCTCTCCTGATTCACGGCTGCTCTCCTCAGCAGTGTATTTCAGTACATTGCTCTGTTCTGCTCCCCACTCTCTCTGGTGAATCCTCTCACCACCCACACCTCTGGCTTATACCCCAGTTTTTGTATGAATAAATAAACAAATCTTTAAACAAAACAAAACAATACCAAAAAAGGAATAAAAAACTTCAATAGGCCAATTACCAACAAGGATACTAAAACAATAATCAATTGTCTCCTTACAAAAACACCTAAAGAATCTACTAAAAACAGTTTGAAACACAAAATCAGTACAGGGAAGTAGCAGCCCACAAAATTAGTACTCAAAAATCAGTCGCATTCTTAAATGAAAACAATGAACTAGAAAAGGAGGTAACCAAGAAAAATACATTTATTATTGGATCAATTTTTTAATTCAAAACTTGGAAGAAAATGTGTATTTATTATTAACGATAATGAAAGAAAATCTGAGACATGGTTGTTTTACTATTAGCACTTATAGTGAATTTAAAGTCAACAAAAACAGAAATAAACTTCACACACTTGCTATTAATCATCCTTATCTAAAATAGATATTAGTGACAAATAGCCCAAGGCCATCCAGTAAGCTTGTGCGGAATAGCAGCACATTCAAAAAGCATATGGGGATCCCCGATCATGGCTGCCCAGGTCCCCATGCCTGCGACCTAGGCTTGCAGGGCAGATGCTCTGGAGCCCTCATTGAGGTGAATGTCCCTCACTGAGTAATCAAAAACCGGGCGCCTGGACATGGGAGCGGAGTGCAAAATGCATCATTTCTGCGGACACTGAACTGGGCTACAGCACACGTCCTGGATCTGAGGGCTTTGGAACTGAGACCCGGGGCACGAAATTCAGGGCGTGGGATCCCCACAATGGTGGGGCACAGGGGATACACAGCACCCCCATGCAGTTGAAGCTCTCCACGCCACTCCCACTCTGTTCCCCACGACCCAAGAGGAAAAAAAACAGTTCCCGAAGGACACTAGGAAAGTTCTCTGGCACACCTAGTGACCAGAAAAAAATCACCAACAACCTTATAGTTGGAAACCAGGGATCCACAAAACACCCTCAGGCTCTGAGAGAGGGTGGGCCATGCAAATGAGGGTAAGGAGGGAAATAAGGGGTGGCGCAAGACCCTATCCTGGAACTGAGAGCCAGGCACAGGATCTGGGGCGTGGGATGTGCCATAGCGGTGGCACTGCACAGGATGACAGCCAGCGTTTTGGATCTGATAGCCCTGGAACTGAGACCTAAAGTGCAGAATTCAGGGCGTGGGATCCATGCGGCTGTGGGTACAGCAACAGGTGAACAAGGGGCAGAGAAAGCACCCACCTTGAATAAGAGCCCCTGTGTTGAGGTGCTCCTCTCCACCCCCCTTCTGCTACTCAGAGAAGGACTGGGAAAAAGTACAGGTCAGCAAGTCTCTGGTGCCACCTCATGACCAGAACAAAATCACTAACTAGCTGATTCCCTGTTGGAACTGAGTAAATACAGAGGGAGGGAACTGTAAGAGATAGAGCCCAGCAACACAGAATCAACACCCTGGTGGAGTTTTGGCCTACCAGTGCTGGTCTCAGTCTGGTAAACAGTTGCAGAAACCCCTAAAAGAGCACTCCAAAGAGATGCCAGACAACACCAGTGGCACAACGTCCCAATGCATAGAACTAATTAGAACACAAACAACAGGGAGAAGAAAAAATATAAATAACAAAGCAAGCCCGCAGGAGGACACACCACAAAAAGAAATACAGTCACCAGAGCTCAACAATGACATGGAAGAACTTCTTGGCCTATCAGAGAATTAATGATCATCCTGATTAAATAGCAGAAAGAAAATGAAAAGGGAAAAGCTGGTTTGAGACAAATAATCACTGAACTGAAGAATGAAATTGAGACTTTAAGACAGGAAAGAAAATAAACACAGGACATTAAAAGATAACTAGAGGAGGTAAAGAACACTGGGAAAAGCAATGAAAACAGAATCGATGAAATGAAAGAACGGATCGGTACTATCAAAGATACAGAAATAAAAAGAGCCAAAAGAGAAAAGTAGAGAGAAGGGTAATTGAAGCAGTATGAGGAGACTCTGAGACAATTATCAGACTCCATGAAGAGAGGAAATGTAAGAGTTATAGGCATTCCAGAAGGCGAGGAGAGAGAAAAAGGAACTGAAAAATTATTCAAGGAAATAATTGAAGAAAACTTCCCAAGCATGAAAAAGGAGACAAACATAGATATATAAGAGCGAGAAGAACTCCCAATTACACAATGAAAAGGAAACTAAGCAAGATACCTAATAATAAAACTTGCAAGAGTCCAAGACAAGGAAAAAATAATGAAACTGGCAAGGGGGAAGAAACAGATAACTTATAAGAAAAAACCGATCAGTTTAACTTCATACTTCTCTGAAGAAACATTACAGGCAAGGAGTGAATGGAGTAACATATTCAGCAAACTTTATTTTTTTTTTATTTTATTTTTTTTTAAAGGCCAAAGTGATTTTATTTTTTATTTTTTTTTTGAAAATTTTCCCCCATATTTTCTTTTTTTTTAAATAATAAATTTTATTTTTATATTCCCCCTTACAATTGCAAACGCCCCATTCTGACCCCAGTCCTTCCCCTCCCGCCCCCCACCCCCCAAAAGTGTCTCTGGTTCATAGTTTTTTGTTGATTTTGATTTTCACTTTCTTATATTCATTTTCCTGGTCCCTTATTTAAGTTTTCTAGATTCCTGCTATGAGTGAGACCATCCGGTATTTTTCTTTTTCTTTTTGGCTTATTTCGCTGAGCATGATCCCTTCCAGCGCCATCCATGTTGCTGCAAATTGCATGTGTTTATCTTTTTTGAATGCTGAGTAATATTCCATGGTGTATATGTACCACATCTTCTTGATCCAGTCATCTATTTTTGGGCATTTGGGTTGTTTCCAAAGCTTAGCTATTGTAAACAGTGCTGCTATAAACATAGGGGTGCAGGTGCTCTTTGGAATTGATGTTTCTGTGTCCTTTGGGTAAATACCTAGGAGTGGAATTGCTGGATCATATGGAAGCTCTATGTTTAGTAGGTCCAGAAATCTCCACACAGCTCTCCAGAGTGGTTGGACCAGTTTGCACTCCCACCAACAGTGCAGGAGAGTTCCTTTTTCTCCACACCCTCGCCAACATTTGTTGTTGCTAGTTTTTTTAATATGTGCCATTCTCACTGGTGTGAGATGGTATCTCATGGTAGTTTTGATTTGCATTTCCCTGATTACAAGTGATGTTGAACATTTTTTCATATGTCTGTTGGCCATTTGCATTTCCTCTTCAGAGAAGTTTCTTTTTAGCTCTTCTGCCCATTTTTTGACTGGATTATTTTCTTTGTTGTTGCTGAGTCTCATCAGCTCTTTGCAGATTTTTGTGATCAGTCCTTTATCATTAGTGTTGGGTGCAAAAATGTTCTCCCAGTTGGTGGGGTTTCTCTTTGTTTTTGTTACTGTCTCTTTTGCTGTGCAGAAGCTCTTTAATTTGATGTAGTCCCAGCTGTTTATCTTTGCCTTCACTATCACTGATATTCAGCAAACTTTAACACAGCAAATGCCAACCAAGAATATTTTACTGTGCAAAGCTCTCCTTCCTCTATGAAGAAAAAAATATGGACCTTCTCAGACAAACAGAAAACTCCAGAAATTCATTACAACTAAACCCCCACTCCAAAAAATTCTACAAGAAGTCCTAAAGACAAAACCAACAGAGGAATGAACTAGAAGAACAGAATAAAACTAGGAATAAAATCACAAATAAGAAAAACAAAATGAGAAACACAGATGCCAACATATCAATATTAACTCTAAATGTAAATGGATTATATTCATCAATAAAAAGACACAGAGTAGCAGGCTGGATTAAAAAACAAAATCCAACCTTCTGCTGTCTTCAGGAAAAACATTTAACTACAAATGATAAACACAGACTGAAAGTAAAAGTTTGGAAAACAATCCTACAAGCAAATGGACCAAAAAAGAAGGCAGGAACAGCCGTACTTTTATCAGAGGAAACAGACTTCAAATTTAAAAAGGTAAAAAGAGACATAGAGAGACACTACATTATGATCAAAGGGACAATACATCTGGAAGATATAACACTCATCAACATATACTCACCAAATGAAGGGGCACCAAAATATATTAAACAATTATTATCAGCTCTAAAAACAGATATTAAAGAAAATACATGTATAGTGGGAGACTTCAACACCCCACTCTCACCAATGGACAGATCAATGAGACAAAAAAATAAACAAAGACTCTAGAGCCCCAAATAAAGACATAGAACTCATGGACTTAACAGACATCTATAGGACACTGCACCCAAAAAAATCTGAGTACCTATTTTTCTCAAGTGTGCATGGATCATTCTCAAGAATCGACCACATACTGGGCCACAAGACAAACATCAAGAGACACATGAAGATCAAAATCATTCCAAATGTCTTCTCTGATCATAAAATCATCAGCTAGAAATAAATCATAAAAAAAACAAGGAAACTTACCACTTCATGGAAATTGAAATCCACACTACTGGAAGACCATTGGATTAATGAGGAGATCAAAGAAGAAATTAAAAAATACTTTGAGTTCAATGACAAGGAGAACACCACATTCCAGAATGTATGGGATGCAGCAAAAGCAATAATAAGTTTCTCACATCAACAAACAAGAAAGAACTCAAAGAACCAACCTAATCTCACATCTCAAAGAGCTAGAAAAGGAACAACAAAAAAACCTAAAGCCAGTTGAAGAAAGGAAATAAAAAAAAAATCCAAGCAGAAATAAACAAATTGGAAATTAAAAAAAAAAATCCAAAAGATCAGTGAAACCAAAAGTTGGTTCTTTGAAAAGATAAACAAAATAGACAAACCTCTAGCCATGCTTACAAATAAAAAATGGGAGAAAAGACATATAAATAAGATTACAAATGAAAGAGGAGAAATCACAACAGGCTTAGTAGAAATGAAAAGAATAATCAGATATTACTATGAACACTCATATGCAAACAAATTCAACAACCTAGAAGAGATGGACAAATTCCTAGAACGATATAATCACCCAAAAGCTGGATAAAGAAGAAATAGAGCAACTAAACAGACCAATTACAAGCAGTTAAATTGAGGCAGTAATCAAGCACTCCCCAAGAACAAAAGCCCGGGCCCAGACAGATTCACAAATGAATTCTACCAAATGTTCAGCAGTGAATTAGTGCTTCTCCTACAGAAATGCTCTCAAAAAATTGAAAAAGAAGGAATACTACCAATACATTCTACAAAGCCATCATTACACTTATACCAAAACCAAACAAAGACAGCACAATAAAAGAAAATTACAGGCCAATCTCCCAAATGAACACTGATACAAAAATCCTCAACAAAATCCTTGCCAACAGAATCCAACAATGCATCAAAGGGATAGTACACCATGATCAAGTGGAATTCATTCCAAGGGTACAAGGATGGTTCAATATACAAAAATCAGTAGGTGTTATCCAACACAATAGAAAAGAAAAATAAAACTGTATGATCATATCAATAGATGCAGAGAAAGCATTTGACAAAGTCCAACATCCATTTATTATGAAGACCCTTGAAATTCTCATGATAGAAGGAACATATCTTAACATGATAAAAGCCATATACTACAAACCCACTGTCAACATTATTCTCAATGACAAAAAGGTGAAGACCTTTCCTTTAAGATCAGGAACAAGACAAAGTTGTCCTCTCACCACTGCTCTTCAATATAATACTGGAGGTCCTAGCCTGGCAATAAGACAAGAGAAAGACATACAAGGAATCCAAATAGGGAAAGAAGAAGTAAAACTATCACTATTTGCAGACAATATGATAATATACATAAAGAACCCGAAAAACTTCACAGAAAAACTACTCAAAATAATCAACCAGTTCAGTAAGTTAGCGGGATATAAAATCAACACACAAAAATCAGTAGCCTTCCTATACACAAACAATCAATTGGAAGAAGATGAAATCAAGAAAACCATCCCTTTTACAACTGAAACCAAAAAAATATCAAATACTTGGGAATAAACCTAACAAAAGAGGTGAAAGACCTATACAAAGAAAATTATAAAACACTATTAAAAGAAATTGAAATAGATACAAAGAAATAGAAAAACATCCCCTGCTCATGGATTGGAAGAATCAACATTATTAAAATGGCCATCCTTCCATAAGCAATATACAGATTCAATGCTATTCCAATAAAAATCCCAATGACATTCTTCAAAGAAATAGAACAAATACTAATATACTAATGAAATTCATATGGAACCACAAAAAAACCATGAATAGCCAAAGCCTTACTGATGAAAACAAAGGAGAAAGGAGGTATCATTCTTCCAAACTTCAAGCTATACTACAAAGCCATAATAATTAAAACAGTTTGGTATTGGAACAAAAACAGACACACAGACCAATGGAACTGAATAGACAGCCTGGAAATGAAGCCACATTTATATGGACAACTGATCTTTGACAAAGTAGCAAAGAATATGCAATGGAACACGGACAGTTTGTTCAATAAATGGTGCTGGGAAAACTGGAACTTCACATGCAGAAAAATGAAAGTAGACAACTACCTCTTATCATGCACAAAAATCAACTCAAAGTGGATAAAAGAACTGGACATAATACCTGAAACCATAAAGTATATAGAAGAAAATATAGGTAAACTCCACAAGACATACATCTCAGAAACATCTTTAAAGATGCATCACCCAAAGTAGTGGTAGTGAAGGCAAAGATCAACACCTGGGATTACATCAAACTGAAAAGATTCTGTACAGAAAAAGAGACATTAACCAAAACAGAGAGACACCCCACTGATTGGGAAAATATCTTTGCACTTCATCCAACTGATAAGGGACTGATCACAATGATATACAAAGAACTCACAAGGCTCAACAAAAACAAAATAAACAATCCTGTAAAGAAACGGGCAGAAGAACGCAAAAGACATTTCTCCAAGAGGAAATGCAAATGGCCAACAGGCATATGAAAAAATGTTCAACATCCCTTATCATCAGGGAAATGCAAATCAAAACCATACTGAGATACCACCTTACACCAATAATAATGGCACATATCAAAAAAACAAGCAACAACAAATGTTGGCGAGGATGCAGTGAAAAAGGAACTCTTTTACATTGCTGGCAGGAGTGCAAACTGGTCCAACCACTGTGGAAAGCTGTCTGGAGATTCCTCAGTCTTCTAAAAATGGAGCTACCATATGATCTGGCAATTCCACTACTAGGGATCTACCCAAAGGACACAAAAACAGTGATTCCAAAGAGCACTTGTACACCTATGTTTATTACAGCACTACTTACAATAGGTAAAACCTGGAAACAATGCAAATTCCCAAAAATAGATGACTGGATCAAGAAGATGTGGTATATATATACAATGGAATATTATTCAGCAATCAAAAAAGATAAACTCATGACATTCACAGCAACGTGGATGGAGCTAGAAGGAATTATGCTGAGTGAAATAAGCCAGAAGAAAAAAAAAATATCGAATGATTTCATTTATAACAGGAATATAGGGGAACCAAATAAACATCAGTATAAAAAATAATAATAACAGTACAAAACACAACAAAGCAAAAACAGATAATTATAAACCAGACACATACTGCAGGGGAGGAGAAGGGAGAGGGGTGAGAGGGAGGGAGGTAGGAGCACAGGGGACTCTGCTGCTGGTGCATGGGTGTCTTGAGGAAGGGAATTCTATGGGGACTCAATCTGAGGGGGTGGGGGGAAGCAAATATTGTCTAAAAATGTAAAAAATGATAAACGCTAAAATAAAAAAATAATAAATAAAATAGATATTAGCAAAACTTTAGTCAATAGTCATTCTTAATGAGTCCTATTTTCTGTACTTTTGTTATTCTCTTCTTGTAATGGTTTTTTCCTTGCTTTTATAATGTGTTAAGTTGTAAGGTTAGACTGTTTATTTGAAATTCTTTTTTTTTCTTGATGTAGTCCTGTACATTGCTACATATTTCCATATTAGTACTGATTTTGTGGTGTGCCAAAGGTTGTGGTAGCTAATGACTTCATTTTCATTTGGCTCCAGATATTTTAAAATTTTTCTTTGATTTTCTCATTAACCCAATAATCATTCATTAGAAAATTGTTGAGTATCTACATATTTGAAGTTTCCCCAACTTTCCTTTTGTGGGTGATATCTAGTTTGATACCAACGTTATCAGAAAGGATACTTGATATGATATTTGATATGATATCCAAATTCTTGAATTTATTAATGCTTGTTTTGTGACTCAGGATGTGGTCTATTCTTGAGAATGTTTCTCACGTAGTTCAGTGGAATACATATTCAGCATTTTTTTGCATGCAATCCCTTAAAAATGCCTATTAATATGATCTGATTTAAATGGAGAGCTGTGTGAAGATTTCTGGACCTATTAAACATAGAGCTTCCATATGATCCAGCAATTCCACTCCTAGGTATTTACCCAAAGGACACAGAAACATCAATTCCAAAGAACACCTGCACCCCTATGTTTATATCAGCACTGTTTACAATAGCTAAGCTTTGGAAACAGCCCAAATGCCCAAAAATAGATGACTGGATCAAGAAGATGTGGTACATATACACCATGGAATATTACTCAGCATTCAAAAAAGATAAACACATGCAATTTGCAGCAACATGGATGGCGCTGGAAGTGATCATGCTCAGCGAAATAAGCCAGAAAGAAAAAGAAAAATACCGGATGGTCTCACTCATAGCAGGAATCTAGAAAACTTAAATAAGGGACCAGGAAAATGAATAACTATAAGAAAGTGAAAATCAGAACCAACAAAAAACTATGAAACAGAGACACTTTTGGGGAGGTGGGGGGCGGGAGGGGAGGGATTGGGATCAGAATGGGGGGTTTGCAATTGTACGGGGAATATAAAAATAAAATTTATTATTTAAAAAAAATATCAAAGGTTAAGCAATCTGTTATGCAAGGAAAGACTTAACAGTGGAATAATGATCATTAACAATCTGTAAAACTATATTAATAAAAATTTATTTCATTTGAAAAAAAATAAAATAAAATGCATACCTTGTGCAAAAATGAACAATGATGTAAAAAATATATAAAATAAAATAAAGAGAAAAAAAGTATACCAAAAAAAAATTCTTTGAATTGAATGACAAGGAGGACACCAATATCCTAAATGTATGGGATGTAGCAAAAGCTGTATAAAGAGGAAAATATATAGCAATAGAAGCTCACATCAAGAAACAAGAAAGAACTCAAAGAAACAACTTAATCTTGAAGTTCAAAGGTCTAGAAAAAGAACAACAAAGAAACCCCAAAACCAGTAGAAGAAAAGAAATAATAAATACCAAAGCAGAAATAATTGAAATTGAAACTAAAAAAACAATCCAAAAAATCAATGAAACTAAGAGCTGGTTCTTCAAAAAAATCAATAAAATAGACAAACCCTTAGCCAGGCTCACAAAGGAAAAAATGGAGAAAGCACAAATAAACAGGATCATAAATGAAAGAGGAGAAATCACAACACACACAGCAGAAATCAAAAGAATAATCAGTAACTACTATGAACAGTTATATGGAAACAAGTTCAACAATCTAGAGGAGATGGACAAATTCCTACAACTCTACAATCACCCAAAGATAGATAAAGAAGAAATAGAACACCTAAACAGACCAATTACAAGCAGCGAAATTGAAATGGTAATCAAAAACCTCCCGAAAAACAAAAGCCCAGGACCTGATGGATTTACAAATTAATTCTACCAAACATTCAGAGACGAATTAGTGCTTATCCTTCACAAACTCTTCCAAAAAATTGAGAAGGAATGGACAATACCAAACACGTTCTATGAAGCCAACATTACACTAATACCAAAACCGAACAAGGACAACACAAAAAAGGAAAACTACAGGCCAATCTCCCTAATGAACACTGATGCAAAAATCCTCAATAAAATTTTAGCTATCAGAATCCAACAATGTATCCATAAGATAATTCACCACGACCAAGTAGGATTCATTCCAGGGACACAAGCATGGTTCAACATCCGAAAATCAATCAACGTTATCCAACACATCAACAAAAAACAAATATAAAAACCATATGATAATATCAATAGATGCTGAGAAAGCTTTCGACAAAGTGCAACACCCATTCATGATAAAAGCCCTTGAAATTCTTGGGATACAAGGAACATACCTCAACATCATAAAGGCCATCTATGACAAGCCAACAGCCAGTATCATTCTCAATGGTGAAAAGCTGAAAGCAATTCCATTAAGATCTGAAACAAGACAAGGATGCCCACTCTCACCACTGCTTTTCAATATAATCCTGGAAGTCCTAGCCAGAGCAACAAGCCAAGAGAAAGACATAGAAGGAATCCAAATAGGAAAAGAAGAAGTCAAACTATCACTATTTGCAGATGATATGATAATATACATAGAGAACCCCAAAAACTCCACAGAAAAACTAATTCAACTAATCAAAAAAGATAAATTCATGCCATTTGCAGCAACATGAATGGAGCTGGAAGGGATCATGCTCAGCGAAATAAGCCAGAAAGAAAAAGAAAAATACTGGATGGTCTCACTCATAGCAGGGATCTAGAAAACTTAAATAAGGGACCAGGAAAATGAATAACTATAAGAAAGTGAAAATCAAAATCAACGAAAAACTATGAACCAGAGACACTTTTTTTGGGGAGGTGGAAGGGGAGGGATTGGGATCAAAATGGGGGGGTTGCAATTGTAGGGGAATATAAAAATAAAATTTATTATTTAAAAAAAAAGATGAAACACCTAGGAGTAAACTTCATAAGGAAATGAAAGACCTATAAAATGAAAATCATTAGACATCGTTAAAAGAAACAGAAGACACAAGGAAATGCAGTGATACACTGTGTTCATGGATTGAAAAAATTAACATTGCAGATTCCTTAAATAACTAAAACTAGAAATTCCACATGATCCAGGAATATTTTTTTCTGATAAACATGAAAGCACTAATTCCAAAAGATATATGCACCCCCATGTTGACTGCAACTTTATTCACCACAGTCATGACATAAAAACAGCCTAAATGCCCATTGATAGATGACTGGATGAAGAAGATGCAACATACACACTGAATGGAATACTACCCAGCTCTTAAAAAATATGAAATATATCGTTTTGCCACAACATGGATGGAACTTTAGATGATTATGCTAAGTGAAATAAGTGAGAAAGTGAATAATAGATACTACATGGTTTCTGTCATGTGTATGAAATAAATAGCAAAAGAAAAATGAACTGACAAATACCAACGATAAAAAAACCTTTTACACTCTGAAAAATATAATGGTTATGAGTGGGGCAAAGGAAGGATTTGAGAGAAAATAGTAGACTGTATCAATGTTATACTGGGAATAGTATTAAAACTTGGGTATTACGGGAGGTGAAACTTATACACATAGGGAAGGATCAAGTTGTACTCCTGAAAATTATGTTATTGTAAATCAATAACATTAAAATTAATAAAATTTAAAAGGAAAAATAATTTAAAAATTAATAAAAAAGAAAATAATTTAATGAAGGATGTGAAAGACATGTACATTGAAAATTACAGAACATTATTGAAAGAATTAGAGAACATATATGGAAAGATATGCCATTGTTGTGGATTGGATAATTAACATTTCAAAATGGACATTTTACATGAAGAAATATACAGATTCAATGTTATCCCCACCAAAATCCTAATGGTGATCTTCACAGAAATAGAATAAAAATCCTAACATTTGTGTGGAAACAAAAAAACCCTCAACATCCAAAGAAATGTTGAGAAAAATGAACAAATTTGAAGATATCATACTCCATAGCTTCAAATTATACTACAAAAATATAGTAATAAAAGAGTATGATATTGAAATACAACACACAGATCAGTGGAGCATAGTTGAAAGATCCCATGTAATGTAACATGTATAAAGACAGGTAATTTAGAACAATGAAGCCAAAAACATGCAATGAAGAAAGAAAAGTCTCTTCGACAAAGAAAGCCATGTTTGTGTGTGTGTGTGTGTGTGTGTGTATTGAAAGAAACTCAAATAAAACATAGGTAGGATAGCTAAATACGTTTACCAAAGAAGATATACAAATAAAAGGAGGACATAATCAATTATTATTAGAGACATGCAAATGAAAAGCGCAATGAGATATTACGAACTATAGAAATGATCCCTGAAAGTATAGTCTTACAATGAGATATTACTTCATGCCTGCTAGTCTGTTATGAAAAAGATGAGAAATTAAAAGCATTGTTGAGGGTGTGGAGAAAACTGAATCTTACAAACTATTGGTAGGAATGTAAAGTTGTATAGTCACTATGAAAAATAATGTAGAGGTCCTTCAAAAAATATTACCCAACAATGCCATTTCTAGGTATTTATCCAAAGAACATGAAAATATTGTTTAAAAAGATAGATTCACAATATATTTTTGCAATATTATTTGTAATAGCCATGATATGGAAACAACCAAAGTGTCCACTGATAGACAATCAGATAAAGACATGGTATAAATACTCAATGGAATGCTATTTAGTTAGTTATACAAAAAAATGAAACCTTGCTATTTTACCAACATGAATGACTATTTGAGCCCTGAGAGTCCTCAGGAGAAAACTATGCTAAGTGAAATAAATAAAAAACAGAAAGTCAAATACCATGATTTCACTCATACATGGAGGATAAAAAATAAAATAAAATAAATGAATAAACAAAGCAAAACAAAAACAAACCGTTAGATTCCACCATGATCATTGAAACATGGGACTTCATATCATATTCATTTGACACTTTTGTATCCTGCATTTAAAGAAACATAAAAATGGTGCTTCACTGAGAGTTAGGGGTATGGGTAGTGGTTAAAATTGGTAAAGGGTTTCAATTGTATGCTGATGGAAACTAGACCTTTACTGTGATCGCATTGTATTATATACTGATGTTAAAGTAGAATGCTGTACTTATATAATGGAATCTACCAATAATACATCATTTATAAAAGAACTGATTATCTTTTTTTAATTATATATGTTGGTTAAGGTTCTGGCATTGGCATTTTCAAGGTCAAATTTTGGAGAGTATGATCTAGGTACACTCCACAAGAATGACCTACACCCCTGCTGCAACAGAGCTCACACTATTTATTCCTGTGTCAGTTTACTCCCAGGGTCTTCCTAGCCCTGGCAACAATAAGTAGAAGCTAGACAAGGTAAACTATAAACATCATCTTTGCCATAAAGAATGTGGAAATACCACCTAAATTCTAATTGGCATGTTTACCATAGACATTTAAACATGGGAATTCACATTCATATCACTCTTATATCGTGCATTTAAGGAAACATAAAAAGCATTTCAAAAACAGTGAGAGAAGGAAGAAATGGATACATCCTAGTGGGAAAAAGATTTAATAAGTAACATTGGTTCTAGAGAGATTGAATTGAGGAGGAAGCTTCCTTTGTTCTGGTATCATTCCAAATCCAGTTATATTCCCTTGATGTCCAGAATAAGTAAGAAAGCAATAAAAGCAACTTATCCTTAAGATGAAAGGGAGGGGATAAATTTATGTGTTATATTACTGACTCAATATTTACTAGAAAAAGTGAGCAAAGGCAATAAAACCATGATTTAATGCCATCCAATCCATTCTATTTATAAAATATTCACCAAAAATAGTGGGAATTATGGTATCATCCTCTTAATGTGGTTGACAGATTTGATAAATATATATTAAAAGCTAAGTATAACACCTTTATGAAATACATGTTTATCACTGGTAGTGAGATACGTTTTTTTCCTTCTACTTCGCAAATGCTTACCTTCTCTTGATAATGAAATAATTGCAAAGAAAAGCTAATTAGCACACACCACCCTTACATATTAAATGTAATATTTCATGTTAATACCCAGCAATAGAAATGACAATGTGAAATGTTTAAGAATGCACCTTTCAAGCTAATTTTGATCTCTTTTGGTCTGTTTCTTTCTAATACATACAGAACCTGCTTAAATATACACCTAAAATAAAAAAAAATACTCTTGGTTCACTGCACTTGCTTCCAAAACTAATACACTATTTCGTAGTCTCCTTAAGTGCAAACACTTTGGATATGTCCAATTTCACTGGAACCACCTTATGCATCACATTTTTGCCTCAGTTTTATATAACTGAGCTGTCTTCCCATTACTTAATTGTAATAATGATTCTGTTTTGATGAACCCAGTAGAACTTCTCTTTTTAACATGTTAAATACATTAATTATCAAATTAATTAGTCAATCAAATAAACACATGGCAAGATCTTTGATCTGAGCTATGCAGGTGAGGCTCCTAGGTAATACCTGGTACAAGTTCTGTGCTCACATTTTCTTTTTTATTTTTTTAAAAAATTATTTATTCATTTATACAAGAACCGGGGTACAGGCCAGATGCGTGGGAGGATGAGAGGATTCACCAGAGACAGAGCAGGGAACAGAACAGGCAGACTGATGAAATACACTGCTGAGGGGAACTGCGAGTGCAACAGGAGAGGTCTGCAGCACCATGTGGGACCCTCGCCAGCTGGCCAGGATCAAACCCGCGCTGCAGAGGCTGCGGATAGCTGCACAGTGTGGTGCTCAACCGCCTGCACCACCAGGGGAGGCCCTCCTTCTGTTTTTAACTGAAGCCCCCAACTGAGCTCTCAGACTCACCTGTATGCGTTCTGTGAGAGGATAACCAACTTGTGCATGCCCAAAAACTTACATCTGTGGTTACCACTGGATACTGATGCTTTGTTCCCAGACAGGACAGCAGGATGGTGGAAAACACTGGGTTTGAGCCAGACTTAGGTGTTCAAAGGCAGCAACCATGCCCCAAGGTTCCACATGTTGAGGAATCACAGCAGAGGAGATATTTACAGCTGCCTCTATTTGCTCATTAAGCCCTGTTTCTATTGTTACTCCCACCTCTGAGCACATCATTTCCCTAAAGGACATTGGCATGGACACAAAAGAAAATTTCCTGCTGATTCTGTGTTCCTAAGAGACCAATTTAGAAGTCAGTTGAATTCAGTTTCTAATACTCCATCTCTATATACACTTGCCTTCCAGAGTTCTAACCACCTTGTACCTCATCCCATCCTTGGGTAATAATTTCTCCAAACCAAAGACTGAGTATCTTGTCTCCATTTGGTCTCATGGATTTCCAAATCATTGACATGAGCCTGGGAAGAACTGGAAATCACTCTAGAAAATTGGTATTCCATTCTCAATATGGGAATATACATTTTTGATAGCACATGAGTCCTATAGCCCATGGCTTCATTACACTCTTGAGAAATCAATTAGGAGATTCATGCCTGTTGCATGAATTAGCAGTTGTCATTAATTTCTTCATTAAAAAGTTAACAAGTTGGAGGCTCCCCTGATGGCACAGGTGGTTGAGCACTGCACTGTGAAGCTGTCCACAGCCTCTGCAGCACCGGTTCATTCCCGGCCAGCTGGCAAGGATGCCACATGGTGCTGCAGACCTCTCCTGTTGCGCCCACTGCTCCCCTGAGCAGTGTATTTCATCAGTCTGCCTGTTCTGTTCCCTGCTCTGTCTCTGGTGAATCCTCTCATCCTCCTGCGCATCTGGCTCATACCCCGGTTCTTGTGTAAATGAATAAATAAATCTTAAAAAAAAAGTTTTAACCAGTTATTTTTCTTTTTCCTTCTGACTTATTGCAATGAGCATAATTCCCTCTAGCTTTATCCATATTGCTGTGAATAGCATTAGTTTATCTTTTTGATTGCTGAAAAGTATTCAATTGTGTATATGTACCACATCTTCCTGATCCAGTCAGGATTTTTGGGCATTTGGGTTGTTTCCAGGTTTTACCTATCATAAATAGTGCTGCACGGATGAATTGGTGTAGGAAATTCTATGGGGACTACACCTGAAAGTGGGGGGAAGCAAACATTATTTGAAAAATGAACAAAAAGGGCCTCCCTGGTGGTGCAAGGGGTTAAGACACAACCTTTGAAGATATCTGCAGCCACTGCAGCATGAAGGCAGCCAGGGAGCTATCCACATGGCACAGCAGACCTCTCCTGACTCACCCGCTGCTCCCCTCAGCAGTGTATTTCAGTCCATCTGCCTGTTCTGTTCCCCACTCTGTCTCTGGTGAATCCTCTCACCCTCCCACACATCTCTGGCCTGTACCCCTGTTCTTGTGTGCATAAATAAATCTTTAAAAAAATGAACAATGATATAAAATACATAAAAATAAAAAATTAAATAAAATAAGGAAAAAAAGTTAGTTAGTTATAAAGTAAAATCTTTTTGTGCATAATGAGTTGAACTTACCAATAAAATCTTATAAATTGTTTCATTTAATATTTACCAGATGATTTCTCTCATATATGGAATATAAAGTTACAAAGAATAAAAAGGAACAGACAAAACCAACCCTAGAAATATGAGTACAGTGTTGGGCTATAAGAAGAGGAGGGTGGGAGTAGGCAACAAAGGGGGAGGTGACCCATGGACTATGGTGGTGGATTATGGAGAACATACATCTGATGAGGTATGAACCATTCCCCTAAATCTTATACAGTGTTGTAAACCATTATTATCTCAATAAATCATGTTATACAAATAAAAATTCAAGGCAGGCCTTGCACCATTGTTGGAAGCCAAGGACCTCACAATATCCCTCTGGAACTGAGAGAGGGTGGGTTCTGTAAACAAAGGTGATAAGGATTGTGCATACAATGAGCAAGGCAGTTGCAGGCCCTGCACACACATTTTGTAACTGAGTAGAGGACAGGTTGGGAATCTTCCATCAAGGTGAACTGCAGAAACCAGGAGAGCACAGCTCCTGTGCCATTGTTGGAAGCCAGGGACCTCCCATCTCCTTTGGGAATGGAGAGAGGGAGAACAAATGAAGCCAGGGACCCTATGACCCCTCTGGAACTGAGTAAATGCAGAGGGAGGGGTCCTCAGGAACAGCACCCATCAACACAGCCACAGCATCACTGTTCTTGTGGAGTCTGTCATAAGAATGCTGGAATGGTCTGGCCACCAGTTTCTGACATCTCACAAGAGCACCCAGAAGAGATGGCCACCAGTACCAGTGGCACAGTGTCCCAATGCATAGAACAAATTAGAAAATAAATAACAGGGAGAAAGAAAAATACAAATAAATAAGTAAGCCCTGAGGGGACTAACACTCCACAAAAAAAAAAAAAAATGAGCCACCAGAACTCAAACAACAATGACATGGAAGAACTTTTCTGCCTGCCAAATAGAGAAATTAAAATTGTCACGATTAAAAAACATAAAGAAGATGAAAAGGAAAGGAATGACATGAGAAATATAATTAATGAACTGAAGGATGAAATTGAGTCCTTAAAGAAGGAAATGAATGAAACACAGGGCATTAAAAGACTAATGGAGGGGCTAAAGAACTCTGGAAAAAAAAAAGCAATAAAAAGAACGAAAAAAGAAAAGGAAGGAGAAGTAGTAGGTAAAAGAATGAAGAAACACTTCAAGAACTATCTGACACCATGAGAAAAGGAAATTTAGGAGTTATAGGAATCCCAGAAGGTGAGGAGAAAGACCAAGGAACCAAGAAATCATTTAAGGAGATAATCGAGAGAATTTCCCAAGCATATGAAGGCGATGAAAATAAACAACAAGAAGCGAGAAGAACACAAAATTACCACAATGAAAGGAAAACTACAGCCAGCCACATAATAGCAAAGCTCCCAAGAGTCCAAGACAAGGGAAAAATAATGAAGCTGACAAGGGGATGAAGCAGAA
Source organism: Talpa occidentalis (assembly GCF_014898055.3). NCBI lineage: Eukaryota > Metazoa > Chordata > Mammalia > Eulipotyphla > Talpidae > Talpa > Talpa occidentalis. The sequence continues at coordinate 43,399,068 of NW_023601212.1, read as the reverse complement.
ACCTATAAAAGAAACCCAATTGTATGACATGAGACTTCTCTGAAGAAGCAGAAAACTCAAACAGAAATTCCAGAAAATCATTATGACTAAAACCCCATTCCTAAAGCCAAAGCCAACAGAGGAATGAATAAGAAGAACAGAATAAGGCAAGGAATAAAATCACAACAAAACAAACAAAATGGCAAATGCAGATGTCAATGTATCAATATTAACTGTAAATGTGACTAGATTAACTAATCAATAAAAAGACATGAAATCACAGAGTGGATTAAAAAAACAAAATCCAACATTTTGCTGTCTCCAGGAAACACATTTAACTACAAAAGATAAACATAGACTGAAAGTAAAAGGTTGGAAAACAATCCTACAAGGAAATGGACTAAAAAACAAGGCAGGAACAACTATAATTATATCAGATGAAATAGACTTAAGCTTAAAAAGGTAAAATGAGACATAGATGGACACGACATTATGATTAAGGGAACATCAGGAAGATATAACACTCATCAAAATATACTTACCAAATGAAGGAGCACCAAAGCATATAACAAAATTATTATCATCTCTGAAAACAGACATTAGAGAGAACACATATACAGTAGGAGACTTCAACACCCCACTCTCACCAATGGACAAGATCAATGAGAAAAAAATAAACAGAGATACTAGAGCCCTAAAGTACTTAGACCTCATGAGCTAAACAGACATCTATAGGACACTGCACCCCCAAGAATCTGAGTACACATTTTTCTCAAGTGCACATGGACCATTCTCCAGATTCGATCACATATTGGGCCACAAGGCAAACATCAACAGATACATGAAGATCAAAATCATTCCAAATATCTTCCCTGATCATAAAGGCGTCAAACTTGAAATAAATCATGAAAAGAAAGCAGAGAACCCTCCTACTTCATGGAGATTGAAATCCACACTATTGGAAGACTCTGGAATAAAGAGGAGATCAAAGAAGAAATTAAATACTTTGAGTGGAACAACAATGAGGACACCGTTTTCCAGAATGTATGGGACATAGCAAAAGCAGTAAGAGGAAAGTATGTAACAATACAGGCTCACATCAAGAAGCAAGAAAGAGCTCAAGGAAACAACAAAATCTCCCATCTCAAAGAACTATAAAAAGAACAACAAAAAACCCAAAACCAGTAGAATAAAGGAAATAATAAAAAATCAAAGCAGAAATATATGACATAGAAATTTAAAAAAAAAAATCCAACAAAACCAAAAGTTGGTTCTTTGAAAAAAATAACCAAAATAGAAAAATCTCTAGTCAGGCTCACAAAGAAAAAATGGGCAAAAACACAAATAAATAGGATCATAAACAAAAGAGGAAAACTTATAACAGACTCAGTAGAAATCAGAAGAATATTCAGAGATTACTATGAACATTTATAGACAAACATGTTCAACAATCTGGAAGAGATGGACAAAATTCCTAGAATATGTAATCATCCAATGCAAGACAAAGAAGAAACAGGACTCCTAAAGAGATGAATTACAAAGAGTGAAATTGAAACATGAATAAAACACTCCCCAAAAACTAAACCCCAAAACCAGATGGCTTCACAAATGAATTCTACCAAACATTCAGAAATGAACTAGTGCCTATTCTACACAAACTCTTTCAAAAAACTGAGAATGAAGGAATACTACCAAATACATTCTATGAAGCTGACAACCACTAATACCAAAACCAAACAAAGACAACACAAAAAGATAACTACATGCCAAGCTCCCTAATGAACACTGATGCAAAAGTCCTCAATAAAACCCTTGCCAATAGAATCCAACAATCATCAAATGGATAATACACAACGATCATGTGGGATTTATTGCAGAGGCACAAGGATTGTTCAACATCCAAAAATCAATTGATAGAATCCAACACATCAACAAAAAGTAAAATAAAAACCATATTATCATACCAATAGATGCTGAGAAAGCATTTGACAAACTACAACATCCATTTTTTTTTATTTTATTTATTTATTTTTTTAATAATAAATTTTATTGTTATATTCCCCAGGTCCTTGAAATCTTGGGATAGAAGGAACATACTTTTACATGATAAAAGCCACATATGTCAAACCCACAGCCAATATTTTTCTCAATGACAAAAAGCTGAAAGCCTTTCTTTTAAGATCAGGAACAAGACAAGGATGTCCACTCTTGCCACTGCTTTTCATATAATACTGGAAGTCTCAGCCAGATCAATAAGACAAGAGAAAGACATAAAATGAATACAAATAGGGAAAGAAAGAAGTAAAACTATCACTATTTGCATATGATATGACAATATACAGAGAATCTAAAAACTCCACAGAAAGACTAATCAAAACAATCAACCAGTTTAGTAATGTAACAGGATATAAAGTCAACACACCAAAATCAGTAGCTTCCATATATACAAGCAATAAATCTAAAGAAGAAGAAATCAAGATAACCATCCCTTTTATAATTGAAATGAAAAAAAAATCAAATACTTGGGAATTAACCTAACAAAAGAGGTTAGTAACTTATACAAAGAAAATTATACAATTATATTGTTAAAAGAAATGGATTAAAAAAAAAGAAATGGATTAAGACACAAAGAAATGGAAAGACATCCCTTGCTCATGGATGGGATGAATTAACATTATTAAAATGGCTATTCTATCAAAAGCAATTTACAGATTCAATGCAATCCCAATAAAAAAAATCTCAATGACATTCTTCATAGACAAAATATAGATGCAATTTATATGGAATCACAAAAAAACTCGAATACCAAAGTTTTCCTGACTAGAAAGAAGGTGAATGGAGGTTCACACACCCAAATTTCAAGCTATACTAGAAAACCATAATAATTAAAATAGTATGGTATTGGAACAAAAACGGACACAGACCAATGGAAATGAATTCAAAACCCAGAAATAAAACCACACATATACGGACAACTAATCTTTAACAAAGGAGCAAATGATATGTAATGGAAAAGGACAGTTTGGTGCTGGGCTGGGAAAACTGGACCATCACATGGAAATGAGTTAAAGTAGACTATTACTTCAAACCATGCACAAAACCAATTCAAAATGGTTAAAATAATTTAACATAATACCTGAAACCATAAAATATGTAGAAGAAAATATAGGTAAAACACTACATGACATACATCACAGTAGCATCTTAAACACTCATTCCCCCAAAGCAAAGAAAGTGAAGGGAAAGATAAACAGCTGGATTACATCAAAATAACAAGGATGGAGCTAGAAGGGATTATGCTCAGGGAAACAAGTCAGAAGGAAAAAAAAATATCAGATTGTTTATCTCATAGGAGGTATATAGGGGATCCAAATAAGCATTAGGGAAAAATAATAACAATAAAAATATAATAAACAAAAAACAAACAGACAACTATAAACCAGAGTCATTCTGTGGGGGAGAGGGAAATGAGAGGGATCAAAACGAGGAATGGAAGAGCACAAGGGACTATGGTGATAGTGCATGAGTGAACTGGTGGTGGAAATTCTATGGGGACTACACCTGAGAAAAGAAAGCAAACATTGTTAAAAAATGGGAAAAAAAAGTAAAATATTATATATAAATTAATAAATTAATAAAAAACCACTAAAATAATTTAAAAAATCTATACAGCAAAAGAGACATTAACCAAAGAGACATGCTACTCATTGGAAGAAAATTTTTGCACTCCATACAACTGATAAGGGACTGATCACAAAGATCTATAAAGAGCTCATGTGATTCAAAATCAAAACAAATAATCCTAATCCAGTCAAAAAAATTTTGGAGAAAAATCCATTTCTCCAAAGAGGAAATGTAAACAGCCAACAGGTATATGAAAAAGAAAAGGTAACTGGGAAATGCAAATAAATACACTGGGAAATGCAGTTTATAAACTGCATTTTATAAACTGGGAAATGCAAATCAAAACCTCAATAGATACCACCTCACACAAGTGAGAATGGCACATATTAAAAAAAAAAAAAAACTGCCAACAACAAATGCTGATGAGGATGTGCAGAAAAAGGAACTCTCCTACACTGCAGGTGGGAAAGCAAACTGGTCCAGCCACTGGTCCAGCAAACTGGTCCAGCTGGGTGGACATTCCTCAGACTACTAAAAATGAAGCCACCATATGACCCTGCAATTCCACTCCTAGGATTCTACTCAAAGAATACAAAAATATTACTTTGAAAGTAAACCCCCACTCTGTTATTTATTGCAGCACTATTTTGTGCTATGGAAACAACCCAAGTGCCCCAAAATAGATGACTGGATCAAGAAGATGTGGTATATATACATAATGAAGATAAACTCATGCTATTCTAAGAAACATGGGTGGAGTTGGAAGGGATTATGCTCAGTGAAATAAGCCAAAAGGAAAAAAAAAATGAATGGTTTCACTTATAATAGGGATATAAGGTAACCAAATAATGGATCAAGAAAAGAAAAATAAAAAACCCAAAATTAACAGGCAACCATAAATCAGAGACACTCTGCAGGGGAGGGATCAAAACAGGGAAGGGAAGCACACACGGGACTATGGTGATGATGATAGGTGTATTGGTGGTGAGAATTCTATGGGGACTACGCCTGAGAGGAGAACACACATTGTACAAAAATGAATAATAATATAATATATATAAACAAAAAATGACTCAATGTAGAACTCAGACTTGAAATTATCTAAACAAGGCTCACAACAGTTCCCACCATATATTCCCATTCAATAATAGAGTCATTGGTTGATTAAGGAAGCTTGCTTAGTAAAAATTTCTATGCAATAATCTAGCCAAATGGCACCAAGAGCAATTGTAATGGCCTGTTGTCTTTTATTTTTGGCATATGTTCTTATTACCAGGCAGGCTGAAGGCACCCCAGCCCCCCAAACCTACCTGCTTTATATGGGTTCTGCCATCCGCTGCATCAAGACAAAACATACTGTTAGTGTGTAAGACTTTCAATAGGGAAAAAAAATAATAAAATTTATATGTAGTAGAAAGAGGAGAAAGGATATAGTTAAAATAGTATCTCCATGAATCACTCAAAGTTACCCATCCTCTTGTGGGTAAATGTCCATCCCTTGTGGGCAAATGCCCAGCTCAACAGGGTTGGCCCAAAGCAGGGCACTGAGTCCAAAGATCTGCCACAAGTCTTAGGTACCTCCTGGTGGGGACCCATAGGAAAGGGGCAGAAGGGGCCAGGCATGACTGGAAGGAAAGGAGCAAAATCAAAATACAAGTCAATATAAAGACTGTCACTGTCAGTCTCCCCACGAGTCTGTCACCCATGCTTCTCCTAAGTGTCTCTTTCCATGTCCCAAATTCCTTGGTAAAAGTCCAAGTCTCAGAAGCAAGCACAACTTCTTCACATGTCTCTCTTCTCCATGTGCCTCCTCCTGGTCTCTCTGTCCTTCCTTCTTCTTGCTGCTCAGCTCCACCCTTCTTTAGGTGGGGCAGAAAACCTGGAATCACCCCTTTCTATGAAGATCGCACTGTTACATTTTGATTCTGGAGACATCATTGATAATTATTCTCTCATTCAAGTACTTTAGGTATCCGTATGAATGCATGGCCAACTGACTCTCCACTGTATAGACCCTGGGGAGTGTGGAAGGAAGACTGTTTCTGCAGAAACAGCAGTGCTCTTTATTACAAGACAGGCAGGGATCAGCTCTATTCAGTCACTTTAGATCATGAAGAGGGACAGCTTCTTGAGCATGAAGGAGAAAGGTTGGGATGACCTCAATATTATTTTTTACTCCATTTTTATTGATTATCATAAAATTTAGGAAAGGGGACATCTTTTGTTTAGAGCAATAAAACTTATAGTTTTAGTCAGAATGTAATTTTTCAAGCAAAAATGGAACATTATTTAGAAAAATACACCAATCATCATTTATTCTAATGTATACATGCCCCCCACCCCCACACACAGCAAACAAGTCTTTCATACTTCAGTGAAAAGTGGTACAGCATGAGAAATAAATATATTCCATAAATATATTACATGGTAAAAATACATTATTTATCATTTTTTAAAATGATTCTTTTTTTTTTTAAAGATTTATTTATCTATTTATACAAGCACTGGGTAGAGTCAGAAGTGCAGGAGGGTGAGAGAATTCACCAGTGCCAGAGCAGGGAGCAGAACAGGCAGACTGATGAAACGCACTGCTGAGGGGAGCAGCGGGAGCAGCAGGAGAGGTCTGCGCACCATGTGGGACCCTTGCTGGCCAGCTGGGGATCGAACTGGTGCTGCAGAGGCTGCGGGGAACTTTGCAGCCCAGTGCTCAACCACTGCGCCATGGGGGAGGCCCCACATTATTTTTCATTTTGTTTCATCTATTTAAGGTTATTTCTGACTTTGGGCCATATTAGGGCAATCTTTTCATTCAAATTTTTCTTTCCATGTAAATTCCACTGGGAGCTATATTTTTGGGAAACAATGTATACCATTATTATGTGTATAACCCACTGAGTAGTAGAAACAAACACAAGGCCAGCTATAAATCACAGCTGCAGGTTACAGTCTGCATACTCAGTAAGATCAGTTAAAGTTCTGAAGTAGAAAAGAGATTAGGGACAAAATTGTGGATTCTGATTTTTCTTTGCAGTACAGTTATATATATATATATATATATATATATATATATATAAAATCTTAATTGCCAAGTACAGTTTATTAAATATTTGTAATACAGATGATAACATTTTTTTAAAAAAAGGAAATCTAAAGAAAATATTTGAAATGACATGAAATCAGATTATCTATCATTCCTAAGAAATCTGTGTTGTCCCATGAAAAATATGGGTAATTCCAAATATTTCTGAGCCAAGATGGGAAAAGCTTTAAGAAAGTAGGAAAATGGGCAAAAGAGAAAGTGTCTATGTCTTAGAAGCCATGATAACATCAGATATTTATTGTATAGAGAAATTGAAGTCAATGAAAGAACACTGCAGGAAATTAATAGAAGAGCAAGTACTATTTCCACAATATAATCAAAGAATAGCAATTTTGGACTCAAAATTTCAGCCCTGCATCCTTGATTACTTTAGATCCCCCCAAATGGGCCCTTTCATAGCTATTACCCCAAAGACTCTTTTCAGAGCTCCCTTTATATCTTTGTTCCTCAGGCTGTAGATGAAGGGGTTTAGCATGGGTGTGACCACAGTGTACAACACTGAGGCTATTGCATTTGCATGTGAGTTCTGGGGAGCAGCAGAGCTAAGGTATACTCCCACGACTGAGCAATAAAACAAAAAGACAACGGAAAGGTGAGATGCACAGGTGGAAAATGCTTTATACTTGCCCAGAGCTGAGGGGATCCCATATATGGAGGAAATTATCTTAGAGTAAGAGTAAAGGATTGCAGAGAGGGGTATACCACCCAGCAGCACCAATGAAATATATATCAATATGTCATTAAGAAAGGTGTCAGAACATGCATGGTGTATCACCTGATTGATTTCACAGAAAAAATGGGGGATCTCCACGATTGTATGGAAGGACAGCCGCAGCACCATCAAGCCATGCAGCAAGGAAGCCAAAATGCTAGCGACCCAGCATACCAGAGCCAGGAGCTGACAGAACCGGGTGTTCATGATGACTGTGTAGTGCAGGGGGTGACAGATGGCTACGAAGCGGTCATAGGCCATTGCAGACAGAATGAAGTCATCCAGATATGCAAAGAGTAGGAAAAAATGCAACTGTGTGAGGCAGCTGGCATAGGTAATGAGTTTGCTCTGCGTCTGGATGTTCCACAGCATCTTGGGGATGGTGGTGGAGGTGAAGCAGATGTCCACAAAGGACAGATTGGAGAGAAAGAAGTACATGGGCGTGTGTAGGCGTGGGTCAGAGCAGATGGCCAGGATGATAAGCAGGTTTCCCAACATAGTGGTCAAGTACATGAAAAGGAAAAGCATGAATATGAGGGGCTGCAAGTCTGCTTTCTCTGACAATCCCAGAAGGAAAAATCCTGAAATTTGTGTATAATTATTTATGCCATGTGTTGGTGGTGATGGCTAGAAACAAAAAGAGAGAGCAATTTTCACATATTGTACTTTACTAAGAGAATGAAATGGTACAATTTATTTTGCAGTCAAGAAACATGTTTCTTGTAAAGACCTTTTTTTTTTTTTTTCATTCCATGACCCCTGCCATCTCTGATGAGCACTCCTGTTCCACATTAAGGTTTTCCCAAGAGATCATGTTTGACGCTTTTCACAAGAATGTCTTTATGACTTTGAAGAATACATGTTAGCATGGACTATCTTCAAGGCAGAGATTACAGGATGCTGAGGAAAAACATCATTGTAATCTTTGATGGTGAAAGACTATAATAAAAATACATAAAGATTTTTATACCATGTCAGATAGTGACAGGCGCTACCGTAGTTTAAAAAAAATAACAATAAATAAAGGTACAAGAAAAATGGAGGGGGTGTTAGTTTTTCCTGGAGGCTCAGGAAGACCTGTAATCAGGTTACGTTTGAACAGAGACCTCAAGAAACACTGAGCAGGAGACAAGAGGTTACCAAGGGAAGAGATGTGTTTGCCCTGAAGGGGATAAAGTCAGTTCTAAGGCCCTAGAAAGAGCACTTGTTTCAGTTCTTTAGCTGTCAAAGAAAGTCAGGGGAATGAGAAAGGAAGAGTGATGAGAAATGGTGTCAGAGAATGTCGAGGATCCCAGAGGCCTCCCTGCTCTGCTGACTTGAAGGCCCAGGGGTTCCCTCATTTGTTGTTGAAACTTTTATTTTATTAATTTTGTTCCAAGATATTCTGTGAATAGAGCTGGAGCCTCATCAGTATTACAATATTAATGTTTAACACCTGTATTTCATGGGTCACAGTTTGGAGCATATAAGTGGACATACCACTGTCTGACAACTGTGTCCCCCAAATACACACACACATACCTGTGTACACACACACCTCTACGCACACAGATATACCAATATAGACACATACACATTCACTCATATGTGCAAACACACATGTACACACACCCATTCACACACATATACCTACATACATATATAGAAACACACACATATATACACCCTAAACATATATATACTCATACACATACACAGAGATACACACACATACACCCACTCACACACACACACACACACATGTTCCTACATACCCACACACAGGAACACACAAACATTACACACCTATAAACATATACTCACCAATATAGACAATACCCATAACAATCCCCCCACACACTCACATATACACATATTCAAACAAACCCATACACACAGACATACACATACACCACACCACAACACAACGCAAGGCACACTATAAAGACACCTTGTTACTTCCATGGTTTTCTCACCCCCTTACACATTTATTTTGAAAGGAATAATAGAAGACTATATCAACATCAAAGTATTTTACCCTAAAGAATATACAAATGGAACACAAATTTCAATTGTTGAGCCACCATGGATATGAAAAGATGAGGTTCCATTTTAATGTGACCGTTTTGTGTGCTGTATTATAGAAAAAAATGCAGAAACATAGAAACTAGAAGGAAATAAAGACACATGGGAGGGGAGAAGAGCTAATCAGCTCAGGTGGTCCTAGAGACTGTGATGAGGAGAATCTTCCAGTGCCAGTTGTAGCTCCTGACCCCAGGTCACTGACAATCAGCAAAACCAGGCATCCAAAAGGAAAGGAACAATATTTTTACAAAGTCAAGATATCTTACTGATTGAACATCGCACAAGAAAAATAACTAAATTTTGTGAATAAACACAAAAGTTATAACACCATACTTGCTCAAATGTGTAACATACCATACAGAAAGATGTTGAACTGTGAAATGATAAGACATTTTTATGAGTGATTATTTTTGTAAGCAACTCCATTTATTTGGGTAAATGACTTATAAAAAAACATTGGTGAACAACACAAAATTACATACATTTTCAAAAGCTTGCCTGAACACCTAAAATTCACAAACATTATTCTTTAAAAAAATGAAATATGTTCATAGCATCCTTGATATAAAATGCCTAACCCCTGGCCTCAGATCGGGCCTCCTAGGACCTTGAGGAAGGTGGGGTTTCTGTGGGGAGGCAATGGCTATTTCCTGAGGGAAAGGAGAGTGTTGAGTTTACCTTTGACCTTCTCACATCTATCTGAATTTTGATCCTTTTCTGAGGAGCTGAGATGTAGCTGAGAGGGGCAGAACAAACGCCTCTGGCAAGGGGATAGGGGTGCAGAATTAGTCCAGGAGCCAGAGTCCTTAGCATATGCTATCAAGAAGAGTTAGAATTGTAATCTCTGTCAGATCACACCAGCAAATGCTCCTGTGTCCGCTTTCTCCAGAGGAGGTGAGCTTCCCTCACCTCTCCACATGCTCCACACTCGGCTCACTTCCCCTGGTTAATGCTGCCCAGGAACAGGAGTGAGCAGAACCTATTTCTAAGGAGAAAGATACTTGCTTGTTAACTTCCTTATGACTTGCTTTCATGGAGAGAGAACAGTGCATAGATTTGGTTGAAAGCCAAGCAAAGCTCTGATCAGAGTCCCTGGGCATTTCTTTAGAAATTCAAATAATTCTTCAATGTCAGGGTTCATTAAACTTTCAAATACACAAATGAAGCAATGACTTGGAAAATGGAAAACATCCAAATTAATAAAATAATATCAAGTCCATAAATGAAACCCTTGACCACCGAATGATGTCTATGGTCCACAACTCCAGCAGGAGCCTCTTCTGAAGCTCCTTTTAACTGCATTTCACCGTCACCATTCCCTGCTGGTGCACAGCTGCTGCTGAACCAGCCTGGCTGTGACTGCCAAGGACAAAGGCACAGATCCTTCCAGGAACAAGTAGAAGTAAGGAAATCATAAAAATTAAAGCAGACATTAATGAAATAGAAAGTCCAAAAGTCTAAAGGGACAGTCCAAAAGATAATAAAACCAAAAGTGGGGTCTTTGAGAAAATAAACAAAAAGAACACTCCCCTCAGACAGGCTCACAAGAAAAAGAAAATGAAACTCTAATAAACAGCATCATTAATGAAAGAGGATAAATTATAACAACACAGTAGAAATCAGAGGATAATAAGAAGTTACATGAACATTTATATGCAAACAAATTAAACAATCTAGATAGATGAGATGGACAAATTCTTAGAATTAGAAAATCACCCAAGACAATAAGGAAGAAAGAAAAAGCTTCAATAAACAAATTACAAGGAACTTGAAATGGCAATTAAAACTCCTCCAAAAAACAAAACCAAGGACAAGATGGTTTAATAAGTGAGTTCTACCAAACTTTAAATGAACTAATACATCACAATGAATAATATTCAGTGATCAAAAATAATAAATCCATGCTATTTGTGGCAACATGGATGGAGCTGGAATGGTTTGATGCTAAGCAAAAATAATTCAGAAGGAAAAAGGTAAATAATGGATGTTTTCACTTATATGTGCAATGTCTTTGTTAGACAAAGACAAACCTTGAAAGTTCACCATAGATTTGAAGCATTCAGGAAGGAAGGGGGAGGACAAGTAATGAACAGTAGTGAAAATAGGGGTGGGGGCAGAGCACAGGGACTATTGTGCTGGACTGTGGGTGCTTTGGTGGTGAGAGGATAGTGTGACCACACTGAGGGGAAAAAATCACATACTGTCCAAACATTAAATTAAAAATAAAAGCCTTCTGGGGCAAAGTAATAATTACCTCCACGGTCTGGGATTTCTAATAAACACAAACGTGCTTAATTACACTCAATCTTAGAAAGTTAAAAATGCCCTCAATTCACTGCATAGGCCTTCAAATTTAGTGCTCTATTTTCAAATTTCCCTGCATTTCAAAACTGCTCTAATGTATTCTCATTTTGTGGAAGCACTTTAAGTTACTCATTCCTTGCTCAGTCTCATGTAATTTGACCTCCATTTCTATCACTTAATTTCTACGATGATCCTTGCATTGCTAAGTCCATCAGCCACTTTTAAAAACATGTAATTGTCAACCCTATAAACAAAAACAGTAATGTCTTGGTTGTGGGATACATAGGTTAGGTTCTCAGGTGACCTCAGGTGAAAGCATTGGCTTCCATTTCTCTGATATTTCCTGAAGCAACACCTGGGCTCTTGACTCACCTGAATGTGATCTCTCAGCGTCCAAAATCTGTTGGTGGTTGATGATGGATGCTGAAGGTCTGTTTGCAGCGAGGACAGCAGGTAGGAGTGAAACATTGGTCATTGATCAGATTTAGGACCCAAAGAGAAATAACCCAGCTCTATCCAGCTAAATGTTTGAAGCCTCGTGGGCCTGCAGCAGAGGAGATATTTATGGATGCCTGTCTGCTCATTAAACACTGTTCCCATTGTTATTCCTTCCGCCCCTGAGCACATCCTTTTCCTGTGAGACACTGGCCTGGAGACAGAGGAAATTTTTCTTACTGACACTCTGCTCCTAAGAGATTAGTTTACAAATTGAGTCCAGTTAATCTTACTCTATCTCATGACCTTGACTCCTTTCAGATTTCTAACCTCCTTATACCTTATCCTAGCTTTGAGGTCATTTTGTTCTCAAATCCACAACTGAGACACCTAGTTCACTAAGATCCATGGACCTCCAAAATGTTGAATTGTGGTGAGAAATATTTTCTGATATCTCCACGAAATTGGAGATATTTCCACAAGGGAGAGAGGTGTTTGGGTTCCTAAACCCAATTCTAACATGAGGTATCCCCCCACCTCCAATCAGCAAGCAATTTTTGCACACCAAGGGTGTCCAAGCATTCAAAAAGTCTGACTCCATCTACCTAGAAATAACATCAGATTCCAGCTGTAAATTGCTCAGTCTCCTTTATCTGCTCCCCACTTTGATACCAGTTGTAAGCACAGATTCTGATTGAGGGTTGCAAGTTCAGATTGTTTTGAGATCTTTTGACCTCTAATTCAAAGGTTCAAATGAACCCCTCCCTGGTTTTAGTGTGCTAGGATGTTTTACTGAACTCTGAGGGATATTTTACTTACTTGTTTATTATAAAGGGACAAAATTCAGGAGTTGCCAGATGGAAGAGTGTGGCAGCAAGCATGATAAAAGGATTCTGAGCATCTCAGCTTTTTGTAGGACCACTGTTATGCCAGCAACTCCATGTACAAAAGCCAGGACCCTCGCATCTAAGTCTGTAGTGTTCATAGTTGATTACCTCAATGACCAAATTTTTTTTTATTATTTTATATATTTTTACATCATTTTTTGTTTTTGTACAATGTATGCATTTTCTTTTTTTATTTTTTTTAAATAGAGGCATGTTTTATTTATTTATTTGTTTGTTTGTTTGTTCGTTTTGTTTATACATGCACTTGGTACAGTCAGATCAGAAGCGCAAGAGGGCGAGAGAATTCACCAGAGCCAGAGCGGGGAGCAGAGCAGGCAGAAGGACCGAAGTACACTGCTGAGGGGAGCAGCAGGCGGCAGGAGAGGTCTACGCACCATGTGGGACCCTCCTCTGGTGGCCGGGGAGCAGCTGGGGATCGAACCAGCGCCGCAGAGGCCGCGGGCAGCTTTGCAACACAGCGCTCAACCGCTGCACCACCGGGGAGGCCCACAATGTATGCATTTTCATCTTGGTTATAACCCCATTAAATTCCACCACCCTTGCTTTGATCCTACTCTGTTCCCCCCCACCCCTTGTAGAGTGACTCTGGTTTATAGTTGCCTGTTGATTTTGATTTTGACTTTATTATATTTAGTCTTTTTCCTGATCCCTTATTTGGGTTTTCTAAATTCCTGCTATGAATGAGACCATCCGGTATTTTTCTTTTCCTTTCTGGCTTATTTCACTGAGCATGACCCCTTCCAGCTCCATCCATGTTGCTACAAATCACATGAGTTTATCTTTTTTGATTGCTGAGTAGTATTCCGTTGTGTATATGTACCACATCTTCTTGATCCAATCATCTATTTTTGGGTATTTGGGTTGTTTCCATAGCTTACCTATTGTAAATACTGCTACAATAAACATAGGGGTGTAGGAGCCCTTTTTTATTTAAATGTTTTATTTTATATAATTCTTACATCTTTTTTCATCTTTGCACAATGTATGCATTTTTGTTTTGGTTATATTCCCCATACAATTGCACCCCCCTTATTTTGACTCTAGTCCTTCCTTTCCCTGCCCCTCCATCCCCGCCCTCCCTAGTGTGTCTCTGGTTTATAGTTGCTTGTTGATTTTGAGTTTTGTTTTCTATTGATTAGTCTTTTTCCTGGTCTCTTATTTAGGTTTTCTAAATCCCTGCTACGAGTGAGACCATCCGGTATTTTTCTTTTTCTTTCTGACTTACTTCGCTGAGCATGATCTCTTCTAGCTCCATCCATGTTGCTGCAAACTGCACGTGTTTATCTTTTTTGATTGCTGAGTAATATTCCATTGTGTATATGTACCACACCTTCTTGATCCAGTCATCTATTTTTGGGCATTTGGGTTACTTCCATAGCTTAGCTATTGCAAATAGTGCTGCTATAAACATAGGGGTGCAGGTGCCCTTTGGAATTACTGTTTCTGTGTCATTTGGGTAAATACTAGGAGTGGAATTGATGGATCATATGGAAGCGCTATGTTTAATAGTTCAAGAAATCTCCACACAGCTCTCCATAGTGGTTGGACCAGTTTGCACTCCCACCAACAGTGCAGAAGAGTTCCTTTTTCTCCACAACCTCACCAACATTTGCTGTTGCTAGTTTTTTTAATATGTGCCATTCTCACTTCTGTGAGTTGGTATCTCATTGTAGTTTTGATTTGCATTTCCCTGATTACAAGTGATGTTGATCATTTTTCATATGTCTGTTGGCCATTTGCATTTCCTCTTCAGAGAAGTTTATTTTTAGCTCTTCTGCCCATTTTTTGACTGGATTATTTTCTTTGTTGTTGCTGAGTCTCATCAGCTCTTTGCAGATTTTTGTGATCAGTCCTTTATCATTAGTGTTGTGTGCAAAAATGTTCTCCCAGTTGGTGGGGTTTCTCTTTGTTTTTGTTATTGTCTCTTTTGCTGTGCAGAAGTTCTTTAATTTGATGTAGTCCCAGCTGTTTATCTTTGCCTTCACTATCACTACTTTGGGTGATGTGTCTGTAAAGATGTCTTTGAGGTGCATGTCATGTAGCGTTTCACCTATATTTCTTCTATGTATTTTATGGTTTCAGGTCTTATGTCTAGTTCTTTAATCCATTTTGAGTTGATTTTTGTGTATGGTGTGAGGTAGTGGTCAAGCTTCATTCATTTGCATGTAGTGACCCAGTTTTCCCAGCACCGTTTATTAAACAAACTTTCTTTGCTCTAGCGCATATTCTTTGCTCCTTTGTAAAATATTAGTTGACCATAAATCTGTGGGTTTATTTCTGGATTTTCTATTTGATTCCGTTGGTCTGTTTGTCTGTTGTTGTTCCAATACCATGCAGTTTTGATGATTATGGCTTGTAATATAGTTTGAAGTCTGGGAGTGTGATGCCTCCATTTCCTTTTTTTTTTTTTTTTTTTTCAGAAGACCTTTGGGTATTCGGGCTTTTTGGTGATTCCAGGTGAATTTCATCAATAATTGTTCTATTTCCATGAAGACTATCATTGAAATTTTTATTGGAGTAGCATTGAATCTGTATATTGCTTTTGGTAGGATGGCCATTTTAATGTTTATTCTTCCAATTCATGAGCAGGGAATGACTTTCCATTTCTTTGTGTCTTATTCTCTTTCTTTTAATAGTGTTTCATAGTTTTCTTTGTATAGGTCCTTTACCTCTTTTGTTAGATTCATTCCCAAGTATTTTATTTTTTTTTGTTTTGATAATAAATGGATTTTTTTTTTACTTCTTCAGATTTATTGTTTGTGTATAAGAAGGCTACTGATTTTGTGTGTTGATTTTGTATCTTGCCACTTTACTGAACTGATTGATTAGTTTAATTAGTTTTTCTGTGGCATTTTTGGGGTTCTCTATGTATGTTATCATATCCTCCATAAATATTAATAGTTTGACTTCTTCCTTGCCTATTTGGATTCCGTATGTCTTTCTCTTGTCTTATTGCTCTGGCTAGGACTTCCAGGATTATATTGAAAAGCAGTGGTTTATTTCACTGAGCATGCGGGAAGGGAAGGATTGGGGTCAGAATGGGGCTTTTGCAATTGTATGGGGGAATATAAAAATAAAATTTATTATTTAAAAAAAAAAAGAAAAGAAAAGCAGTGGTGAGAGTGGACATCCTTGTCTTGTTCCAGATCTTAATGGAAATGCTTTCAGCTTTTCAATATTGAGAATGATACTGGCTGTTGGCTTGTCATATATGGCCTTTATGATGTTGAGGTATGTTCCTTGTATCCCAAGAATTTCAACGGCTTTTATCATGAATGGGTATTGCACTTTGTCGAAAGCTTTCTCAGCATCTATTGATATTATCATATGGTTTTTATATCTCTTTTTGTTGATGTGTTGGATGACGGTGATTGATTTTCAGTTGTTGAAACAGCCTGTGTCCCTGGAATGAATCCTACTTGGTTGTGGTGAATTATCTTATGGATACATTGTTGGATTCTGATAGGTAAAATTTTATTGAGTATTTTTGCATCATTGTTCATTAGAGAAATTGACCTGTATTTTTCTTTTTTTGTGTTGTCCCTGTTCGTTTTTGATATTAGTTTAATGTTGGCTTCATAGAATGTGTTTGGTATTGTCCCTTCCTTCTCAATTTTTTGGAAAAGTTTGTGAAGGATAGGCACAAATTCATCTCTGACTGTTTGGTAGAATTCATTTGTAAATCATCAGGTCCTGGGCTTTTGTTTTTGGGGAGGTTTTTGATTACCATTTCAATTTTGCTGCATGTAATTGGTCTGTTTAGGTGTTCTATTCTTTATCAAGCTTTGGGTGATTGTATAACTGTAGGAATTTGTCCATCTCTTCTAGGTTGTTGAACTTATTTCTATATGACTGTTTATACTAATCTCTGATTATTCTTTTGATTTCTGCTGTGTCCATTGTGATTTCTCCTCTTTCATTTATGATCCTGTTTATTTGTGCTTTTTCCCATATTTCCTTTGTGAGTCTGGCTAGGAGTTTGTCTATTTTATTTATTTTTTCAAAGAACCTGCTTTTGGTTTCATTAATCTTTTGGATTGTTTTTTTAGTTTTTATTTCATTTATTTCTGCTTTGGCTTTTATTATTTCTTTTCTGCTACTAGTTTTAGGAATTTTTTGTTATTCTTTTTCTAGTTCTTTGAGCTTTGAGATTAGGTTGTTTCTTTGTGTTCTTTCTTGTTTCTTAATGTGAGCCTCTATTGATATATATTTTCCTCTTAGTACTGCTTTTGCTGCATCGCATTCATTTAGGAATTGGTGTCCTCCTTGTCATTCAACTCAAAGAATTTTTTAATTTCTTCTTTGATCTCCTCATTAGTTCAGTGGTCTTCCAGTAGTGTGGGTTTCAATCCCCATGAGGTAGGAGAGTTTCTTGCCTTCTTTTTATGGTTTATTTCTAGTTTGATATCTTCATGGTCAAATAAGATGCTTGGTATGCTGTCAATCTTAGTGTATCTGTTGACGTGATTCTTGTGTTCCAGTATGTGATCGATCCTGGAATTGATTCCTGTGCATTTGAGAAAAATTTGTATTCAGATTTTTGGGAGTTTAGTGTTCTCTAGATGTCTGTTAAGCCCATGAGGTCTAGAGCCTTATTTAGAGATTTTGTGTCCTTATTTATTTTTCGTCTTGTTGATCTATCCATTGTTGATAGTGGTATGTTGAAATCTCCTACTACATATATATTTTCTCTGATGTCTGTTTTCAGAGACCATAATAGTTGTTTGATATATTTTGGTACTCCTTCATTTTATGAGTATAAGTTAATGAGTGTTATGTTTATGTCTTCTTGATGTACTTTCCCCTTGATCATAATGTAGTGACGATCTGGGTCTCTGTTTACCTTTTTGAATTTGAAATCTGTTTTACTGATATAAGCATAGCTGTTCCTGCTTTCTTTTTTGGTACATTTGCTTGTAGGATTGTTTTCCATCCTTTACTTTCAGTCTGTTTTATCTTTTGTAATTAAATGTGTTTCCTGGAGACAGCAAAAGGTTGTGTTCTATTACTTAATCCAGTCTGCAACTCTTGTCTTTTTACTGAAGAGTTTAGTCCATTTACATTTAGAGTTAATATTGATATGTTAGCATCTGTATTTTCCATTTTGTTTGTCATTTCTAGTGATTTTATTTTTTGTTTTGTTTCGTTCTTATTTAGCCCTCTGTTGGTTCTACCTTTAGGACTCCTTGTAGTATTTTTTTGGAGTGGGGATTTAGTTGTAATGAAATTCTGGAATTTCTGTTTTTCTGGGAAGGTCCTTATTCTTTCTTCTAGGGGAAGGAAAGCTTTGCTGGATACAGTATTTTGGTTGGCATTTGTTTTCTTGGAGTTTGTTGACTATGCCCCTACACTCTCTCCTTGCCCGTAGTGTTTCTTTGGAGATTGTCTGATGTCAGCCTGATTAGTTTTCCTTTGTATGTTATCTGTTTCTTCCCTCCTATCAGCTTCATTATTTTTTCTTTGTCTTGGATTCTTGGGAGCTTTACTGTTATGTGCCTTTCTGTATTTTTCCTTTTCATGGATGTTTGGTGTTCTTGCTTTTTGTACATCTATTTTCAGCTCCTTCTTCATGCTTGGGAGTTCTCTTCTATTATCTTCTTGAATATTTTCTCTGTCCCTATCTCCTCTCCTCTGGGATTCCTATAACTCTTATATTTCCTTTCCTCATGGAGTCAGGTAGTTCCCGAAGGCTTTCTTCATCCTTTTTCCTTTGTACTTCTCTTTCCTTTTCTGTTTTGGTTCTTTTTATTTTTGTGTCTTCGAGAGCACGTACTTGTTCTTCCATTTTATCTATTCTGCTTTCATTGCTTTTCTCAGGGTTCTTTAGCTCCTCCACTGTTCCTTTGATCTCCTGCATTTCTTTCACTTCCCTGTTTAGGGACTCAATTTCATTCTTCTGATCGTTGATTGTTTTTCCCATATCATTTTTGACTTTTTTAAGTTTTTTTTAATTTTTTAAAGATTTATTTATTTATTTATACAAGAACTGGGGTACAGGCCAGATTTGCAGGAGTGTGAGAGTATTCACCAGAGACAGAGCAAGGAACAGAATAGGCAGGCTGATGAAATACACTGCTGAGAGGAGCAGTGGGCATGACAGGAGAGGTCTGCTGTGCTATATGGAACTCTCTCCAGCAAACCAGGATCTAACCTACGCTGCAGAGACTGTGAACAGCTTCACAGCACTGCGCTCAACCACCTGCGCCACCAGGGGAGGTCCTCTTTCAGTTTTTTAATCATGGTGATTTTTAATTCTCTATCTAGAAGGCTCAGAAGTTCTTTCAAGTCACTGTTATTGCTGTGATTGATTGATTGTGATTGTGACTGATTTTATTTTGTGGTGTGTCTTTTTCCTGAGGACTTGCTTGGCTGCTTGTAATTTTTCTTCTCCCTGCTGCTTGTTTTCTAACTTGACCTATGCATTGGGACATTGTCACTATTACTGGCTGGCATCTCTTTGGTGTGCTCCTTCTGGTATGTCAAGACCTGGTGGCCCAATTGAGTCCAATACTGTTATCCCAGAATCCCTATATGACAGTGTTACTATGGATATGTTAATGGTAGCTGTCCCCAAAAAATCACCTCCCTCTGTATTTTTTTTTTAGTTCCAGTGGTGGGTCTGAGGTCCCACAGACTGCCTTGGTGGTGTCTGGATCTCCCCCTGGGCTCCAAATCATTGCATCCCCCTCTGGACTCCAAGTTGCAACCAGTCACGGGGCCTGGTTTGTGCTAGCTTTCAGCTCACCTCTGACTGTGGGGACTGCCCTTTCTCAGTTCCACACATTTTTTGTGAGGTCTGGATGCAAAGCTCCCTGTCTTAAGATGGTGTGTCTGGGAGGCACTTCCCTGGACCCTCAGTCTGCCCTGGCGGTGACCGGATTGCCCCCTGGTCTCCAAATCACTGGATCCCCATCTGGGCTCCAACTCATGAATAGCCATGAACAATTGATTCAAGTGATATTGAACATTTTTTCATATGCCTGTGGCCATTTGCATTTCCTCTTTGCAGAAGTTTCTTTTTAGCTCTTCTGCCCATTTTTTGACTGGATTATTTACTTTGTTTTTGTTGAGTTTCATCAACTCTTTGTAGATTTTTTGCCATCAGTCCTTTATCATTAGTGTTGTGTGCAAAAATTTTCTTCAGACACACTATGGGGGGATAGGAGGGAAAAGGATCAAAATA
Organism: Talpa occidentalis; assembly: GCF_014898055.3. Classification (NCBI taxonomy): domain Eukaryota; kingdom Metazoa; phylum Chordata; class Mammalia; order Eulipotyphla; family Talpidae; genus Talpa; species Talpa occidentalis. The sequence goes on along the minus strand of NW_023601212.1, from coordinate 43,378,759 downwards.
AGGGGGGTGGGAATTGTATGGGGACTATAACCAAGATGAAAATGCATACATTGTGCAAAAATGAAAAATGATGTGAAAAATGTATAAAAACAATTAATTCAAGCTCTAGTTCCTCTTTGATCCTCAGATATTGGTGGTGGCACTGATAGTTCTCACCTCTGATCTGATGTTTGACTCCACTGGCAACCTGTCTCATTTTTAGTTGCTTTCCAAAAGTCACACACAACCTAACAAAACACACTGTTATTACTCTTATTTTTTGAATTAATATTAGATTACAGATTTATACCATTATATAACTTTCAGGTGTACATCTATGTGTACTACATGATCACCATAAAGAGTTTACTTTCTTTTCTCTACTTACAATTATCCCTATTACCCAATTTACCCACCTACACTCCCCCTTTCCTCTAGTAACTGCCATTTATTCTCATTCTCTAAGAATTAGTTTATATTTTGATTTTCTCTTAGTGAAATAAGACTAGCAAAGCAATTAATTATAAGACATATATATGGTTTGTAAATAATGTTGCCATTATTCACGGACAGCATGCTTGCATGTGTAGAAAATTCTCTAGATTAAAATAAGTGAATGTCATGCTGTCACTGAATCTAAGATTAATATATGAAATTTGATTGCATTTGTATATATATCTGCAAAACATAGGAAATTATACTCAAAGTTTGTGATTTACAATAACATCAACATCATCATATACCTAGGAAAAATTCCAGTGAAAGGTGTGCAAAACTTCTCAGAAAAATAGAAAATATGTATGATAAGTTAAGGCCCCTTCTGGCCCTTTCCTGTGGTTGGGTGTACTCATTGACAAGTAACAAATCCAGTGACCTAATGATTAGCACCAAAGCCCATACAAAAGCATGATAATCTCTATTACATACATCCCATAACACCACTTTCTTCATGGCAGAGTTGTCTACTTATAATGCAAGTCTTATATTGCCCAGGGTAGGTCTTTGTTATAAAAACCAGGTCCATGGTTATATCAGGGATGTCTGGAAGGATAAGAACAAAATATAAGTCAAGAAAAAGGCTGCTGCTCTCAGCCTCCCCATTGATCTCTCGCTATAGTCTGTGTCATTTTCATGTTCTCCTTCCATGTTCCCCATGTCCCTGGTACAAGTCCAAGGCTGAGAAGCAAACATAATTTCTTCACATGTCTCTCTGCTCCATGTGCCTCCTGCAGGTCTTTCTCTTTCTCAATTTCTCTTCATTTCTTCTTCCTTCATCTCCATCCTTTTCCTAGTCTTTCTAAGCACCCCTCACTGCTCAGGTGTACCCTTCCTTGAGTTAGGCAGGAAGCTGCCTGGGACTTTTGCTTTCTATGTAGATCACATTGGTATGGATAGATACTTCATGTTCATGAGTAGAAAGGTTCAGTAATGTCAAATCACCCCAAAATAATCTATAGCACCAATGCTATGCTAATCAAAATCCCAATTACTGTTCTTGTGTAAATCAATGGGCTAATTTAAACACTTACTTGACAGTGAAAGGGGACAATGATAAACAGAAACAAATTTAGATGTATCATCCTGGTCATGAAGACTTATCATAAATCTAGGGCATAAGAATAGACAGACAACTGAGCACAACAATGCTGTATTAGAACCACACGTACTTAAGTCTTTGTTGTGAAATGCTTGTGTACTACAGAGGAAAGGGAGAAAGGCCAATTTTTTTTTAATTTTTTGCTTAAGTAACATTGCATCATAACATTTTCCAAGTTTTGGGTGCACATCAGATAAATCAACATCTGAATACAATACATTAGGTTCATTGCTAAAACTCCAATTCTATCCTTAACCATAAAATTGACTCCTTTTATTTGTTTTAATTTATTTTTTTTACAGAGGCATTTCCATAAAAGAAGTATAGGCATCTTAATGCAGTAAATGGGACACCATTTTCCAAACTCCTTCTCACATGTAGGTCCCAGTGTGCTACTGGAAATGAGAGTAGAGCTGAGAGACCAGGTGAAGCTATTTAACAAGGAAGGCATGCAGGCTGGCAGGAAAATGGCTCTCACTTAAGTGAGTCCCTGATTTTCATCCAGGGACTTGGGGAGACTTAGAAAGAGGCATGGAGGAGAAACATGGAAAGACACTTGCAAGAGACACATGCATAAGAGACATGTCCAGAGACTGTCCTTGGCAGAGACAATGTTAGCTACTAAATTGAGTTGTATTTTTGTGTTTCTCCTTCTGTCCCAGATTTGCCTTGTCCCTTTCATCCTTTTCCATGCAGAAGGTGCCTTAGATTTGTGGCAATATTTTGGTCCTCAACGGAACATCTTCAGATTGACCCTATTTGGCTGGGCATTTGCCTTTAAGAGGATGGATAATTTGGGTGTTTTCTTGAAAAAAAGAGAACCCTATATCTACTTCAGGGAGATCATCATGGAAGTTGTGCACCTGTCATCCTCATATTTGGTAGTGTTTTCACATTTACCTGATGACATCAGAGATGCTGCAATACAGAAGATGTCATCAAAAGATGCTACAACCCCCAACAACTGGAAAATTCTCCACTCTCTGCCCTCAGGTCTCCCAACTAAAATTGTAGTTTGCTTAGTTTTAACCTTGGATTTTCCCTCTGTTTCCATAGAAACACCTCTTTGTCATTGTCTGTGCCCTCCTACAGACTGTCTGCAGGAATTAGACAAAACAGTCTAATTGGATTCTGAATTATCTTACACAGGCAAGATGTAAAATATGGGTATAATTTCCTGGGAGATTGAATTAAAGCCTTCCACTATAATTATTTCCACAGGGACCCAATAGCCTGAGGAGACACTGCACCTTTTGGACAATGAGCTACTGATATTCACCAAGGGAGCAGCAAAAACTTGCCATAAGTTTTAAATCAGAGTTGACAAAGGAAATTGAATAATTCAGCTAGCTAAGGAATATAATTGACCAGTTTTCTTTTTAACTATCTGCCTTCTTCACATACTGCAGGAAAAATGATTATAGTCCAGATAATTATGGAGTAATTTCATGATCTATTTTCCTAGTTTATAAAGGTTATAAATGATGTCAGTCTAAAAATAACAAATGGTCAGACTCCTGATTTATGATAGTATAATGCGTGGAATTACTACAACACATAGTGAAGATAAAACGTAATTTTAGTTATATTTCCAGATGCTTTGCTGAGAAGGTAAATAAAGTGTTGAGTGTTTGGATCATTATAGTTAAGAGGGCAGACATAATCTGATAACACCTGTTTAGGGGAAATATTAGAGATCTACTCCTATATTGAATGGAAGGGGCAATCATTGTTACAAATGCAATGAATGATGGTTGCATGTGACCAAACAGTGGAGATTAGGAACATGTTGTAAATCCTCTGAGAAACCCTTTCCTCCTTCCTGATGTAACAAGCAAGGGAACAATGTCATATGCTCTGGTTTTAAATCAGAACTCACTTCTTATTCTGTGACACAGTCATACATTCTTCTGTTGGGGTAAACCAGTCTATCATGCCCCACTAATGACTCAAGAGCCAGACATAATAGAAGATATAAATAATGGGTGTCCAGCCTTTGGATTTTCAGAGTACATTCTTTAGAAACCAGGGAAAGGTAAACATGACTTTTTCCCTTCTCCATTCATAGAGCATCAGCATAGGTCAATATGAATTAGGAAATACAAAGATCTAAGCCTATAGAGGAAAGCCAGAAATCCCCAGAAAGAATCATTAATTTTTGGAGGTAATGATTAACTAGTCTACTGATACAGGGCAGCAAGGGGCGCTAAACTAGCCAGGGACACCATCTAAATAGTTTACCAGTCACTGTGTTTTTTACCTGCATGCAAGTCTACTCAGGCTCAGGGAACAACTACAAGGATATTTATTTAACAAACCAGAGAAAAACAAAGAATAACTGAGGCCAATAATGGCCTCTCTCTCACCCAAAGCTGAGTCCAGTGTTTTTCAGTCCTGTACAAAAACAGTTAAAATAGCATCTTCCCACCACTGAGGATTCAGAGCTCCTCTCTTGAACAATAATAGGCCACGTGTCTAAGATGGTATTTTCCTGCCTTTGCCGAACTGGAGGCCACAGCAGCCAGACTCCAGGCCAGGTTCCGAGTCATGAAGACAACAGAAGACACAACAGGAGATGATCCCAAAATTTCAGGGATGCCACGGCACAGCACCAGGAAAGCGACAATCAGAAGAGCAGTTGCAGTGGCTGAATGGCCCCACAAACAGCCACACTCATGCAGCTTAGCAAGGTGCCCAGCTCTGGGTCTTTGCCTTCCCTTCCAGGATGTAACACAGCAAAACCAGGAAAAGTTTCAGTCACTCGGCTTCTTGCAAAGCCTCCAAACTTTTCCTCTCTGAGGTTGGCTGGTGGAGGCCTCCACTTTCAGAGGCCTGCAACAGCCTTGTGGAAGATCAGCCCAGTGGGGCCTGGAATCCGCAGACCCCAAATGCTGAAGATCTGAAAAAGGCTGAAATCCTGAAGAGTGAATGAATTGGGGCCACTTCTGCAGTCACTTACATCTATCTGTTACCCCACCCCAAAATGCAGTATTTTTTAGCATTTTCCCTGGGGCTATCTCTCCTCATTAGCAACCTCCTCCAGGGGCACCACCTGTAAGTATTTTGGCCTTAGCCACTGGTTACACTACCTATATAAACTGAAATCAAACTACGATTTTTGGAAGAGTTCTCACAAATAAAGTCTGTTGGATGGCTTCTTGGCATCAATTCCTCACATTCATAATCTAATAAATTCTTTGTCTAGCTATTATTTAGATTTTATTTCAACCAACAAAGGTGATTGATGACACCGAGAAGTCAATGTGGTGTTTCAATATTGGGGGGCTGGCTAGAGCCACTGGGAGGAAATAATTCATGAGAAACAGAGTTTTTGTAGAGAACTGAAAAGGCAGATTTATTGAAATTTCTTGCAAGAGAGCAAGGGAGATTTCCTGCAAGAGAGCATAATGGGAGAATTCTGCATGGGAAGGATTTGGAGCTCCCTTTATAACCTGTTTTCATGGGCTTTGCCTCACTGGGGGAGTTGGTCTTTGATGGTTGCTATCTGCTGGACATTGGTTTGGGGGGCTATCTGCTGGGCATTGGTTTTGATTGATTTTCAGCAAGTAGGAAAACCTACTTGAGAAAAGCTATTAGAAATCAGAAAGAGCAGAAAGTTTAATAAAGTGAGTTACATAATTTGAATAGAGAAATTGAGATCCAAGTGGAAATTCCATGATAAAAGAGTGAGATAAAAGAGTGAGTTCTATTTCTTAGTTTGATCAATTAACTCCAATTTCTGACTAATAGTCTCTATTTTGTCGAAAATTGTAGGTGCTTCTTCCTCCCCAAGTCAATTGTCTTCTCGTAGTTTTCTTTTCAATGATTGCTGTCAGAGCCGCCTTTCTGTCTTTGCTCCTCAGACTGTAAATGAAGGGGTTCAGCATGTGGGTGTGACCACAGTTTACATCTCCGAGGCTATTGCACTTGAGCATGAGCTTTGGGGAGCCGCAGAGCTAAGGTACACTCTGAGAATTGTACAATAAAATAAGGAGACAACGGGGAGGTGAGATGCACAGGTGGAAATTGCTTTATACTTGCCCTGAGCTGATGAGATTCTACAGATGGAGGAAATTATCTTAGAGTAAGAGTAAAGGATACCACATGCAATTTGCAGCAACATGGATGGTGCTGGAAGGGATCATGCTCAGTGAAATAAGCCAGAAAGAAAAAGAAAAATACTGGATGGTCTCACTCATAGCAGGAATCTAGAAAACTTAAATAAGGGACCAGGAAAATGAATAACTATAAGAAAGTGAAAATCAAAATCAACAAAAAACTATGAACCAGAGACACTCCGTGGGGGGTAGGAAGCGGGAGGGGAGAGATTGGGGTCAAAATAAGGGGGTTGCCCACCAACTGGGAGAACATTTTTGCCCACAACACTAATGATAAAGGACTGATCACAAAAATCTGCAAAGAGCTGATGAGACTCAGCAACAACGAAGAAAATAATCCAGTCAAAAAATGGGCAGAAGAGCTAAAAAGAAACTTCTCTGAAGAGGAAATGCAAATGGCCAACAGACATATGAAAAAATGTTCAACATCACTTGTAATCAGGGAAATGCAAATCAAAACTACAATGAGATACCAACTCACAGAAGTGAGAATGGCACATATTAAAAAAACTAGCAACAGCAAATGTTGGCGAGGTTGTGGAGGAAAAGGAACTCTTCTACACTGTTGGTGGGAGTGCAAACTGGTCCAACCACTATGGAGAGCTGTGTGGAGATTTCTGGACCTACTGAACATAGAGCTTCCATATGATCCAGCAATTCCACTCCTAGGTATTTACCCAAAGGACACAGAAACATCAATTCCAAAGAACACCTGCACCCCTATGTTTATAGCAGCACTATTTACAATAGCTAAGCTTTGGAAACAGCCCAAATGCCCAAAAATAGATGACTGGATCAAGAAGATGTGGTACATATATACCATGGAATATTACTCAGCATTCAAAAAAGATAAACACATGCAATTTGCAGCAACATGGATGGCACTGGAAGGGATCATGCTCAGCGAAATAAGCCAAAAAGAAAAAGAAAAATACCGGATGGTCTCACTCATAGCAGAAATCTAGAAAACTTAAATAAGGGACCAGGAAAATGAATAACTATAAGAAAGTGAAAATCAAAATCAACAAAAAACTATGAACCAGAGACACTTTTTGGGGTTGGGGGGCGGGAGGGGAGGGATTGGGGTCAGAATGGGGGGTTTGCAATTGTATGGGGGAATATAAAAATAAAATTTATTATTAAAAAAAAATAAGGGGTTGCAATTGCATGGGGAATATAAAAATAAAATTTATTATAAAAAAAAAAGAGTAAAGGATACCAAGCAGGGAACTACCACCCAGTAAAATAGATCCTAACTATATCACCAGGTTATTGAGAAAGATGTCAGAACAGGCCAGTTTGACCACTGATTGAGTTCACAGAAAAAGTGTGGGATTTCCAAATCTGTACAGGACAGCCGTAATAACATTAAGCTTTGTATTAAGGAAAACAGACCACTGATGATCTAGATTACCAGAACCAGCAGCCCACACAGCCAGAGATTCATGATGACTGTGTAGCACAGGTGGTGGCAGATGGCCACAAATAGTCATAGGCCATCACAGTCAGGAGGAAGACATCCAACCCCGCAAACGGTATGAAAAAATACACAGGTGTGATGCACCCTTCATAGGTTATGGCTTCGCTTTGTGTCTGGATGTTCAACAGCATCTTAGGGAAGGTGGTAGATGTGAGACAGATGTCAGCAGAGGACAGGTTGGAGAGGAAAAAGTACATGGGCGTGTGAAGGCGGGAGTCAGAGATGATGGCCAGGATGATGAGCAGATTTCCAAACACAGTCATCAGGTACATGGCGAGGAAAATCCCTAGTATGAGGGGCTGGAATTCTGCCTCTTTTGAAAATCTCAGGAGAAGAAATTCTGAACCTTCTATCACTGATTGATTTCATATGGTAGAGGTGACTTCCAGGAAAAAGGGAAATAACAAGTCTTATTTTCACAAACTTAGGTTACTAAGCTACTTGAAATGCTTCCATTTATAATTTTTAAGAAATAATTATAATGTAATGTGTTTTGTTTCCACTATGGGATCCTCAGTGACACCTCTGATACAGATATTTTGCCCCAGTCAATTTTTTGCCATATGGGATTATGTGTTATAGAGTTTTACTGTTAAATTCTTTTATTTCAGGAATATCAATTGAATGCTCTTTGTGCTTTAGGCATAGTTCAGGCAAAGAGTTAAACAAAATTCAAATCCAAAGGTAGAAAAAGAATTTATAAGCACAAAAACATATAACATTTTAAAAGTTGATAGTTAGTGTGAAGAAAAGGAACCCAAATATGAAAAAGAAAGTGAATAGGGGTTTAGTTGCTTGTGGGTATTTAGGAAAGACCCTTGGACATGCCACATTTGAACAAAGAATTCAAGTAAGAGAGGGAAGGAAGAAACAAGGTTATGTGGGGCAAGATGTGTATAAGAGACAGGGCACTGTGTGCTCAGCAGAGGGAGCATCCAGTGCACTGTTCCTGAAAAAGATTCTTCTTTCAAGTATTCAAGTAAAAAATGTGAAGCCATCTGCATAGGAAATGAATCCATCAATAAAACAAAAGACATACTACTGAATCGGGGGCAGAGAGAAGCAGGAGGAGGTGGATAAAGGGGAGAAAGAAGAGGGAAAAGAGGAAGGAAGAAGGAAAGGAGAAGGGAAGAGAGAAATTAAGTGAATGAATAGGAAAAAAAGGTTTAATAATCTAGGTGATTCCTCTGACCAGGCTTGGTGAGCTTCTCAATCATGATTATACTTTCTGATATTGAAGAAAAGTGATAAAGAATAAAAGCAAACTATTGTCCAGAAATGGTATTTTTTTAAATCTATTTAGGACGAATAACTCAGATTGTACAACTAGGAGAAAATGGGCTGTGTTTCCGCGTGTCAGCACAAGTGACATTTGGACAGGGCATTCTCTGTGGTGAAGTCTGTCCTGTGCATTGTAACGTGTTTGGAGCATCCTGCACCTCCCCCTGCTCCTCACTGTGAGCCTAAATGTCTGTGGACATTGCTTACTTTCTCTGGGGGACAAAGTTATCCACTTAGAACTAAGTTTGAACTTAATCTCAACCTGTTTTCTGACCATTGTCATAACAATTTCAAGATAATACAATTTAATGATATAAAATAAGATCAACATTGTGAGTATTTCACACTGTGAAACATTACACTGCCATTGAAATAAACACATTCAGTATTTAATCAAGAAAACAAACACACACAGGGACCTCTTGCCTTTGGGTAAAGGAAAATCTCCTCTCAGATAACAACAGGTAAGTATTCTTTTTTTTTTTTTTTTTTTTTTTTTAATCTTAAATTTTATTTTTATATTCCCCCATACAATTGCAAACGCCCCATTCTGACCCCAATCCTTCCCCTCCCGCCCCCCACCCCCCAAAAAGTGTCTCTGGTTCATAGTTTTTTGTTGATTTTGATTTTCACTTTCTTATATTCATTTTCCTGGTCCCTTATTTAAGTTTTCTAGATTCCTACTATGAGTGAGACCATCCGGTATTTTTCTTTTTCTTTTTGGCTTATTTCGCTGAGCATGATCCCTTCCAGCGCCATCCATGTTGCTGCAAATTGCATGTGTTTATCTTTTTTGAATGCTGAGTAATATTCCATGGTATATATGTACCACATCTTCTTGATCCAGTCATCTACTTTTGGGCATTTGGGTTGTTTCCAAAGCTTAGCTATTGTAAACAGTGCTGCTATAAACATAGGGGTGCAGGTGCTCTTTGGAATTGATGTTTCTGTGTCCTTTGGGTAAATACCTAGGAGTGGAATTGCTGGATCATATGGAAGCTCTTTCTTGACCTCATTGCTCTCTCCTGAGGGACAACTGGGTTGCTGGACTCACCTGGACCAGATCTCTGAGAAGGTCTTGTGTGGAGATCTGAATTCCTTATTGGATGGCAATGACAGAGACCTGAGCTCTGTACCCAGAAGACACAGCTGGGAGGGGTGAACTTGAACAGGAATAGTACTCCACACACACACAACAGAAGCATGCCTCTTCCAGCCCAAGATTATATATGCCAGAGTCCCTCTCTCTCTACCTGCTCATTAGTCACATTTCCTTTTGTTTACTCCAACTTCTATGCGCACAATTCCCCTGTGGAAAACTTTCTGGAGAGTAATGGAAGATTTTCCTTTTCCCAAGAGGTCAGATTAGAAATCAAATTAATTCCATTTTTTCACTCCCCTATGTATTTGCCTCATTTTGAGATCTTTAAATTTCTAGTACATTATCTGATAACAGTTAAATTTTTCTAACCAAGTCAAAGACTGGAGAATGGTGTGAATTAGGACCTCTGTGTCTTCAAAGCTTTGGCTTGTGCTAGGAACATAACTGTGGTATCCAGACGGTTGCTGTCATTCTTCACAGCAGGGAATCAAGCTGACTTCTTGTGATAGTAAAACATGGCACAGAACTCATAGCTTCATGACCCTTTGCTAAAACTGTGAGAAGCTTTTTACTTCTGTCACATTAATAGCTGTAATTTAATCTCTCTTTATTGTGTTTATGAAATATATATTATGTAGGTTGTTTTATCCACTCTAATCTGACTTTAGAATTATATAGGGTGTCTGTGATTGATTTTTTTAAGAACATCCATTCCATGAGGAAGTACATTTATGAACTGTATCCTCTATTGCAGACAGGGTCCTTGGTGGGGTTTAGTCACATGCCCAAATTAAATCCATCAAAGTGAATGCCCTTAATTGCAGTTATGTGAGTATACATGCAGTACTAAAACTTTGGGTATTAGTTTTCAACCAGAAATGAGTTTTCCCCTTGGGGACATTTGATGGGCTAATGGGCTGCTGCATAACACCTACAATATATATGCCAGCATCTCCTATGGCCCAAACAATTTTTTTCTTCCCTAACTCTCAACAGAAAGAAGGCAAGAAAACCAATCTACAACAGCACTCACCCTACCTCTGTTACAGGGTAGGTTGAGGTGCACCCCAAAACCCCAAATCTGCCTGCTCTAAATAGATTTTGCCACCCATCTCATTTAAAACATGCTCCAGTGCATAAGACAGACCTTGAATGGAAAGGTCTTAGTGTGAGATAGTGAGAAGAAAAGGCAAATAATATTGTTTCCAAATAAGGCACTCAAAGTTACCCATCCCCTTATTGGTAAATGTCCAGCCTAACAGGGTTGGTCCAAAGCAGGACCATGGAAGCCCAAAAGCTTGCCACAAGTCTAAGACACCTTTGGTTGTAACCCATAGGAAAGGGGAAGAAGGCATCAGGCAATTCTGGGACAAAAGGAGCAAAACCAAAACCAAGAGAAATGTTGACATGGTCAGACTCTCCAGAGGTCTCTCACCTATGTCTGTTCTAATTGTATCCATCCATATCCCTCAAGTTTCTGGTCCTGTCCAAGGTTGAGAAGCAATCACAGTCTTCCCATGTCTCTCTTCCATTATATACTCTAAAGGCTGTGTCCACTCCCTGGGAAGTAGCCATTTCCATGGCTCCATCAACTTTATTTAACTTTCTCCTTATATCAGGAGCACATTATGACATAAGAACACATTAAATACTCTAGAGCTTCAGGATCTGTGACAGCGATATGCTTGTATTATCCTTTCTAATAATCCTGAAGGATCTTCGTTGGCCCTTTGTTGAATCTCCATGACCTTAATGAAGATTTTATGTTTTGGGATCCCTGTCTCCCTGTTATACTACCAATGCAAAATCTGCTTCATGAGGTCCTACAAACCAGGGCACCTGATATTTCTAGCATTCTAGCTTCTCTAACAAGCTCCTGGGTGATGTTAGTGCTTCAGGTCCTGGTCTGTGGACTGCTTTTTGAGTAGTAAAGATACTGGAACTGAGTCACCTCAGTGGCAGGAGCCAAGAACAGCAGTGGTGTTCTCTCTCCTGCTGCTGCGCCACAAGCCAGTTGTGGCTGTGGCTCCTCAGAGCCCAGCAACTGCACTTTTAAGTGTACTTCCTGGATTGTGGACTGGACCAAACATGTGTGAACCATTATCTGATTAGTGTGAAATGATCCAATCAGCCACAGGATTGAAAAATGATCCATTAGAATTATGGGTGGGCACCTTGGAAGTGGATATAAGTCTGGGTCTGAGGGAGCTGAGGGATTCTGTTGCAGCCTCTGAAGAAACAAGGACCAGAAGCTGAAAGAAGAAAAGAAGCATCTGGCTTCTTTGAAAGTCAACCTCGAAGGAGGGAAGAGAAGCCATAGACCTCTCTCAGACACTGGGCCTCTGATCCTTTCTCTCCATCACCTGAAAGGAGCATCAAAGGCCCTGGGACTGGTGTCTCAAAGAGTTGTTTGTTGTTGGCATAGACCAGCCACTCACAAAGAGAAGTTAACACTTGGTGTCTCTGGCACCACCTACGGGGGACCAGTAGTGACAGACACTACTGGCCATTGCTGCCCAGCTCCTGGTGACCAGTGGTGACAATCACTACTGGCCAATGTTGTCCGGGACCCCCAGAACATGCCTTGCAGCATGAAATAATATGTTCCACTAAAAGGTGAAGCACTATCTCCTAAGATTCATAGCAGGGTGAATATTCAGGGGTGTAGTGGACAAGAGGATGGGATAGGACAGAATGCTACCCACCCACCCAGGTTCTAAGATATGAGAACTGTCAAAAACCCCAAAAGCCCTAAGGACAAAATCCAAAACCAAGAGCTATAGCAATACCATACCTATACAATAGGGGGCTATGAGCTACCACCAATCAAAGGACAGTGCCCAATAAGAGGACAGGTTACTGTTTGTGGATTCTCATCAGTGCATACAATTGCAAGAGACCTCAGGCTCTAGGAACAGCAGCCATGGGGTTTATTTTACAAAAAGAGCAAACAAAAAGCTTGCTGTAGCCACAAGTGGCTGCTTCTCTCATCCAAGAAGAATACACCAGAAGTAAAAGCACAGCACTGGACACCTGCCAATGGTGCTAGATAGCACTGGCCAATAGTGATGGTCACCACAGGTCACCAGGAGTGCAGGACAGCATTGGCTAATAGTGATGGCCAGCTGGTTCTCCAGAGGCTGTGTCAGAGACACCAAGTGTTAATGGTGAGTTGTTGGGCTACACCAACAACAAACAACACTTTGAGACACCAGGAAGAGGGTTTTGGTGCTCCTTTCAGGTGATGGAGAGGCAGGATTGGAGGCCCTGGATCTGACAGAGGTCTTCGGCTACTATTCCCTCCTTGGAGGTTGGCTGTTGGATGTTTCTTTTCTTCTATCATCTTCTGGTCTTTGTTCTTTCTTTAGTGGCTGGAACAGAGTCCTCCCCTTCCTTCTTTGGAAGCTGAAACTATCTGTTTCTCAGCTCCTGCCAACTGAAGCTTATATCCACAAGATCAATTGGATCATTTTACAAACCTGTGGCTGATTGGAACATTTTGCACCAATCAGACAATATCTCACACCTGATTGGTCTCCTCCATGATCCAGAAATTAGGCATTAAAGTGCAGTTGCTGGACTGTCAGGATCCAGAGCCACAACTGGCTGTGGTGGAACAGCAGGAGAGAGAACAGCACTGCTGTTCCTGGCTCCTGCCACTGAGGTGACCCAGTTTCAATATCTTTACTATTCAAAGAGAGGTCCACAGACCAGGACCTACAGCACTAAAATCACACTTGATAGAAAATCCAGAATGCTAGAGATAGCAGGTTCTCTGGCTTGCAGGGCCTGATGAAGTAGATTTTGCATTTGTAGTATAAAGGGTGGCGGGGGATCCCAAAACATAAAATTTTCATTAAGGTCATGCAATTCAACAAAGGGCCAATGAAGATCCTTCAGAATTATTAGAAAGAATAATGCAGGCATATCATAGATACAGACATAGATTCTGAAATTCTGGACAATTCTAGAACGGTGAATGTGTTTTTATGTCACATTGTGCTACTGATATGTAAGGAGAAATTTGAATAAAATTGACAGTGCCGGGGCCTCCCCTGGAGGTGCAGGTGGTTGAGCGCAGCACTTTGAAGCTGTCTGCAGCCTCTGCAGTGCTGTTTCGATCCCAGCTGACTGGCAAGGATCACACATGGTGTGGCAGACCACTACTCTCTCACCTGTGGCTTCCCTCCGCTGTGTATTTCAGTCAGTTTGCCTGTTTCTGGTGAATCCTCTCACCCTCCCATGCATCTGGCCTGTACCCCAGTTCTTGTATAAATAAATAAATAAATCTTTAAAAAAAATGATGGTGCCATGGAAATGGCTACTTCCCAGTTAGTGGACACAGCTTTTAGAGTGTATATGGAGAGAGACATGGGAAGAACCTGTGATTGTTTCTCTGCCTTGGACTGGGGCCAGGAACTTGAGGGACATGGATGGAGACAATTAGAGTAACCATCGAGAGACCCCTGGAGGTTCTGACCATGACAACCTTCCTCTTGATTTCATTTTGCTCCTTTCATCCCACAATTGCCTGTCCCCTTCTCACCTTTCCTGTGTCATGAACAGAAGTTGCTTTAGGCTTGTCGGAAGGTTTTGGGACTCAGTGGCCTTGCTTTGGGCCATCCCTGTTTGGCTGGGCATTTACCAAGAGGATGGGTAACTTTGGATGCCACATTTGGAAACTATATTCTTTGCCTTTTCATCTCTCCATCTCATGGTAATTATATTAAAGTCCCTTTCTATTAAATGTCTTATACACTAGAGTATATTTTGTTGTAATGCCGTGGGTGGCTGAACCTATTTAGAGCAGGCAGATTTGGGGTCTTGGGGTGCCCCTCAACCTTCCATGTAACAAAAGAAGAGAAGTGCTCATTTACATGGGTTTTCTTACCTTCTCACTATTGAGAATTGTGGCAGGATAAAATTGTTTGGGGTCATGAGAGTCACCAGGCTATAGTTTGTAGGTGTCAGCAACAGCCCATCTGACACTGTCAAATATTCCCAAGGGAAAACTCATTTTAGGTTAAGAACTAACACTCAGAATTTGAGGACTGGACATAGACTCACACACTTCAATTAAGGGCATTGACTTTGATGGATTTAACTTTGGGCAGGTGACTAAATCTCACCACAAACTCAGTCTGCAATGGAGAATAGAGTTCATAAATGTCCTTCCTCATGGAATAGATGTTCTTAAAAAATTCAGTCACAGACACCCTATATAATTCTAAAGTCAGATTAGAGTGGATAACCTACATAATATAAATTTGATAAACACTATACAGAGGGATTAAATTACAGCTATTAATGTGACAGAAGTAAAAAGCTTCTCATAATTTTAGCAAAGGGTCATGAAGTTCATGAGTTCAGTGCCAGTTCTATTACAAGAAGTCAGCTTGAGATTAGAGATCAACATGGAGGCTAGGAAACGCTGCAAGTAAGACCTCCCATTAAAAAAAAAAAAAAAGTTAATAGGGAAGAAAAGCGGCAGGTCCCTGTGAGAACTGGAACATGGAAGATAAATGGGCAACTCTGGCAAACTGCCCTAAGAAGAAAGTTGCCATAAAAGAGGACTGGAGGGAAGAAAGTTCAGAACTCTGTTACCCTCCCCTGCCCACAAAGCCTGCATTCTCCAACCAACAGAAAGGAGGGGGGAAAAAAAAGGGAAAAAAAAAAAACTAAAACAACCAACAAGAACAAATTACGCATCAAGCAGGATTGTGACTGGAAAGGAACTATTTCAGGCACCGCACCCTGTGAACAGGAACTGTGCAGAACCTTGCAGGAATCTCCGTGGAGGTGAGCCAATGGCTCCAGTTGCCATTAGAGAAAATCAAAGACTCCGAGGAGACCTACAAATAGCCCAAGGCCAGCTGGCAAGCTTGTGTGGGGAAAAGCTGCACACTTGAAGAGCATACTTGGATCCCGGCTTCCCAGGTCCCTGCGCCTGTGACCGAGGCTTGCGGGAGATGCACAGGATCCCTCATTGAGGTGAATGTCCCTCACTGAGTAATCAGAAGCCAGGAGCCCAGAAAAGGGAGCAGGGTGCAAAAGGCACCATTTAGGCAGACACTGAGCTGGCGTACAGCCCACTTCCTGGATCTGAGGGCTTTGGAACTGAGACCCGGGGCATGAAATTCGGGGCATGGGATCCCCACAATGGTGGGGCACAGGGTAGACACAGCACTCCACACCACTGAGGTGTTCCACGCCACTCCCACTCTGTTCCCCTGGATCCACAGGGTGGGGTGGGGGAACAGTTCTGGAAGGACACTAGGAAAGATCTCTGGTGCGACCTAGTGACCAGAAAAAAAAAATCACCAACATCCTGATAGTTGGAAACCAGGGATCCCCAAAACACCCTCAAGCTCTGAGAGAGGGTGGGCCATGCAAACGGGGGTGTAAGGAGGGAAATAAGGTATGGAGCAAGACCCCATCCTGGAACTGAGAGCCAGGCACAGGATCCAGGGAATGGGACACGCCATAAAAGTGGCACTGCAGAGGGTGACAGCCAGTGTTTTAGATCTGATAGCTCCAGAACTGAGACCTAGAGTGCAGAATTCAGGGCGCAGATCCATACAACTGTGGGCGCAGCACCAGGTGAACACAGGGCAGACACAGCACCCAGCTTGAATAAGAGCCCCTGTGTTGAGGTTCTCCCTTCCACCCCCCACCCTCGCTCTGCTACTCAGAGAACCACTGGGAAAAATCACAGGTCAGCAAGTACAGGTCTCTGATGCCAACTTGTGAGCAGAACAAAATCACCAACTAGCTGATTCCCTGTTGGAACTGAGTAAATACAGAGGGAGGGAACTGTATGGGACAGTGTCCAGAAACACAGCATCAACACCCTGGTGGAATTCTGGCCTACCAGTGCTGGTCTCAGTCTGGTAAACAGTTTCCAACACCCCTAAAGGAGCACTCCAAAGAGATGCCCACCAACACCAGTGGCACAACGTCACAACACATAGAACTAATTAGAAAGCAAACAACTGGAGAAGAAAAAATATAAATAACCAAGCAAGGCCACAGGAAGACACACCACAAAAAGAAATACAGTCACCAGAGCTCAACAATGACATGGAAGAACTTTTTGGCCTATTAGATAGAGAATTAATGATCATCATGATTAAATAGCAGAAAGAATATGAAAAGGGAAAAGCTGGTTTGAGACAAATAATCACTGAACTGAAGAATGAAATTGAGACTTTAAGAAAGGAAAGAAAAGAAATGCAGGAGATAAAAAGGTTACTAGAGGAGACAAAGAACTCTGGGAAAAGCAATGAAAACAGAATCAATGAAATGGAAGAATGGATCAGTACTATCGAAGATACAGAAATAAAAAGAGCCAAAAGAGAAAAGGAGAGACAAGTGCAAATGAAGCAGTATGAGGAGACTCTTAGACAATTATCAGACTCCATGAAGAGAGGAAATGATTCCAGAAGGTGAGAAGAGAGACAAAGGAACTGAGAAATTATTCAAGGAGATAATTGAAGAAAACTTCCCAAGCATGAAAAAGGAGATGAATATAGACACACAAGAAGTGAGAAGAACTCCCAATTACCATAATGAAAAGAAAACTACAGCAAGACACCTAACAGTAAAGCTTGCAAGAGTCCAAGACACGGAAAAAATAATGAAACTGGCAAAGGGGAAGAAACAGATAACTTATAAGGGAAAACCAATCAGGTTCACTTCAGACTTCTCTGAAGAAACATTATGGGCAAGAAGAGAATAGAGTAACATATTCAGCAAACTTCAAGACAGCAAATGCCAACCAAGAATATTTTACCCTGCAAAGCTCTCCTTCCTCTATGAAGAAAAAATATGGACCTTCTCAGACAAACAGAAACTCCAGAAATTTATTACAACCAAACTCCCACTCTGAAAAATTCTACATGAAGTCCTAAAGCCAAAAGTAACAGAGGAATGAAGAAGAAGAACACAGTAAAGCAATAAACACAATAAAATCACAAAAAAGACAAACAAAATGGCAAACACAGATGCCAATATATCAATATTAACCCTAAATGTAAATGGATTAAACTCATCAGAAAAAGACACAGAGTAGCAGGCTAGTTAAAAAACAAAATCCAACCTTCTGCTATCTCCAGGAAACACATTTAACCACCAAAGATAAACATGGACTGAAAGTAAAAGGTTGGAAATCAATCCTACAAGCAAATGGACCAAAAAAGAAGGTAGGGACAGCCATATTTATATCAGATGAAATAGACTTCAAATTAAAGAAGGTAAAATGAGCCATAGATGGACACTATATTATGATCAAGGGGACAATATATCAGGAAGCTATAACTCTCATCACATATTCTCGCCAAATGAAGGGGCACCAAAATATATTAGACAATTTTTATCAGCTCTGAAAACAGATACTAAAGAAAATACATATATAGTGGAAGACTTCAACACCCCACTCTCAACAATGGACAGATCAACGAGACAAAAAATAAACAAAGACACTAGAGCTATAATAAAGACATAGAACTCAAGGACTTAACAGACATCTATAGGACACTACACCCAAAAAAATCCGAGTGCCCATTTTTCTCAAGTGCACATGGATCTTTCTACAGAATTGATCACATACTGGGCCACAAGACAAACATCAACATATACATGAACATCAAAATCATTCCAATTATCTTCTCTGATTATAAAGGCATCAATCTAGAAATAAATCATGAAAAGAAAACAAGGAACCCTCCCACTTCATGGAGATTGAAATCCACACTCCTGGAAGATCACTGGACGAATAAGGAGATCAAAGAGGAAATTAAAAAATATTTTGAGTTGAATGACAAGGAGGACACCACTTTCCAGAATGTATGGGATGCAACAAAAGCAGTAATAAGAGGAAAATATATAGCAATAGAGTCTCACATCAACAAACAAGAAAGTACTCAAAGAAACAACCTAATCTCACATCTCAAAGAACTAGCAAAGGAACAACAAAAAAATCCTAAATCCAGTAGAAGAAAGGAAATAATAAAAATAAAAGCAGAAATAAATGATTTGGAAATTTTAAAAAAACAATCCTAAAGATCAATGAAACCAAAAATTGTTTCTTTGAAAAATAAACAAAATAGACAAACTTCTAGCAAGGCTCACAAAGAAAAAACAGGAGAAAATACATATAAATAGGATTATAAAGGAGAAAATACATATAAATAGGATTATAAATGAAAAAAGAGAAATCCCACAGACTCAGTAGAAATCAAAAGAATAATCAGAGATTACTATGAACACTTATATGAAAACAAATTCAACAACCTAGAAGAGATGGACAAATTCCTAGAATGATATAATCATCCAAAGGCGGACAAAGGAGAAATAGAACAACTAAACAGACCAATTATAAGCAGCAAAATTGAAGCAGTAATCAAAACACTCCCCAAAAACAAAAGCCCAGGCCCAGACAGCTTCACAAATGAATTTCACCAAACGTTCAGCAGTGAACTAATGCCTATACTACACAAACTCTTTCAAAAAATTGAAAAAGAAGGAATACTACCAAATATGTTCTACAAAGCCAACATTACACTAATACCAAAATCCAATAAAGACAGTCCAAAAAAAGAAAATTACAGGCCAATCTCCCTAATGAACACTGATGCAAAAATCCTCAACAAAATCCTTGCCAACAGAATCCAACAATGCAGTTATAAGATAATTCACCACCCAAGTAGGATTTATTCCAGGGACACAAGGATGGTTCAACATCCAAGTATTGATCAATGTAATCAAACACATCAACAAAAAGAAATATAAAAACCACATGATAATATCCATAGATGCTGAGAAAGTATTCGACAAAGTACAGCACCCATTTATGAAAAAGGCCCTTGAAATTCTAAGGAAACAATGAACATACCTCAACATCATAAAGGCCATCTATGACAAGCCCACAGCCAACATCATCCTCAATGGTGAAAAAATGAAAGCATTCCCATTAAGATCTGGAACAAGACAAGGATGTCCACTCTCACCACTGCTTTTCAACATAATACTGGAAGTCCTAGCCAGAGCAATAAGACAAGAGAAAGATATACGGAATCCAAATAGGTGAGGAAGAAGTCAAACTATTAATATTTACAGGGGATATGATAATATACATAGAGACCCCAAAAACACCACAGAAAAACTAATTAAACTAATCAATAAGTTTAGTAAAGTGGCTGGATACAAAATCAATGCACAAAAAAATCAGTAGCCTTCCTATACACAAACAATAAATCTGAAGAAGAAAAAAATCAAGAAAACCATTCCTTTTATTATTGAAACAAAAAAAAATCAAATACTTGGGAATAAACCTAACAAAAGAAGTAAAGGACCTATACAAAGAAAACTATAAAACACTGTTAAAAGTAATAGAAGTAGGGCCTCCCCGGTGGCGCAGCGGTTGAGCACTGGGTTGTGAAGCTGCCTGCAGCCTCTGCAGCGCTGGTTCGATCCCCAGCTGCTCCCCGGCCACCAGAGGAGGGTCCCACATGGCGCGCAGACCTCCCCTGCCGCCCGCTGCTCCCCTCAGCAGTGTACTTAGTCACTCTGCCTGCTCTGCTCTCCTCTCTGGCTCTAGTGAATTCTCTCACTCTCCCACACTTCTGACTATACCCAGTGCTTGTATAAATAACTAACTAACTAACTAAATAAATAAATAAATAAATAAATCTTTAAAAAAAAAGTAATAGAAGTAGTCACAAAGAAATGGGAAGACATCCCCTGCTCATGGATCAGAGAATTAACTTTATCAAAATGGACATCCTAACAAAAGCAGTCTACAGATTCAATGTTATCCAATTGAAATTTGAATGTCATTCTTCAAAGAAATAGAAAACATATTGATGAAATTCATATGGTGCCACCAAAAACCCCCAAATAACCAAAACCCTCCAGGGGAAAAAAAAAAGGGAATGGAGGGATCACTCTCCCAGATTTCAAACTATACTACAAAGCCATAATAATCAAAACTGCATGGTATTGGAACAAGAACAGACACACGGACCAATGGAACCAAATAGAAAAACCAGAAATAAACCCAAAGATTTATGGTCAGCTAATCTTTGACAAAGGAGCAAAGAATTTGCACTGGGAGCAAAGAAGATTTGTTCAGTAAATGGTGCTGGGAAAACTGGGTCGCTACATGCAAAAGAATGAAACTTGACTACTACCTCACACCATGCACAAAAACTAACTAAAAATGGATTAAAGAGCTAAACATAAGACCTGAAACCATAAAATATATAGAAGGAAATATAGGTGCAACACTACATGACATGCACCTCAAAGACATCTTTACAGAAACATCACCCAAAGCAGTGATAGTGAAGGCAAAGATAAACAGTTGGGACTAAATCCAATTAAAGAGTTTCTGCACAGCAAAAGAGACAATAACCAAAACAAGAGAAACTGCACCAAGTGGGAGAAAATTTTTGCACATAACACTAATGATAAAGGACTGAACACAAAAATCTACAAAAAGCTGATGGGACTCAACAGAAACAAAGAAAATAATCCAGTCAAAAAATGGGCAGAAGATCTAAAAAGAAACTTCTCTGAAGAATAAATGCAAATGGCCAACAGGCATATGAAAAAATGTTCAACATCAACTGTAATCAGGGAAATTCAAATCAAAACTACAATGAGATACCATCTTACTCCAGTGAGAATGGCGCATATTAAAAAAAAAAAAAACTAGCAACAACAAATGCTGGCGAGGATGTGGAGAAAAAGGGACTCTCCTGCACTGCTGGTGGGAGTGCACACTGGTCCAACCACTATGGAAAGCTGTGTGGAGATTTCTTAGCCTACTAAAGATAGAGCTTCCATTTGATCCACCAATTCCACTCCTAGGTATTTACCCAAAGGTCACAGAAACATTAATTCCAAGGAGCACCTGCACCCCTATGAGTATAGCAGCAGTATTCACAATAGCTAAGCTATGGAAATAACCCAAATGCCCCAAAATAGATGATTGGATTAAGCAGATGTGGTACATATATACAATGGAATATTACTCAGCTATCAAAAAATATAAATCCATGGTAAACCCATGCATTTTGCAGCAACATGGATGGAGCTGGAAGGCATCATGCTGAGCGAAATAAGCCAGAAAGAAAAAGAAAAATACCGGATGGTTTCACTCATAGCAGGAATCTAGAAAACCTAAATAAGGGACCAGGAAAAGAAAAAGTATAAGAAAGAAAAAATCAAAATCAACAAACAACTATAAACCAGAGACACACTGGGAGTGGGGTGGGGAAAGAGGTAAAAATACGGGGTGGGGTGTGCAATTGTATGGGGAATATAAAAATAAAAAAATTAAAAAAGAAGCAAGTTAGATTAAATAAAGCAGTTTACCATTAAAAAAAAATAGAAGTCAGCTTGACGCCTTGGACTTGGACTTGGTTAGAAAATTTTAACTTAGAAATCTGAAAATGCACTAAGAAGTTTAGAAACCTAAAAGGAATCAAGTTCATAGTGAGTGGAAATATGGAATTAATTTGCTTTCTAACCTGAACTCTAGGGAACAGGGAGAAATTCTATTGCTGTCCAGAAAGTTTTCCACAGGGGAATTGTGTGCATAGAGGTTGGAGAAACAAGAAAAAACGTGACTAATGAACAGATAGAACTGTAAACACATTGGCTGACAAGCGGACATATATAACCTTGGACGGGAAAGGGAATGCTTTTGTTGTGTGTGTGTTTGTGTTGAGTCCTATTCCTGCTTAGTGTACAGATGGTTCACACCTCCCTGTTGTCTCATCTGGGTGCAGAGCTCAGGTCTCTGTCACTTCCATCTGATAAGGAATTCAGATCTCCACGCAAGACCCTCCCAGAGACCCAGTGCAGGTGAGCCCAGCAACACAGTTGACCCTCAGGAGACAGAATTGAGGTCAAGAACACTTACCTGCTGACATCTGAGAGGGGATCTACCTTTCTCCAAAGGCATGAGATCCCTGTGTTCATTAATTTGCTTGATGAAACACTGTATGTATTTATTTCAATGGCTGTATAATATTTCACAGTGTGAAATTCATGTTGATCATTTTTATAACATTTAAGAATTATTATCAGTAAATTGCTATTAAAAATACTCAGACAATATGTGGAGATTAACTTAAAAGCATGGTTCTAAGTGGGCATTTTTGTTCCCCAGAGACACTGAACACTGTCCACAGACATTTCAGGCTCACAGTGAGGGGCAGGGCAGAAGGGCAAACATGTTACGATGCGCAGGACAGACTTCACCACACAGAAAGACCTGCCCAGTTGTCACTCATGCTGACATGCAGAAACTGACTGACTTTCTCTTGGTTGTACAATATGTAAGGTATTTATTCCAAATAGATTATAAAAGTATCACTGTTACTTATTTACCAAAAGTTTGTTTTTATTCTTTTTTATTTCTGTTGGGTATCACGAAGTATAATCGAGGTGGAAAAGTACACTCTAGCCCAGTCTCTCAGCAACCACCTCAATTATATCTTTTTTCCTCTTTATTCACTTAATCTCTACTCACCCCCTCTGCTCTACTTCTACCAACCCTCCTCTCCCTCTTCTCCCACCTCTGCCTTGCATCTTGCATCTCCACCTCATTCAGTAATATCGCTATTTATTTTATTGTTAGATTTTTATCTGTGCAGATGACTTCACACTTTTACTTGAATCAAGCATCTTCTTAGGGACTGTGCCCTGGCTGTTCCCTTTGCTTGGCAAATACTTCACCACATATCATCCCAATCGACTTCCCTCACTTACTTGAGGTTTTTGATCAAAAGTGGCACTTATACAGGTCTTATCTAAAGACCCAAGAAAACCTAAAGCCCTTTTCACTCTCCATTTTATACCTGGATTCCTTTATATCTTCCCAAATGTCTGCCTCTAAAATGTTATATAATTTTATTGCTTGCTTATACATTCTTTCTCTACCATTGAATTGGAATATCATTGTACAATGCCCTAAACTCCTTGCCTAGAGAGTGCCTAAGGCACAGTCAGGATTCTATTTACATTCCTGAAATAAAACGATTTATTAGTAAAACTGTATAACACATAATCCACAGGAAAAAAAAATGATTGGGACAAAAATTCTATATCAAAGGTGTCACTGAGTATCCCCTAGAGGAAAGCATACACAAAGCATTATAATTAACTTCATATAAAAATATAAATGGAGGCATATCAGGTAGGTTAGTAACACAAGTTTATAAAAATAAATGTTGTTATTTCCCTTTTTCCTGCAAGTCACCTGCACTATACGAAAACAATCAATGATACACAAGGTTCAGAATTTCTTCTCCTGAGATTTTCAGAAGAGGCAGAATTCCAGCCCCTCATACTAGGGATTTTCCTCGCCATGTACCTGATCACTGTGTTTGGAAACCTGCTCATCATCCTCGCCATCAGCTCAGACTCACACCTCCAGACGCCCATGTACTTCTTCCTCTCCAACCTGTCCTTTGTGGACATCTGTTTCACCTCCACCACCATCCCCAAGATGCTGGTGAACCTCCAGACACAGAGCAAAGCCATAACCTATGAAGGTTGCATCACCCAGGTGTATTTTTTCTTACTGTTTGGAGGGTTGGATGGCTATCTCCTCACCGTGATGTCCTATGACCGCTTTGTGGCCATCTGCCACCCCCTGCACTACATGGTCATCATGAATCCCCGGCTGTGTGGGCTGCTGGTTCTGGTCTCCTGGATCGTCAGTGTTCTGTATTCCTCAACACAAAGCTTAATGTTGTTACGGCTGTCCTTCTGTACAGATATGGAAATCCCACACTTTTTCTGTGAACTCAATCAGGTGATCAAACTGGCCTGTTCTGACACTTTGCTCAATAACATGGTGATGTATTTGGGAGCAATCTTACTGGGTGGCGGTTCCCTCTATGGTATCCTTTACTCTTACTCTAAGATAGTTTCCTCCATCCGTAGAATCTCTTCAGCTCAGGGCAAGTATAAAGCATTTTCCACCTGTGCATCTCACCTCTCAGTTGTCTCCTTATTTTATTGTACAAGCCTCGGAGTGTACCTTAGCTCTGCTGCCCTCCAAAGCTCACGTTCAAGTGCAATAGCCTCAGTGATGTACACTGTGGTCACACCCATGCTGAACCCCTTCATCTACAGTCTGAGGAACAAAGACATAAAGGCAGCTCTGAGAACATTCATTTTAAAGAGAACTGCAAAAAGATAATTGTCCCAAGGCAAAAGAAGCACCCATAATTTTAGAAACAGAGACTAGACTGGTAGATATTGGTCTTAATTGAGCAAACTAAAAGGGATAGCTTGCTCTTTTATTTCACTCTTTATCATGGAATTTCTTCTTGTACCTCAATTTCTCTGTTCAATTTATGTTCACTCTATTGAACTTTTTGTTCTTTCTGATCTAACAGCTTTTCCTCTTTGGTTTTCCAACTTTACCAAAATTGTTCCAAACTTAAATCAGAAAATTGTAGATAAGAGAGACAACTGGATTTTTAGAATAATTTTTCACAAATGCCATTTAGCATACCAGATACTTTGTTTGTTGAAGTTAAAAATCATCAAGTTCTACTACCCCTGAGGCAAAAGCTTCATCGTGACCAAAGAAGCTTACGTAATTTTACAACAGAGATAACAGAGTAAGTATGATAAATAAGGTTTTCATTTTGAGTGTGTCATACTTTTGTGGTCACTACATTAACCATCCTTCTGACAACAAAGATACTAACATACAGTGGTCTCCATAGCAACTAGATTTCATTTTCCTCCTTAGAATTCTGTTCTTCTTCAGCTCAGTGCATGCAAAGCCCCCCCTTTGCCCAAGTCAACATGATTATCACACATTTGAGTCTTCACCGAGGCTCATTTTAATAAATATAATAGCCTAATATGATCATAGAATCACAGATAATCTTCAATATGGTGGGAAAATTAAATCACATATTATATTAAGTGCAAATATTTGTGCTTCATGCGGCACATCTACATCTTCAAATTTGGCGGATTCATGTCTGGGTGTAAGGGGGTTTTAGTGATTGGAATTGAAAAAAAAATCTTATTCAGTTGTCACTCTCTGCTCACAATCTTTTGATGCTGCTAAAGCTGGGACTGCTTTCTTAGCTTTAAAGGAAATAAACCCCCTTCTCATTTTTTTCATAAGGAAAAGGATAGTGAGTTAATGCTATGATATCCTCATAATTTATATATTTCCATTACACATGGGATTCTGTCACCTTTTATGATGAAAGGATGACTATGAGAGAACTTAAATTCCTGTCTAGTCATGGATTCAGGTTCACTAGTTTTGCTACTAAAAAAATACCACCTCTCCTAATTACCTGGAATTAACTGCATAGAATTTTTTTTTAAAGATTTATTTATTTATTTATACAAGCACTGGGTACAGTCAGAAGCGCGGGAGGGTGAGAGAATTCACCAGAGCCAGAGCGGGGAGCAGAGCAGGCAGAAGGACCGAAGTACACTGCTAAGGGGAGCAGCGGGCGGCAGGAGAGGTCTGCGCGCCATGTGGGACCCTCCTCCGGTGGCCGGGGATCGAACCGGCGCCGCAGGGGCCGCAGGCAGCTTCGCAACCCAGCGCTCAACCGCTGCGCCACCGGGGAGGCCCTGCATAGAACTTTTTTAAAAGATTTATTTATTTGCCCAAGAACCAGGGTACAGGCCAGATGTGTGGGAGGGTGAGAGGATTCACCAGCGACAGAGTGGGGAACAGAACAGGCAGACTGACGAAATACACTGCTGAGGGGAGCAGAGGGCATGACAGGAGAGGTCTGGCGCGTCATGTCATGTGGGACCCTCGCCGGCCCGCCGGCCGGCCGGGATCAAACCAGTGCTGCAGAGGCTGCGGACAGCTTCACAGCGCAGTGCTCAACTGCCTGCGTCACCAGGGGAGGCCCTGCATAGAATTTTTAAATACAGTTGTATGAATTAAGTATAACAGTGAATGAATGTCAAACAAAACCCAAACTAGTGCAGATTATTATATTAATAACTCTCCTCAATTCTATTCACCTTCACTGTAGTATCAGTTAGCTGCTACTGACAGGCCATCCTACATGTAAGTGAGGTAGTATCAGGCCTTGAGGACCAGGAAGAGTGTGCGATGAGCTGCTGTGATCCAGCTGGGCTCTGCAGGGCTCCACAGGCGGCTTGAGTCTCTACATTGTGCTTCTGAGGCTCGTCCAGGGTGGTGCCTGTGCCAGGGGGTCTCTCCCAGAAATATACACTCATTTCACCATTTTTATGTATCTACTCATCTTCTATATTTGCAGAAAAAGAGTTTCAAATGTGAGTTTCTTTCATTTATTTTTGTGATTCCTATTTCATATCTTATATTTTCCTTTGCTCTAATAGAAGTGATAGCTCTCACCTCTGTTCACTTTAAATCAGCCAACTGTTCATGTAGCATACTCTCATCCAGGCATTTAAAACTTTTCCTTTTAAAAATCTTTGCACTCCATTCAACTGATAAGGGACTGATCACAAAGATATGCAAAGAACTCACACAGCTCAACAAAAACAAAATAAACATTCCAGTCAAGAAATGGGCAGAAGAACGCAAAAGACATTTCTCCAAAGAGGAAATGCAAATGGCCAACAGGCATATGAAAAAAATGTTCAACATCCCTTATCATCAAGGGAATGCAAATCAAAACCACACTGAGATACCACCTTACACCAGTAAGAATGGCACATATCAAAAAACAAGCAACAATAAATGTTGGTGAGGATGCGGTGAGAAAGGAACTCTCCTACATTGCTGGCGGGAGTGCCAACTGGTCCAGACACTGTGGAAAGCTGTCCGGAGGTTCCTCAGTCTACTAAAAATGGAGCTACCATATGATCCGGCAATTCCACTACTAGGGATCTACCCAGAGGACACAAAAACAGTGATTCAAAAGGGCACCTGTAGGGGCCTCCCCAGGTGGCGCAGCGGTTGAGCGCTGGGCTGCGAAGCTGCCCGCAGCCCCTGCAGTGCCGGTTCGATCCCCGTCGGCGAGGGTCCCACATGGCGAAGCAGACCTCTCCTGTCTCTCCCGCTGCTCCCCTCAGCAGTGTACTTCGGTCCTTCTGCCTGTTGTGCTCCCTGCTCTGGCTCTGGTGAATTCCCTCACCCTCCCGCGCATCTGACTGTACCCAGTGCTTGTATAAATAAATGAATAAATCTTTAAAAAATAATAATAATGAAGGGCACCTGTACACCTATGTTTATCGCAGCACTATTTACAATAGGTAAAACCTGGAAACAACCCAAGTGCCCAAAAATAGATGACTGGATCAAGAAGATGTGGTATATATACACAGTGGAATATTATCCAGCAATCAAAAAAGATAAACTCATGCCATTCGCAGCAACATGGATGGAGCTAGAAGGAATTATGCTCAGTGAAATAAGCCAGAAGGGAAGAAAAAAATAGCGGATGGTTTCACTTTTAACAGGAATATAGGAGAACCGCATAGGACATCTGTGTAAAAACAAAATAATAATAACAGTACAAAACACAACAAAGCAAAAACAGACAATTATAAACCAGAGACATACGGCAGGGGAGGAGGAGGGAGAGGAGTGAGAGGGAGGGAGGAAGGAGCACAGGGGACTCTGGTGCCGGAGCATGGGTGCCTTGAGGAAGGGAATTCTATGGGGACTCAATCTGAGGGGGTGGGGAGAAGCAAATATTGTCTAAAAAATGTTAAAAATGATAAATGTTAAAATAAAAAATAATAATTAAAAATAAGAAAATAAAACTTTTCCTTTTAAGTAATTTATTAAGCAGAATAATATAATTTGTACATATTTAAAATGTAGTTTTTGATGAATAGAAAGAGCCATACAAAGCTACAGTACATGTTGTATGTTTCCATTGGTGTCGAAAAAAGGAAAGTGTACAATAAGATTTAATGGCATTTGGGGAACTTTGAAAAATGTATTCTCCCAGAACCTCAATTTCCTTATTTCTGAAGAGAATGTGAGTTAGGAAATACCATTTTAGATGATTGCTGCAAGATAGAAATGAAATTGGTGGACATATTTTGCTGAAAACAAAATTAAATATTTAAAGTATTTTCTATGTATACATGTATATTATTTGTACATAATTTTATTTTTGTAAACATACACAGATAGATGTACAGAACAGACTCATAATTTCATATTGAAAGGAAATATTGAGAGAAAATTCAAAGGATAGAAACAAAAAGAAAGAATTTATGAATTAACGTATAATTGAAAGAATACAAAAGTTTAACACAAAAACGTGTTTTTAATTTTATATATATTTTACGTTGTTCTTGTTCAATGTATGCTTTCTCCTCTCAGGTGTAGTCCCTGTAGAATTCCCAACACCAATTCACCCATGTCCCATCACCATAGTCCCTTGGATTCTTCCCACCATGAAAATGCGTACATTGTGCAAAAGTGAAAAAATAAGTATAATACAGAAAATTAAAAAATGAACGAAAAAAATAAGTGAAAATGAACAGTAATGTAAAAAATATATAAATAAAAAGAAACAATAAAAAATTAAATGCAAAAATTGCTTTGTACAGAAGGCCTGAAACTATTAACCTGAATCTAACACAGAAGCATCTTCTAATAGATACCTGAACCAAGCTACCTCAGCGACAGAGGGCACCTCAGTGATTGGAGCTGGCAGCAGCAGCAGTAGTGGTCTCTCACTCTTCTGTTCCAGTACAAGTGAGTTGGGGTCCACAAGTGAGTTGTGGCGGTGATCCCTCAGAGACAAGCAACAGCCCTTTTATGTGTACTTCCTACTTTGTGGAGAGGACCAACTGGTGCTAGCTATTAGCTGATTGGTGCTAAATGAATCTATTCAGTCACAGGATTGAAAAGTGATGCATTTAGACTTGTGGGTGTGGCACCCCAAAACAGGGTTGTGGGCCAGAGTTAGAGGGAGCTGACAGACTTTCAACCTCCAAAGAAAGAAGGGGAAGACTCCATTTCTGGCCTCCAAAGAAAGAGGAAAGAAGGACCAGAAGCCAACCTTGAAAGAAGTAAAGGAACAACCAGTAACTGACCTCCAAGGGAGGGAAGAAAAGCCTAAGACCATCTCTCAGAGACTGGGGATCAGTTCCGTCTCTGACATCTCCTGAAAGGCACACCAAAAGTTCCAGATCTGCTGTCTCAAAGAGTTTTTGTTGTTGGTATAGTCCAACAACTCACAAAGAGCTGTCCCTAACACTGCCTCTGGGGGAACGGTAGTGACCATCACTACTGGCCACTATTGTCCAATATTCCTGATGACCACTGGTGACCATCACAACTGACCAGTGTCATCTAGCTCTGTTGACAGTTGACCAGTACTCTGCTTGTACTAAGCAGCCACTTGTGCCTATAGTAAGCTCCTTGTTTCCCTATTGTAAAATAAACCCCATGGTTTTTGTTCCTGGAGGCTGAAGTCTCTTGCAATTGTGCACTTGGGTAAGAACCCACAGACAGTGACCTGTCCTCTTCTTGGGCACTATCCTTTGATCGGCTATAGCTCATAGGTCCTTATTTTATGGTGATGGTATTGCTATCCCTTGGCTTTGGTTTTTGGCCTTTTGGGGCTTTTTGGCATCCCTCATGACTTGAGCTCAGGCTGGTGGGTGGCATTGTGTCCTATCCCACCCTCCCATTCCCAGGAGGGAAGGAGGGTGAATGACAGGGAGGAGTGAAAAGGGGGGTGGAGGAAGAGAACAAGGACCATGGGTGCTTTGGTGATGAGAGAACTGCTGTGACTACATTAGGGGTGTAGGGGCAGGACAGGACATGGTGCAGGTTTTCTATGATCCAGCAGACCGGGTAAAGGAAGAGTCAGAGTCCTCAGTGGCTTTTGCAGGTCTTTTATTTATATTTACCAGGCATATGGCAGGCAGGGTTGCTGGGGGGCCAGGAGGCTGGCAGTCCTCCCAGCCCCCAGTAAATTCTCACTCTATCTGGGCTCTCTGGCATTCTCTGTTTCTCTCTCAGCTTCTGCTGCTTCTGCTTCTCTTGGCTTCTGCTGGCGTCCCCGTGACGCTGCCCTTAAAAGCCCAGTCTTAGCCCAGGTGAACCCCATCTACATATGCCCACATCCTACTCCAGGTGCCCGCCATCACACATGCATTCAGGACTGCAGATCCGTCACCTATTCTAATGGCGGGAGGCAGAAAAGCCTGATACATTCACCTTACCCTACAGGGGAAAAAAATCACATAGTGTTCAAAAATTAAATTAATAATAAAAGCCTGCTGGGGTAAAGTAATAATTACCTCCACAGTCTGGGATTTCTAATAATTAAACTCCATCTTAGAAAGTTAAAAATGCCTTCAGTTCACTGAATAGGGCTTCAAATTTAGTACTCTTATTTTCAAACTTGCCTGCATTGCAAAACTCCTCTAATGTATTCTCATTTTGTGGAAGCAAAATGTGTAAGTTACCCATTCCTTGCTCAATATCATGTAATTTGACTTCCATTTCTATCACTTAATTTCTACAGTGATCCTTGCATTACTAAGTCCATCAGACACTTTTGAATATATACATTGGACCCTGTAAACAAACACAGCAATGTCTTGGCTGTGGGCTAGATAGGTTAGGTTCCAGATAGGTTGGACCTCAGGTGAAAGCATTGGCTTCCATTCTTTCATAGCTTTTCCTGAAGTAACACCTGGGCTCTCGACTCACCTGGTTGTGATCTCTGAGAAGACCTCTACCTCTATGTGGGAGTCCAAAATCCATGGGTGGTTGATGATGGAGTCTGAAAATCTGTTTGCAGAGAAGATAGCAGGTAGGAGTGAAGCACTGGTCCTTGATCAGTGTAGTGGCAGGATGGGCACAGGGCAGGATCTCTATGATTCACACAGATGGGGCAAAGGAGAGAGTCCTGGAGCCCTTGGTGGATTTTCCAGGCTTTTATTTTAACCAGGTACACAGAAGACAGGGGTGCCCAGGGGCCAGGAGAATGGCAGACCTCCTAGCCCCTGGCAAATCTTCACTCTTCCTGGGCTCTCTGGCGTTCTCTCGTGGCCTCTGCTTTTCTGCTGGTTCTCTTCCGGTCTCCTGCTTGATCTTCTCATCTCTCTTTTGTTCTGCCAGCATCCCCATGATGCCACCCTTATAAGCCCAGGTCTGTATCCCACCTACTTATGCCCACACCCTACTCCAGGTGCCTGCCATCAGGCATGCATTCAGGACCGCAGGGATCCATCATCAATCCTAATGGCAGGAGGGCAGAAAAGCCTGACAATTATTTACCCTAAAATAAGATTAGGACCCAACAAGAAATAACCCAATTCTATCCAGCTAAATATCAGTCTGTGCAGCCTGCAGCAGAAAAAAATATTTACATTCCCTGTGTCTACTCATTAGGCGCTTATAGGGTAAGGTAAAAAGTATCAGGCTTTTCTGCCCTCCCGCCATTAGGATTGATGATGGAACCCTGTGGTCCTGAATGCATGACTAATGGCGGGCACCTGGAATATGGTGTGGGCCTATGTAGAGGGGATTCACGTGGGCTGAGAGACTGGGCTTATAAGGGTGGCATTACAGGGATGCCAGCAGAAGAGTGAAAGGAACAGCAGAGTGAAAGAGAAGCAGAGACCACAAGAGAATGCCAGGGAGCCCATGTAAGGGCAGGAATGGACACAGTGCAGGTTTTCTGATCCCATGCAGACTGGGTAAAGGAGGAGTCAGAGTCCTCAGTGTTTTTTTGCAGATTTTTTATTGGGGTTCACCAGGCACATGGCAGGCAGGGGTGCTGGGGGGCTGGGAGGCTGGCAGTCCTCCCAGCCCACAGCAAATCTTCAATTTATCTGGGCTCTCTGGCGTTCTCTGCTTCTGCTTCGGGCTTCTTCTCTTTTGGCTTCTCTTTCAGCTTCTGCTGCTGCTCGGCTTCTTGGCTTCTGCTGCTCCTGGAGTCCCCGTGACGCCACCCTTAAAAGCACAGTCTTAGCCCAGGTGTACCCACTCTAGGTGCCCGCCATCAGGCATGCATTCAGGATCACAGGGTTCCCTTATCTATCCTGATGGCAGAAGGGCAGAAAAGCCTGATATTTTCTTTACCCTACACTAGGTCACAAGAAAAGTGAGTCCAGTTAGTGTTACTCTATCTCATGATCTTGATTCCTTCCCAGTACCAACCTTGCATGTTATCACAGTTTTAAAGTAATTTTCTCTTAAATCTACAACTGAGGCATATGTGTTGACTATGTTCTCTGGACCCCCAAAGTGTGAGTTGTGGTAGGAAACCCTTTCTAATATCTCCAGGAAATTGGAGCTATTTTCACAAAGGAGAGTATGTTTTGGGTTCCTGAACCCAATTCTAACATCAACCAATCATCAACCCTCATCAACCAATTTTCAGACCCCATCATCAACCAATTTTCAGACACCAGCAGAGTGTACAAGAATCAAGTCAAATCTGACCATCTTCTTAGAAATAATATCAGATTCCATCTGTCTAGTGCTCAGTCTCCTCCATGTGCACCCCATTTTGACACCAGTTTTAGCACAGATTCTGACAGAGGGTTCCCAAACATCCTTGGATTTCAGAGCTCATTTGCAGTTCAGCTTGTTGTCTGTACTTCTGACCTCTAATTCAGAGGTTCCCATGAAACCTTCCCTGGTTTTGATTCATTTGCTAGGATGATTTACTGAACTCCGAGGAATATTTTACTTACTGGATTATTATAAAAACATAAAATTCAGGAGTGGCCAGATGGTAGTAGTGTAGCAGCAAGCATGATAAAAAGATTCTGAGTGTCCTTGCTTATTGCAGGACCACTGTTATGCCAGCACCTCCACCTCATATTAGCCAGAACCCTTGCATCTGGGTTTGTAGTAATTATAGTTGATTACACCAATGAGTCACATCACAACCTAAAAAACACACTTTCATTACTCTTTTTTTTAAAAAAAGATTTATTTATTTATTTATACAAGCACTGGGTACAGTCAGAAGTGCGGGAGGGTGAGAGAATTCACCAGAGCCAGAGCAGGGAGCAGAGCAGGCAGAAGGATCGAAGTACACTGCTGAGGGGAGCAGCGGGCGGCAGGAGAGGTCTGTGCACCATGAGGGGCCCTCCTCTGGTGGCCGTGGAGCAGCCGGGGATCGAACCGGCGCTGCAGAGGCTGTGGGCAGCTTTGCAACCCAGCGCTCAACTGCTGTGCCACCAGGGAGGCCCTCATTACTCTTATCACCTAGAAAATTAAAACTTTGTTTTATTAACGTTTATTAACTTTGTTTCAGAAATGTGTAAGAAGGTAAATATTTGATATTTATATTCATTTCTATGATTATATTTTATTTTTATATATGGGTTCATTTTTTAAAAGATTTATTTATGCATACAAGAAGTGGGGTGTAGGCCAGAGATGCAGGGGTGGGCATGCGTGTGAGAGAATTCACCAGAGACAGAATAGGGCACAGAACAGGCAGATCTACTGAAATACACTGCTAAGGGGAGCAGTGGGTGAGACTGGAGAGGTCTGCTGTGCCATATGGGTTCATTTTTTGAATTGATGTTGGATTATAGATTTTTAACATAATATGGGTTTCAGTTGCACATCTATGTGTACTACATGACCATCACCAAGAGTTTACTTTCCTTCCTCTACCGACAATTACCCCTACTACCCAAGAAATGGCCAGAAATGGAGTCTTCCCCTTCTTTCTTTGGAGGTTGAAAGTCTGTCAGCTCCCTCTAACTCTGGCCCACAACCCTGTTTTGGGGTGCCACACCCACAAGTCTAAATGCATCACTTTTCAATCCTGTGACTGAATAGATTCATTTAGCACCAATCAGCTAATAGCTAGCACCAGTTGGTCCTCTCCACAAAGTAGGAAGTACACATAAAAGGGCTGTTGCTTGTCTCTGAGGGATCACCGCCACAACTCACTTGTGGACCCCAACTCACTTGTACTGGAACAGAAGAGTGAGAGACCACTACTGCTGCTGCTGCCAGCTCCAATCACTGAGGTGCCCTCTGTCGCTGAGGTAGCTTGGTTCAGGTATCTATTAGAAGATGCTTCTGTGTTAGATTCAGGTTAATAGTTTCAGGCCTTCTGTACAAAGCAATTTTTGCATTTAATTTTTTATTGTTTCTTTTTATTTATATATTTTTTACATTACTGTTCATTTTCACTTATTTTTTTCGTTCATTTTTTAATTTTCTGTATTATACTTATTTTTTCACTTTTGCACAATGTACGCATTTTCATGGTGGGAAGAATCCAAGGGACTATGGTGATGGGACATGGGTGAATTGGTGTTGGGAATTCTACAGGGACTACACCTGAGAGGAGAAAGCATACATTGAACAAGAACAACGTAAAATATATATAAAATTAAAAACACGTTTTTGTGTTAAACTTTTGTATTCTTTCAATTATACGTTAATTCATAAATTCTTTCTTTTTGTTTCTATCCTTTGAATTTTCTCTCAATATTTCCTTTCAATATGAAATTATGAGTCTGTTCTGTACATCTATCTGTGTATGTTTACAAAAATAAAATTATGTACAAATAATATACATGTATACATAGAAAATACTTTAAATATTTAATTTTGTTTTCAGCAAAATATGTCCACCAATTTCATTTCTATCTTGCAGCAATCATCTAAAATGGTATTTCCTAACTCACATTCTCTTCAGAAATAAGGAAATTGAGGTTCTGGGAGAATACATTTTTCAAAGTTCCCCAAATGCCATTAAATCTTATTGTACACTTTCCTTTTTTCGACACCAATGGAAACATACAACATGTACTGTAGCTTTGTATGGCTCTTTCTATTCATCAAAAACTACATTTTAAATATGTACAAATTATATTATTCTGCTTAATAAATTACTTAAAAGGAAAAGTTTTATTTTCTTATTTTTAATTATTATTTTTTATTTTAACATTTATCATTTTTAACATTTTTTAGACAATATTTGCTTCTCCCCACCCCCTCAGATTGAGTCCCCATAGAATTCCCTTCCTCAAGGCACCCATGCTCCGGCACCAGAGTCCCCTGTGCTCCTTCCTCCCTCCCTCTCACTCCTCTCCCTCCTCCTCCCCTGCCGTATGTCTCTGGTTTATAATTGTCTGTTTTTGCTTTGTTGTGTTTTGTACTGTTATTATTATTTTGTTTTTACACAGATGTCCTATGCGGTTCTCCTATATTCCTGTTAAAAGTGAAACCATCCGCTATTTTTTTCTTCCCTTCTGGCTTATTTCACTGAGCATAATTCCTTCTAGCTCCATCCATGTTGCTGCGAATGGCATGAGTTTATCTTTTTTGATTGCTGGATAATATTCCACTGTGTATATATACCACATCTTCTTGATCCAGTCATCTATTTTTGGGCACTTGGGTTGTTTCCAGGTTTTACCTATTGTAAATAGTGCTGCGATAAACATAGGTGTACAGGTGCCCTTCATTATTATTATTTTTTAAAGATTTATTCATTTATTTATACAAGCACTGGGTACAGTCAGATGCGCGGGAGGGTGAGGGAATTCACCAGAGCCAGAGCAGGGAGCACAACAGGCAGAAGGACCGAAGTACACTGCTGAGGGGAGCAGCGGGAGAGACAGGAGAGGTCTGCTTCGCCATGTGGGACCCTCGCCGACGGGGATCGAACCGGCACTGCAGGGGCTGCGGGCAGCTTCGCAGCCCAGCGCTCAACCGCTGCGCCACCTGGGGAGGCCCCTACAGGTGCCCTTTTGAATCACTGTTTTTGTGTCCTCTGGGTAGATCCCTAGTAGTGGAATTGCCGGATCATATGGTAGCTCCATTTTTAGTAGACTGAGGAACCTCCGGACAGCTTTCCACAGTGTCTGGACCAGTTGGCACTCCCGCCAGCAATGTAGGAGAGTTCCTTTCTCACCGCATCCTCACCAACATTTATTGTTGCTTGTTTTTTGATATGTGCCATTCTTACTGGTGTAAGGTGGTATCTCAGTGTGGTTTTGATTTGCATTCCCTTGATGATAAGGGATGTTGAACATTTTTTTCATATGCCTGTTGGCCATTTGCATTTCCTCTTTGGAGAAATGTCTTTTGCGTTCTTCTGCCCATTTCTTGACTGGAATGTTTATTTTGTTTTTGTTGAGCTGTGTGAGTTCTTTGCATATCTTTGTGATCAGTCCCTTATCAGTTGAATGGAGTGCAAAGATTTTTAAAAGGAAAAGTTTTAAATGCCTGGATGAGAGTATGCTACATGAACAGTTGGCTGATTTAAAGTGAACAGAGGTGAGAGCTATCACTTCTATTAGAGCAAAGGAAAATATAAGATATGAAATAGGAATCACAAAAATAAATGAAAGAAACTCACATTTGAAACTCTTTTTCTGCAAATATAGAAGATGAGTAGATACATAAAAATGGTGAAATGAGTGTATATTTCTGGGAGAGACCCCCTGGCACAGGCACCACCCTGGACGAGCCTCAGAAGCACAATGTAGAGACTCAAGCCGCCTGTGGAGCCCTGCAGAGCCCAGCTGGATCACAGCAGCTCATCGCACACTCTTCCTGGTCCTCAAGGCCTGATACTACCTCACTTACATGTAGGATGGCCTGTCAGTAGCAGCTAACTGATACTACAGTGAAGGTGAATAGAATTGAGGAGAGTTATTAATATAATAATCTGCACTAGTTTGGGTTTTGTTTGACATTCATTCACTGTTATACTTAATTCATACAACTGTATTTAAAAATTCTATGCAGGGCCTCCCCTGGTGACGCAGGCAGTTGAGCACTGCGCTGTGAAGCTGTCCGCAGCCTCTGCAGCACTGGTTTGATCCCGGCCGGCCGGCGGGCCGGCGAGGGTCCCACATGACATGACGCGCCAGACCTCTCCTGTCATGCCCTCTGCTCCCCTCAGCAGTGTATTTCGTCAGTCTGCCTGTTCTGTTCCCCACTCTGTCGCTGGTGAATCCTCTCACCCTCCCACACATCTGGCCTGTACCCTGGTTCTTGGGCAAATAAATAAATCTTTTAAAAAAGTTCTATGCAGGGCCTCCCCGGTGGCGCAGCGGTTGAGCGCTGGGTTGCGAAGCTGCCTGCGGCCCCTGCGGCGCCGGTTCGATCCCCGGCCACCGGAGGAGGGTCCCACATGGCGCGCAGACCTCTCCTGCCGCCCGCTGCTCCCCTTAGCAGTGTACTTCGGTCCTTCTGCCTGCTCTGCTCCCCGCTCTGGCTCTGGTGAATTCTCTCACCCTCCCGCGCTTCTGACTGTACCCAGTGCTTGTATAAATAAATAAATAAATCTTTAAAAAAAAATTCTATGCAGTTAATTCCAGGTAATTAGGAGAGGTGGTATTTTTTTAGTAGCAAAACTAGTGAACCTGAATCCATGACTAGACAGGAATTTAAGTTCTCTCATAGTCATCCTTTCATCATAAAAGGTGACAGAATCCCATGTGTAATGGAAATATATAAATTATGAGGATATCATAGCATTAACTCACTATCCTTTTCCTTATGAAAAAAATGAGAAGGGGGTTTATTTCCTTTAAAGCTAAGAAAGCAGTCCCAGCTTTAGCAGCATCAAAAGATTGTGAGCAGAGAGTGACAACTGAATAAGATTTTTTTTTCAATTCCAATCACTAAAACCCCCTTACACCCAGACATGAATCCGCCAAATTTGAAGATGTAGATGTGCCGCATGAAGCACAAATATTTGCACTTAATATAATATGTGATTTAATTTTCCCACCATATTGAAGATTATCTGTGATTCTATGATCATATTAGGCTATTATATTTATTAAAATGAGCCTCGGTGAAGACTCAAATGTGTGATAATCATGTTGACTTGGGCAAAGGGGGGGCTTTGCATGCACTGAGCTGAAGAAGAACAGAATTCTAAGGAGGAAAATGAAATCTAGTTGCTATGGAGACCACTGTATGTTAGTATCTTTGTTGTCAGAAGGATGGTTAATGTAGTGACCACAAAAGTATGACACACTCAAAATGAAAACCTTATTTATCATACTTACTCTGTTATCTCTGTTGTAAAATTACGTAAGCTTCTTTGGTCACGATGAAGCTTTTGCCTCAGGGGTAGTAGAACTTGATGATTTTTAACTTCAACAAACAAAGTATCTGGTATGCTAAATGGCATTTGTGAAAAATTATTCTAAAAATCCAGTTGTCTCTCTTATCTACAATTTTCTGATTTAAGTTTGGAACAATTTTGGTAAAGTTGGAAAACCAAAGAGGAAAAGCTGTTAGATCAGAAAGAACAAAAAGTTCAATAGAGTGAACATAAATTGAACAGAGAAATTGAGGTACAAGAAGAAATTCCATGATAAAGAGTGAAATAAAAGAGCAAGCTATCCCTTTTAGTTTGCTCAATTAAGACCAATATCTACCAGTCTAGTCTCTGTTTCTAAAATTATGGGTGCTTCTTTTGCCTTGGGACAATTATCTTTTTGCAGTTCTCTTTAAAATGAATGTTCTCAGAGCTGCCTTTATGTCTTTGTTCCTCAGACTGTAGATGAAGGGGTTCAGCATGGGTGTGACCACAGTGTACATCACTGAGGCTATTGCACTTGAACGTGAGCTTTGGAGGGCAGCAGAGCTAAGGTACACTCCGAGGCTTGTACAATAAAATAAGGAGACAACTGAGAGGTGAGATGCACAGGTGGAAAATGCTTTATACTTGCCCTGAGCTGAAGAGATTCTACGGATGGAGGAAACTATCTTAGAGTAAGAGTAAAGGATACCATAGAGGGAACCGCCACCCAGTAAGATTGCTCCCAAATACATCACCATGTTATTGAGCAAAGTGTCAGAACAGGCCAGTTTGATCACCTGATTGAGTTCACAGAAAAAGTGTGGGATTTCCATATCTGTACAGAAGGACAGCCGTAACAACATTAAGCTTTGTGTTGAGGAATACAGAACACTGACGATCCAGGAGACCAGAACCAGCAGCCCACACAGCCGGGGATTCATGATGACCATGTAGTGCAGGGGGTGGCAGATGGCCACAAAGCGGTCATAGGACATCACGGTGAGGAGATAGCCATCCAACCCTCCAAACAGTAAGAAAAAATACACCTGGGTGATGCAACCTTCATAGGTTATGGCTTTGCTCTGTGTCTGGAGGTTCACCAGCATCTTGGGGATGGTGGTGGAGGTGAAACAGATGTCCACAAAGGACAGGTTGGAGAGGAAGAAGTACATGGGCGTCTGGAGGTGTGAGTCTGAGCTGATGGCGAGGATGATGAGCAGGTTTCCAAACACAGTGATCAGGTACATGGCGAGGAAAATCCCTAGTATGAGGGGCTGGAATTCTGCCTCTTCTGAAAATCTCAGGAGAAGAAATTCTGAACCTTGTGTATCATTGATTGTTTTCGTATAGTGCAGGTGACTTGCAGGAAAAAGGGAAATAACAACATTTATTTTTATAAACTTGTGTTACTAACCTACCTGATATGCCTCCATTTATATTTTTATATGAAGTTAATTATAATGCTTTGTGTATGCTTTCCTCTAGGGGATACTCAGTGACACCTTTGATATAGAATTTTTGTCCCAATCATTTTTTTTCCTGTGGATTATGTGTTATACAGTTTTACTAATAAATCGTTTTATTTCAGGAATGTAAATAGAATCCTGACTGTGCCTTAGGCACTCTCTAGGCAAGGAGTTTAGGGCATTGTACAATGATATTCCAATTCAATGGTAGAGAAAGAATGTATAAGCAAGCAATAAAATTATATAACATTTTAGAGGCAGACATTTGGGAAGATATAAAGGAATCCAGGTATAAAATGGAGAGTGAAAAGGGCTTTAGGTTTTCTTGGGTCTTTAGATAAGACCTGTATAAGTGCCACTTTTGATCAAAAACCTCAAGTAAGTGAGGGAAGTCGATTGGGATGATATGTGGTGAAGTATTTGCCAAGCAAAGGGAACAGCCAGGGCACAGTCCCTAAGAAGATGCTTGATTCAAGTAAAAGTGTGAAGTCATCTGCACAGATAAAAATCTAACAATAAAATAAATAGCGATATTACTGAATGAGGTGGAGATGCAAGATGCAAGGCAGAGGT
This sequence comes from Talpa occidentalis, assembly GCF_014898055.3. Taxonomy (NCBI): domain Eukaryota; kingdom Metazoa; phylum Chordata; class Mammalia; order Eulipotyphla; family Talpidae; genus Talpa; species Talpa occidentalis. The sequence continues at coordinate 43,338,151 of NW_023601212.1, read as the reverse complement.
GGGAGAAGAGGGAGAGGAGGGTTGGTAGAAGTAGAGCAGAGGGGGTGAGTAGAGATTAAGTGAATAAAGAGGAAAAAAGATATAATTGAGGTGGTTGCTGAGAGACTGGGCTAGAGTGTACTTTTCCACCTCGATTATACTTCGTGATACCCAACAGAAATAAAAAAGAATAAAAACAAACTTTTGGTAAATAAGTAACAGTGATACTTTTATAATCTATTTGGAATAAATACCTTACATATTGTACAACCAAGAGAAAGTCAGTCAGTTTCTGCATGTCAGCATGAGTGACAACTGGGCAGGTCTTTCTGTGTGGTGAAGTCTGTCCTGCGCATCGTAACATGTTTGCCCTTCTGCCCTGCCCCTCACTGTGAGCCTGAAATGTCTGTGGACAGTGTTCAGTGTCTCTGGGGAACAAAAATGCCCACTTAGAACCATGCTTTTAAGTTAATCTCCACATATTGTCTGAGTATTTTTAATAGCAATTTACTGATAATAATTCTTAAATGTTATAAAAATGATCAACATGAATTTCACACTGTGAAATATTATACAGCCATTGAAATAAATACATACAGTGTTTCATCAAGCAAATTAATGAACACAGGGATCTCATGCCTTTGGAGAAAGGTAGATCCCCTCTCAGATGTCAGCAGGTAAGTGTTCTTGACCTCAATTCTGTCTCCTGAGGGTCAACTGTGTTGCTGGGCTCACCTGCACTGGGTCTCTGGGAGGGTCTTGCGTGGAGATCTGAATTCCTTATCAGATGGAAGTGACAGAGACCTGAGCTCTGCACCCAGATGAGACAACAGGGAGGTGTGAACCATCTGTACACTAAGCAGGAATAGGACTCAACACAAACACACACACAACAAAAGCATTCCCTTTCCAGTCCAAGGTTATATATGCCTGTGCTGCAGGAGGCCTTGTAGCCCCAGCCAGATAAAATACTGGCAAGCAGCAAAGCTCAAAGGGCCTCACACCATGGGGCCGACGTTAAAGGGCCTCACACCATGGGGCCGAAGATTCCTTGTGTCTCACTCCGTGGGGCTGAAGATCTAACATCCCTTTACTTTTTGTTCTTGGTCATAAAAGGAGAAAAATTTCCAAAAAATACATTAGGCACTACATTATATGCATCAATATACAGTAAATAAATGGCACGGAAAATTATTTCTTAAAAACTAATTATTAAACAATTTGGCCCACTTGACAATGGGAGACAACTTATTGAGCATGCCTGACAAGCATTACAATACAATAATTATAATGGGTCCTTCTTTTGCCTTCCCTTGAAGTTTCTTGGGAAAGTTTTTAAATGAAGCTATTTGAGTTAAGGAGTTTCTAGGTAAAGGAAGTTCTGATAGCTGAGTAGCAGCTGGCCCCTGGTGTGAAGGCCATGAGAATAAGAAAAGTCCTTTCTTTGCTTAGGCTTTAGCTGATAGGGATGTACTGGTGGCTATCAATTGTCTTAGGTTATCGTTTAGCTGAAACAATGAATTTTAGTGTAAGACTTAGTTTTTTATTAACCTTGAAGGTTGCCTTCTTACTGAAAGCACTTAGTGGCCAAAAGCCCATAGAAAAAGAGATGCACTAATTGTTTCTGCTTTGTTTCTATGCACTTGATAATGTAATCTCAATGCTTGCAAAAAATGTATAAATAAAGAACCTGCTGAGCCTCTCGGCAGAAGATACTAACACCTCACCAAGTGTCGGTGTCTTCTCATTCCCTTCCCCTCAGTCCCTAAGTCTCAGATCATTCGTATTCGCTGAGGCCGTCTCATCCTTTCAGGAACCCTGACACGACATTTTGCCGGAAGCTGGTCCCCGGCATGCCTGCTTGTTGGCCAATGTGTTTACAGGTCTATCTGCTCATTAGTCACATTTTCTCTTGTTACTCCAAGCTCTATGCACACAATTCCCCTGTGGAAAACTGTCTGGACAGCAATAGAAGTTTTCCCTGTTCCCTAGAGTTCAGGTTAGAATGCAAATTAATTCCATATATTCACTCACTATGAACTTGATACCTTTTAGGTCTCTAATCTTCTTTTGCATTTTCAGATTTCTAAGTTAAAATTTTCTAACCAAGTCCAAGACTTAGGAATGTGTCTGGGATAGGTTCCTCATGTCTTCAAAGCTTTGACTTGTGTGGGAACATAAGTCCTGATATCCAGAGAGTTGCTGTCATCCCTCACAGCAGGGAATCAAGCTGACTTCTTCTGATAATAGAACATGGCACTGAACTCATAAACTTCATGATCCTTTGCTAAAACGATGAGAAGCTTTTTACTTCTGTCACATTAATAGCTATAATATAATCCCTCTTTATAATGTTTATCAAATTTATATTATGTATGTTGTTTTATCCACTCTAACCTGACTTTAGAATTATATAGGGTTTTTGTGACTGAATTTTTTAAGAATATCTATTCCATGAGGAAGTACATTTATGAACTCTAGTCTCCATTGGAGCTGTGTTTGTGGTGGGGTTTAGTCTCCTGCCCAAAGTTAAATCCATCAAAGTGAATGCCCGTAATTGAAGTATGTGAGGCTATGTCTAGTACTCAAATTTTGGATGTTAGTTCTCAACCTTGGGAATATTTGACAGTGTCTGATGGGCTGTTGATGATACCTACAAACCATAGCCTAGTGTCTCTCATGACCCCCAAAATTTTATCCTGCCATAATTCTCAATAGTGAGATGACAAGAAAGCTCATACAGATCAGCACTTCCCTTTTCTTGTTACAGGGAAGGTTGAGGGACAACTGAGACTCCAAGTCTGCCTGCTGTAAATAGGTTCAACACCCATGGCATTATGACAAAACATACTCTAGTGTGTAAGACATTTAATGGAAAGGAACTTTAATATATTTAGTGTGAGATGGAGAGATGGAAAGGCAAAGAATATAGTTTCCAAATGCGGCACCCTAAGTTACCCATCCTCTTGTTGGTAAATGCCCAACCAAACAGGGATGGCCACTGAGTCCCAAAACCTTCCTACAAGCCTAAAGCAACTTCTGTTCATGACACAGGAAAGGTGAGAAGGGGACAGGCAATTGTGGGATGAAAGGAGAAAAATTAAATCAAAAGGAAGGTTGTCATGGTCAGAACCTCCAGGGGTCTCTCACCCACGTTACTCTAATTGTCTCCATCCATGTCCCTCAAGTTCCTGGCCCCAGTCCAAGGCAGAGAAGCAAGCACAGGTTCTTCCCATGTCTCCCTTCCATTATATACTCTAAAAGCTGTGTCCTAACCTAAATAAGAGACCAGGGAAAAGGCTAACTACAATAAAGAAAAAATCAAAATCAACAAGCAACCATAAACCAGAGACACACTAACAGGTGAGGGGGGAAGAACAGAAGGGATTAGGGCCAACATAAAGGAGGTAGGTATTATTATGGAATTTGTAGTAGAAAATGAAGTTAGCAAATACATGAAAAACATGTAATATTAATCAAAATAAAATAAAAAAAGCTGTGTCCACTAAATGGGAAATAGCCATTTCCATGGCACCATCAATTTTATTCAACTTTCTCCTTATATATCAGTAGCACAATGTGACATAAGAACACATTCAACATTCTAGAATTGTCCATAATTTCAAGATATATGTCTGTGTCTGTGATATGCCTGCATTATTTTGTGCATTGATTTTGGTATCACTGGCACTTTGTTGAATCACCATGACCTTAATGAAAATTTTGTTTTGGGATCTCCTAACACCCTGTTATACTACAAATGCAAAATCTCCTTCATCAGATCCTGCAAGCCAGAGTACCTGATCTCTCTAGCATTCTAGATTTTCTATCAAGCATGATGTTATTGCTCTGGCTAGGACTTCCAGTGCTCTATTGAAAAGCAAGTGAGACTGGAATCCTTGACTTGTTCCAGATCTTAATGGAAATGTTTTCAGCTTTTCCTGCATTGAGAATAAGGCTGTTGGCTTGTCATAGATGGCCTTTATGATTTTAGGTATGTTCCTTGTATCCAAGAATTTCAAGGGCTTTTTACCATGAATGGGTGTTGCACTTTGTCGAAATTTTCCAGCATCTATTGATATTATCATATGGTTTTTATATAAGCCTTTGTTGATGTGTTGGATAATGTTGACTGATTTTTGGATGTTGAACCATCCTTATGTTCCTGGAATGAATCCTAATTGGTCGTGGTGAATTATCTTATGGATACATTGTTGGATTCTGATAGCTAAAATTTTATTGAGGATTTTTGCATCAGTGTTCATTAGCGAGATTGGCCTGTAGTTTTCTATTTTTGTGTTGTCCTAGTTCGTTTTTGGTATTAGTGTAATGTTGGCTTCATAGAACGTGTTTGGTATTGTCCCTTCCTTCTCAGATTTTTGGAAGAGTTTGTGAGGAATGGCACTAATTCCTTTCTGAACGTTTGGTAGAATTCATTTGTAAATCCATCAGGTCCTGGCCTTTTGTTTTGGGGGAGGTTTTTTATTACCATTTCAATTTTACTGCTTGTAATTGGTCTGTTTAGGTGTTCTATTTCTTCTTTAACTAGCTTTGGGTGATTCTAGAGTTGTAGGAATTTGTCCATCTCCTCTAGATTGGTGAACTTGTTGCCATATATCTGTTCATAGTAGTTTCTGATTATTCCTTCGATTTCTGCTATGTCCATTGTGATTTCTCCTCTTTCATTTATGATCCTGTTTATTTGTGCTTTCTCCCTTATTTCCTTTGTGAGCCTGGCTAAGGGTTTGTCTATTTTATTGATTTTTTCGAAGAACCAGCTCTTGGTTTCATTAATCTTTTGGATTGTTTTTTTAGTTTCAATTTCATTTATTTCTGCTTTGGTTTTTATTATTTCCTTTCTTCTACTGGTTTTAGGTTTTTTTTGTTGTTGTTGTTCTTTTTCTAGATCTTTGATCTTCGAGATTAGGTTGTTTCTTTGAGTTCTTTCTTGTTTCTTGATATGAGCCTCTATTGCTATATATTTTCCTCTTATTACTGCTTTTGCTGTATCCCATACATTTAGGAAATTGGTGTCCTTCTTGTCATTCATGTGAAAGAATTTTTTAATTTCTTCTTTGATCTCCTCATTAGTCCAGTGGTTTTCTAGTAGTGTGGTTTTCAATCTCCATGAGGTACAAGAGTTACTTACTTTCTTTTTATGGTTTATTTCTAGTTTGATGCCTTCATGGTCAGAAAAGATGGTTGGTATGATTTCAATCTTGGTGTATCTGTTGATGTTTATTTTGTGTCCCAGTATGTGATAGACCTGGAGAATGATCCGTGTATGCTTCAGAAAAATGTGTACTCCATTTTTTTGGGGTTTAGTGTTCTATAGATGTCTGTTAAGCCCAAATGCTCTAGGTCCTTATTTAGAGCTTTAGTGTCTTTACTTATTTTTTGTCTCGTTGATCTATCCATTGTTGATAGTGGTGTGTTGAAGTCTCACACTACGTATGTGTTTTCTCTGATGTCTCTTTTCAGAGATGACAATAGTTGTCTGATATATTTTGGTGCTCCTTCGTTAGGTGAATATATGTTAATGAGTGTTATTTCTTCTTGAAATATTGTCCCATTGATCATAATGTAGTGACCGTTGGGGTCTCTTTTTATCTTTTTGAGTTTGAAATCTGTTTTATCTGATATAATTATAGCTGTTCCTGCTTTCTTTTTTGGTCCATTTGCTTGTAGGATTGTTTTCCATCCTTTAACTTTGAGTCAATTTTTATCTTTTGTAGCTAAATGTGTTTCCTGGAGAAAGCAAAAGGTTGGGTTTTGTTTCTTAATCCAGCCTGCAACTCTGTGTCTTTTATTGAAGAGTTTAGTCCATTTAAATTTAGGGTTAGTATTGATATGTTAGCATCTGTATTTGCCATTGTATTTGTCTTTCCTCTGATTTTATTTATTTATTCTTTTAATAACTTTTTTTTTGGCCTTCTTTCATAGTTATTAGTCCCTCTGAGGTTCTAGCTTTAGGACTCCTTGTAGTATTTTTTGGAGTGGGGGGTTAGTTGTAATGAAATTCCAGAGTTTCTGTTTGTCTGGGAAAGTCCTTATTCTTTCTTCATAGAGGAAGGAGAGTTTTGCGGGATAGAGTATTCTTGGTTGGCATCTGTTTTCTTGGAGTCTGTTGACTATGTCCCTCCACACTCTCCTTGCCCGTAGTGTTTCTTTGGAGAAGTCTGATGTCAGCCTGGTTGGTTTTCCTTTGTATGTTATCTGTTTCTTCCGTCTTGTCAGCTTCATTATTTTTTCCTTGTCCTGGATTCTTGGGAGCTTTACTATTATGTGTCTCGCTGTTTTTACCTTTCGTCGTGGAAGTTTGGTGTTCTTCTTGCTTCTTGTATATCAATTTTCATCTCCTTCTTCACATTTGAGAAGTTCTCTTCAATTATCTCCTTGAATATTTTCTCTGTTCCTACATCTCTCTATTATCCTTCTGGTATTCCTATAACTCTTATATTTCCTTTCCTCATGGAGTCAGATAATTCCTGAAGTCGTTCTTTTGTCTTTTTCCTTCGTACTTCTCTTTCCTTTTCTGTTTTGGTTCTTTTTATTTCTGTGTCTTCAAGAGTGTTTTTTCGTTCTTCCATTTCATCTATTCTGCTTTCATTGCTTTTCCCAGAGTTCTTTAGTGCCTCCATTAATTCTTTGATCTCCTTCATTTCTTTTACTTCCCTCTTTAGGGACTCAGTTTCATTCTTCTGATCGTTGATTATTTTTCTGTTATCATTGTTTTCCTTTATGAGTTATGTCATTTTTTTTAATCATGTAAATTTGAATTTCTCTTTCTGGAAGGCTCAAAAGTTCTTCCAAGTTACTCTCGTTACAATCTGGGAGGTGGTTTTCTTTTTGTTGTGTGCTTTTTTCCTGAGGAGTTGCTAGGTTGCTTGTGGTTCTTCTACTCCCTACTGTCTGTTTTCTAATTTGTTGTATGCATTGGGACACTGTGTTGCCGGGACTGGCCGGCATCTTCGGTGAACTTCTCTGCTCCCCTGTAGCTCCTCTGGGAGCCATCTGTCGGCTTCAAGCAGTCTTTACTGAAGAAAGGTCCCTGTTCTAAAATGGCGATGTGGGGACACACTCCCCTGCGTGCCTGGTCTGCCCCGGTGGTGGGTTTCCGCTCCCCCTCTGGGCTCGCACTGCAGGCCATAAAAGGTCTGGTGTGGGCGAAATTCCCTGCTCCCCTCTGGCTCCTCCGGGAGCCTTCTGCTAGTTTCAGGCAGTCTTTACTGGAGAAATGTCCCTGTTCTAAAATGGCGATGCTGGACGCACGCCCAGTCTCGGGCACACTCTTCTGCATGCCCGGTCTGCCCCAGCCATGGGTGCCCGCTCCCCCTCTGGGTGTGGACTGCTGGTGAGAAGGGGCCTGGCGTGGGTGAACTTTCCAACTCACCACTGGCTCCTCCGGGAGTCTTCCGCCATTTTCAAGCAGTCTTTTCTGAAGAAAGGTCCCTGTTCTATGGGGTGTTGGTGATTTCTTTTCTGGTCGCTAGGTGGCGCCAGAGATCTCTCCTAGTGTCCTTGGGGAGCTGTTTTTTTCACCCCGTGGGACATGGAACAGAGTGGGAGTGGTGGGAAAAGCCTCAACGGCTTTGGGGTGCTGTGTCTGCCTTGTGCCCCACCGTTGTGGGGAACCCATGCCCTGAATGTCGTGCCCCGGGTCTCCATTCCAAAGCCCTCAGGTCCAGGATGCGGCTGTAGCCCAGTTCAGTGTCCGCAGAAATGGCTCCTTTTGCACCCTGCTCCTGTGCCCGGGCGCCTGGTTTCTGATTACTCAGGGAGGGACATTCACCTCAGTGAGGACCCCTGCGCATCTCCCCGCAAGCCTAGGTCAAAGGCACAGGGACCTGCGCAGCTGCGATCCGCGTTTGCTTTTCAAGCACACCACTTTCCCGCACAAGCTTACCGGCTGGCCTGGGGCTGTGTGCAGGTCTCCAGAGTCCTTGTTTTTCTCCAATGGCGCCCAGAGCCATTCGCTCACCTCCACAGCGAATCCTGCAGGGTTCTCCATAGCTCCAGCTCACAGGGTGTGGTGGCTGAAATAATTCCTTTCCATTCACAGTCCTGCTTGATGCGTAGTTTGTTCTTGTTGGTTGTTTTAGTTTTTTGTTTTTTTCCTCCTTTCTGTTGGTCGGAGAGTGCCGACTTTGTGGGTGGGGGAGGGTAGCAGGGTTCTGAGCTTTCCTCCCTTCTAGTCCTCTTTTATGGCAACTTTCTTCTTCGGGTAGTTTGCTGGAGTCATCCGTTTATCTTCCATGTCCCAGTTCTCACTGGGACCTTTTCCTCCCTATTAACTTTTTTTTAATGGGAGATCTTACTCGCAGCATTTCCTCGCCGCCATGTTGATCCGCCTCCTCCAAATTCTATATGTTAATTCAAGCAGTCTTTATTGAAGAAAGTTCCCTGCTCTATTTATGATCCCTGGTTTCCAACTATAGGGTGTTGGTGATTTTTTTTCTGGTCACTAGGTGGCTCCAAAGATCTTTCCTAGTGTCCTTCAGGAACTGTTTCTAACCTGGTGGGTGGGGAAACAGAGTGGGAGTGGTGTGGAGAGCCTCAAAAGCATGGGGGTGCTGTGTCTGCCTTGTGCCCCACATTCTTGGGGATCCCACACCCCAAATTTCATGCCCCGGGTCTCAGTTCCCAAAGCCCTCAGGTCCAGGATACAGGCTGTAGCCCAGTTCAGTGCCCGCAGAAATGTTGCCTTTTGCACCCAGCTCCCGTGTCTGGGTGCCTGGTTTCTGATTACTCAGTGAGGGACATTCACCTCAATGAGGGTCCCCGCGTGTCTCCCTGCAAGCCTAGGTCGCAGGAGTAGGGACCTGGGCAGCCCCGATCCGTGTATGCTTTTCAAGCGTGCCGCTTTTCTGCACAAGCTTACTGGCTGGCCTTGGGCTGTTCGTAGGTCTCCTGGGAGTCTTTTTTTTCTCCAATGGAGCCCAGAGCTGTTGCTCACCTCCATGGTGAATCCTGCATGGTTCTCCACAGTTCCAGTTCACAGGGTGCGGTGGCTAAAATAGTTCCTTTCCACTCACAGTCCCACTTGATACCTACTTTGTTCTTGTTGCTTGTTCTAGTTTTTTTTTTTTCTTCCTTTCTGTTGGTCAGAGAGTACTGACTTTGTGGGTGGGGGAGGGTAGCAGGGTTCTGAGCTTTCCTTCCTTCTAGTCCTCTTTTATGGCTACTTTCTTCTTAGGGCAGTTTGTCAGAGTAGCCCATTTATCTTGTGTGTCCCAGTTCTCTCACAGACCTGCCGCTTTTCCACCCTATTAACTTTTTTTTATGGGAGGTCTTACTCGCAGCATTTCCTGGCCGCCATGTTGATGACATTCTTCCTTATCACACACTTTAGACACAAATGGAAACATACAACATGTACTGTAGCTTTGTATGGTTCTTTTTATTTATGAAAAAATACATGGTAAATATGTACAATTTATATTACTCCTATTTACTCTGTTATTTTAAAAAAAAAAAGTTTTAAATGCCTGAATCAGATTATAATACACAGACAATTGACTGATTCAAAATGAACAGAGGTGAGAGCTATCACTTCTACTTGAGAACAAAGGGAAATACCAAATAGGAATCACAGAAATAAATGAAAGAAATTCACATTTGATATTTTTTAAAGATTATTTATTTATGCATGCAAGAGCTGGAGTACAGGCCAGAGTTGTGGGGGGTGAGAGGATTCACCAGAGACAGAGTGGGGAAGAGAACAGGCAGACTGACTGAAACACACTGCTGAGGGGAGCGCGGGTGAAGACAAGAGAGATTTGTCTCGCCATGTGGGTTACTCCCTGGCTGGCTGGGGATTGAACTCGTGCTCCAGAGGTTGTGGATTGCTTCATAGTACAGTGCTTAACCCCTTGCTCCAAGAGAGAGGACCCTTATATTATTATTTTTTGCAAATTAGAAGATAAGAGTAGATACATAATGATGGTGAACTGAACATATATTCCTGGAAAAGACCCCCTGGCACAGGCATCACCCTTGATGAGCCTCAGAAACACAATGTAGAGACTCAAGCTGCCTATGAAGCCCTGCAGAGCCCAGCCAGGGCAGAGAAGCTCATCACACACTCTTCCTGGCCCTCAAAGCCTGATATTAACTCACTTACATGTAGGATGGCCTGTCAGTAGCAGCTAACTGATACTGCAGTCAAAGTGAATAGAAGTAAGGAGAGTTCTTAATGTAATAAAATGCACTCGTTTGGGTATTGTTTGGCATTCATTGTTATACTTATCTCAGATGACCATGTTTAAAAATTCTATGCTGTTAATGTCCAGGTAACTAGGAGAGGTTTGAGGGTTTTTTTAGTAGGAAAGCTATGAACCTAAATCCGAGATTAGACAGGAATTAAGTTTTCCCATAATCATTCTTTCATTATAAAAGATGATAGAATACCATAGAGATATATAAAGTATGATAAAATAATAGCGTTAACTCACTATCCTTTTCCTTATGAAAAAAGTGAGAAGGGGAGTTGTTTCCTTTAGAGCTAAAAAAGCATTCCTAGCTTTAGCAGCAACAAACAACTATTAGCAGAGACATGACAACAACTCTATACAATTTTTTTTCAATTCCAATCACTATTAACTCCCTTGAACCCAAACTTGAATCCTCCATATTTGAAGATGTAGATGTACCACATGAAATACAAATATTGTGTATTGTAATATAATATGTGATTTATTTTTTCCCCATCATATTGTAGTTTACCTATGATTGTAAGGTCATATTATGTCAATATTTTTATTAAATTGAGTCTTGGTAAAGACTCAAATGTGTGATAATCATATTGACTTGGACTAACAGGGGCTTTGCATGCACTGAGCTGAAGGAGAACAGGATCCTAAGGAGGAGAATAAAACCTAGTGTGTATGGAGCCCACTGTATGTTAGCGTCTTTGTTGTCAGGAGAGTGGTTAATAGAGTGAACACAAAAGAATGACACACTCAAAACTGAGCAGCTTTGTTATCATACTTCCTTTGTTATCTCTGTTATCAAATTATATAAGCTTCTTTGGTCACAACATTTTTTTTTTTTTTTTTGCCTTACAAGTAACAGAATGTGATGACTTTTAATTACAACAAACAAAGTACTGATATGGTATGTGACATTTGCAAAAAGTGTTCTAAAAATACGCTTTGCCATTTTAAGTAAATTGTAATATCTACATTTTTTCTGGTTTAAGTTTGGAATAATTTTGGTAAAGTTGGTAAACCACAGAGGGAAAAGCTGTTAGAGGTCAGAAAGAACAAAAAGCTCAATAAAGTGAGTTAATAATTGAATAGAGAAATTGAGGTATAAGAGGAAATTCCATAATAAAAAAGTAAAATAAAAGAGTAAACTCTGCTTTTTAGTTTAATCAATTAGCCAAATTTCTATTAGTCTATATTGTCTAAAATTATGGTGCTTCTTTCACCATAAAACAATTGCCTTTTCATAGTTTTCTTTACAATGAATGTTGTCAGAGCCACCTTTATGTCTTTGTTCCTCAGACTGTAGATGAAGGGGTTCAGCATGGGTGTGACCACAGTGTACATCACTGAGGTTATTGTACTTGAGCATGAGCTTTGGGAAGCAGCTGAGCTAAGGTACGCGCCAAAGCTTGTACAATAAAATAAGGAGACAACTGAGAGGTGAGATGCACAGGTGGAAAATGCTTTATACTTGCTTTGAGCTGATGAGAGTCTATGTATGGAGGAAATTATCTTAGAGTAAGAGTAAAGGATACAAAAAAGGGACAAACCACCCAGTAAGAAAAATCCAAAATACATCACCAGGTTGTTAAGAAAGGTGTCAGTACAGGCCAGTTTGACAACCTGATTGAGTTCACAGAAAAAGTGTGGGATTTCCACATTTATGCAGGACAGCCGTAACAACACTAAAGATTGTATTAAGGAATGCATAACACTGATGATCCAGAAGACCAGAACAAGCAGCCCACACAGCCGGGGATTCATGATGACTGTGTAGTACAGGGGGTGGCAGATGACCACAAAGCCTTCATAGACCTTCACGGTCAGAAGGAAGATATCCAATGTTGTGAAAAGCATGAAAAAATACACCTGGGTGACACAGCCTTCATAGATTATGGCTTTGCTCTGTGTCTGGATGTTCACCAGCATCTTTGGGATGGTGGTGGAGGTGAAACAGATGTCAGCAAAGGACAGGTTGGAGAGGAAGAAGTACATGGGAGTCTGGAGGTGGGAGTTAGAGCTGACAGCCAAGATGATGAGCAGGTTTCCAAACACAGTGATCAGGTACATCGTGAGGAAAATCCCTAATAAGAGGGGCTGTTGTTCTGCTTTCTCTGAAAATCTGAGGAGAAGAAATTCTGAAACTTGTGTATCATTGATTGGTTTCATGTAGTACAGGTAACTTTTAGGAAAAAAGGGAAATAAGACTTATTTTTACAAACTTTTTTAAACATTTATTTATTTATTTACACAAGCACTGGGTACAGTCAGAAGCGCAGGAGGATGAGAGAATTCACCAAGCCAGAACGGGGAACAGAACAGGCAGACTAACAAAATACACTTCTGAGGGGAGCAGCAGGCATGGCAGGAGAGTTCCACGCGCTATATGGGACCCTTGCTGGCGGCCGGGAATTGAACCAGCACTGCAGAGGCTGCCGGCAGCTTTGCAGGCCAGCACTCAACCGCTGCACCACCAGGGGAGGCCCTATTTTTACAAACTTTTGTTTCTAACCTACTTGAAATGCTTCCATTTATTTTTTTTTTTGATTTACAATCATTTTTTTATTTTCACTTATTATTACTTTATTACTTTACTATTTTTAGACTTTATTTTTTTTCACATTTTATTTAAATTTTATTTTTTATATTCCCCATACAATTACAACCCCTTTATTTTGACCCCAATCCCTCCCTTCCCCGCCCCCACCCCCCATAGAGTGTCTCTGCTTCATAGTTGTTTGTTGATTTTGATATTTTCTTTCTTATACTTATTCTTTTTCCTGGTCCCTTATTGAAGTTTTCTAGATTCCTGCTATGAGTGAGACCATCCGATATTTTTCTTTTTCTTTCTGGCTTATTTCGCTGAGCATGATCCTTTCCAGCTCCATCCATGTTGCTGCAAATTGCATGTGTTTATCTTTTTTGAATGCTGAGTAGTATTCCATGGTGTATATGTACCACATCTTCTTGACCCAGTCATCTATTTTTGGGTATTTGGGTTGTTTCCAAAGCTTAGCTATTGTAAACAGTGCTGCTATAAACATAGGGGTGCAGGTGCTCTTTGGAATTGATGTTTCTGGGTCCTTTGGGTAAATACCTAGGAGTGGAATTGCTGGATCATATGGAAGCTCTATGTTTAGTAGGTCCAGAAATCTCCACACAGCTACGTAGTGGTTGGACCAGTGTGCACTCCCACCAACAGTGCAGGAGAGTTCCTTTTTCTCCACACCCTTGCCAACATTTGTTGTTGCTAGTTTTTTTTTAATATGTGCCATTCTCACTGGTGTAAGATGGTATCTCATGGTAGTTTTGATTTGCATTTCCCTGTTTAGAAGTGATGTTGAACATTTTTTCATATGCCTGTTGGCCATTTGCATTTCCTCTTCAGAGAAGTTTCTTTTTACCTCTTCTGCCCATTTTTTGACTGGATTATTTTCTTTGTTTTTGTTGAAGACTCAACAAAAACAAAGAAAGTAATCAATTTATATTTTTATAAGAAGTTAATTATAATATTCCTTTAGGAGATCCTCAGAGACACCTCTTATATAGAAATTGTACTAATCAAATTTTTTCCTGTGCTTGTGTTATACAGTTTTACTAATAAATTATTTTATTTCAGGAATGTAAATTGAATCCTGACTGTCCTTAGGCACTGTCTAGGTGAGGCATTTAGGGGGTTGTAGAATGATATTCAGATTCAATGGTAGAGAAAAAATGTATAAGCAAACAATAAAATTATATAACATTTTAGAAGGGGACAGTTGGGAAGAAATAAAGGAATCCAAGTATAAAAAGGAGAATGAAGAGAGTTATAGGTTTTTGTTTGTTTTTAGATAAGACCTGTATAAGTGCCATGTTTGAACAAAAACCTCAAGTAAGAGGTGGAAGAGATATGTGAGGATATGTGACAAAGTCTGTGCCCAGCAGAGGGAACAGCCAGTGCACAATCTGTAAGAAGATGCTTAATTCCAGTAAAAATGTGAAGCCATATGCACAGATAAGAGGATGGGGCAGAAGTGGAGAAGAGGGGAGAGAAAAAAATTAAGTGAATGAAGTGGAAAAAAGATTTAATAATCAAGGTGGTTGTTGAGAGACTGGGCTCAGGTGTACTTCTCCACCTTGATTACACTTTCTGATAGCAGAAATGGAAAATAATAAAAACAAACTTTTGTCAAGTAAGAAATAGTGATATTTTTATCATCTATTTAGATAAGTATCTTACATAATGCACAACCAGGAGAAAATGGGCCATTTTCTGCATGTCAGCATGAGTGACATTTGGGCAGGTCATTCTCTGTGGTGAAGTCTGTCCTGTGCATTGTAAGATGTTTGGAGCATCCTGCACCTCCCCTTGCACCTCACTATGAGCCTGAAATGTCTGTGGACATTGCTCAGTGTTCATGGAGCAAAGTTGCCCACTGACCACCATGCTTTGAACTTAAACTCCACATATTTTCTGAGTATTTTTAATAACAATTTACTGATAATAATGATTTAATATAAAAATGATCAACATGTATTTCACAGTATGAAACATTACACAGCTGTTTAAATGAATGCAGTTAGTATTTAATCAGGCAAATGAAAAAACACAAGTCTCTCTTGCCTTTGGTTAAAGGTAAATAGTTTCTAAGATGACAACAGGGAAATTCTTGGCCTTATTTCTGTCACCTGAGGGTCAACTGGTTTGCTGGGCTCACCTGGACCAGATCTCTGAGAAGGTCTTGTGTGGAGATCTGAATTCCTTATTGGATGGAAGTGACAGAGACCTGAGCTCTGTACCCAGAAGACACAACAGGGAGGAGTGACCCATCTGTCCCCTAAGCAGGAATAAGACTCAACACAAACACATACACAACAAAAGCACGCCTCTTCCAGCCCAAGATTATATATGCCATTTTGTGGGCCTATGTGTTTACAAAGCTTTCTTGAATCTGCTCATTATTCTCATTTCTTCTTGTTACTCCAACCTCTATGCACATAATTCCCCTGTGGAAAAAGTTGTCCCTGTTCCCTAGAGGTCAGGTTAGAATGCAAAGTAATTACAATTTTTCGCTCATTATGAATAAGCCTCCTTTTAAGACACTAAATTAACTAGTGCATTTTCTGATTTCTACATTAAAATTTTCTAACCAAGTCATGATTTAGGAATGGGTGTGGATTAGGTTCCTCTTTTCTTCAAAGTTTTAGCTTGTGCTGGGGACATAAATCTTGGTATCCTGACAGTTGCTGTCATTCTTCACAGCAGGACTCAAGCAGACTTCTTGTGATAAGAGAACATGGCACTGAACTCATAAGACTCATGACCCTAGCTAAAACGATTAGAAGCTTTTTACTTCTGTCACATTAAAAGCAGTAATTTAATCCCTTTTTATAGTGTTTATCAAATATTTATTATGTAGGTTACTTTATCCACTCTAACCTGACTCTGAAATTAAATAGGGAGTCTGTGATTTAATTTTTAAGAACATCCATTCCACGAGGAAGTACATTGATGAACTCTATTCTCTGTTGCAGACAGGGTTCTTGGTGGGGTTAGTCATCTGCCCAAAGTTAAATCCATCAAAGGAAATGCCCTTAATTGCAGTTATGTTAGGATACATTCAGTCTCAAATTCTGGGTGTTAGTTCTTAACCTAAGGTGAGTTTTCCCCTTAGGGACATTTGACAGAGTCTGATGAACTGTTGGTAACCACCTAAAACCCACAGCCTAGTGTCTCCCATGACCCCAAACAATTTTATCCCGCCCAAATTCTCAATGAGATGGTAAGAAAACCCATTTGCATTAACACTTGACCTACTTTTATTACTGGAAAGTTGAGGGGCACCCTGAGACCACAAACTTGCCTGCTCTAAATAGGTTATGCCACCTCCACCTTAACAACGATACATACTCTAGCACGTAAGATCTTTAATGGAAAGGACTTTAATATAATTAGTGTGATGTAGAGAGAAGGCAAAGAATATAGTTTCCAAATCAGATACCCAAAGTTACCCATCCCCTTGTTGGTAAATTCCCAGCCAAACAGGGTGACCCAAAGCAAGGACACTGAGTCCTAAAATCTTCCCACAACTATAAGCCACTTTCTGATTTCAACATATTGGAAAGGTGCAGAGGGCCCAGGCAAGTCTGTGGCTAAAGGGTGAAAATCAAAATCAAGAGAAAGATTGTCATTGTCAGACTCCCCATGGGTCTCTCATGCACATCGGTTCCAATTGTCTCCATCCACATCCCTCAAGTTCCTGGTCCCAGTACAAGAAGGAAACACAGCTTCTTCACCTGTCTGTCTTCCATTATATACTAAAAAGATATGTCCACAAACTGGGAAGTAGCATTTCCATGGTACCATCAATTTTATTCACCTTCCTCTGTATATCTGGACACAGTACGACATAGAACACATTAACCATTCTAAAATTCTCCAGAATTTCAGGATCTATATCTGTGTCCGTGATATGTCTGCATTATTCTTTAATAATTCTGAAAGATCTTCATTGGCCCTTTGTTGACTCTCCATGACCTTAATGAGAATTATCTATTTTAGGATCCCCTGCCACCCTGTTATACTGAAATGCAAAATCTGCTTCCTCAGGTCCTGAAAGCCAGGAACCTGACATCTCTAGCATTCTAGCTTCTCTAACAATCGCCTGGGTGATGTTAGTGCTGTAGGTCCTGGTCTGTGGACTGCTTTGAGTAGTAATGATACCAGAACTGAGTCACCTCAGTGCTGGACCAGGAACAGCAGTGGTGTTCTCTCTTCTGATGCTCCACCACCAGCCAGTTGTGGCGTGGCTCCTCAGAGCCCAGCAACGACCTTTTATGCATACTTCTTGGATCATGGAGTGAACCAATTAGGTGTGATCTGTAAACTGAGTACCTGAAAGTAATGTGTTTAACATAAATTGTTTGTCTGCCCAGCTTGGCCAATAGATGGCAAAAAATGAGGCAAATAAAGCTTCCAAACAGCATGGTGTCCTGCTGTTATGAAGGTACAGAGTTTTATCCAATTGAAGTGATCCGCTGGGAAAAGGGATTGTAAGACTAAAATATCCAGCAGGCTATTCAATATCCAGCATATTTGTTCAATCACCCCATTGGGAATTGATGAAGAGGATTTGCCCTGCCACAGAGCAGTTCCCTTGACCAATTTGGGTACCTTTTCTAGTATGAGAAAGAGAGGTCTTATTGCTGGGAGACAGTGAGTCTTGTGGAATTTCACAGACTCCTCAGGAGGACCACAGCCTCATGGGAGGGAGTCTACCCTGGTGGATTCAAGGTTTCCCTTAAGTGGTGGTCCTCTTCTTCCTGTAATTTTCTACTACTACTATCAGGGAAAGGATTGTCCCCTTTTTTCTGGGCCATCCAATGGACTTTCACTTTCTCCATATCTGGTATCTGGAAGGCAACCTATTTGTGCTCTTGCAGTTTCTGTGTCTTTTCATATTTTGCATTTTGAAATGGAATGTTCACCTCCTTTTAAACCAAATAGCACTTGTACTATATACCTAAGAGGAAGCCCAGAAACAACTATCCAAAATTCATACCTGTAACTGGGCTCCAACTATATTCCCATATGAACTCTGATAGTAAAAGCATTATGTTGTTGATACCAGACCTTACAATACTTTGCAACCAGAACCTATGGAGAAGAAGCAGAAGGAGAAGGGGATTGAAGAGAAGCAGAATCACCTGAACTAACAAATGAATCTATTACTTATTCAATATTTTCCCCAAATGTCAGGTGTGTTGCAATTGCTTTTGTGGTTTAATGTGATCAATGCAAGGAGAGGACACTTGGTTTGTTCAACAATGGGTGTCCAGTCCCTTTGGTCACCAACAGAAAGAGGGGCAGTTGATAGGAGAATGGGCTATGCCAGAATGGCCACCTGCCTGCCCTGGCTCAAAGACATGAGAGTCACCGAAAAACCCAAAAGTCCAAAATGTTAAAAACCAAAACCAAGACTATTGCAACAAAATACTGATGCAATAGGATCTGTGGGATATAGCTGACAAATGTCAGTGACTGATTAGAGGACAGGTCACTGTTTGAGAGCTCTCACCCTCCCACACAATTGCAAGAAAACTCAGGCTCTAGGAACAACAGCCATGGGGTTTATTTTACAAAGAGGGCAAACAAAGAGCTTGTTGTAGCCTCAAGTGGCAGCTTCTATCATTCAGACAGTGTCCACCAGAAGTGCAAGCAGAGGGCCTCCCTGGTGGCGCAGCGGTTGAGTGCTGGGTTGCAAAGCTTCCCGCAGCAGCGCCGGTTTGATCCCCGGTCACCGGGGATCCCACATGGCGCGCAGACCTCTCCTGCCGCCCACTGTTCCCCTCAGCAGTCCTTCTGCCTGTTCTTTTCCCTGCTCTGGCTCTGGTGAATTCCCTCACCCTCCCGCACCCAGTGCTTGTATAAATAAATAAATCTTTAAAAAAATAAACAAACAAACAAACAAAAACAGAAGTGCAGGCAGAGTACTAGTCACCTGTCAACAGAGGCAGATGACAATGAACCATAGTTATAGTCACCATCGGTCACCAAGAATGATGAACAACACTGGCCCACAATGATAGTCACTACTCCTGTAGAGGAGGAGTCAGAGACATCGTGTTAACAGCTCTATGTGAGTTGTTGGACTCTACCAACAACAACAGCTCTTTGAGACACTGGGCCCAGAAATTTTATTGCTCCTCTCAGGTTATGTCAGAAACAGGACAGGCGGCCCAGTCCCTGATAGAGGTCTCAACTTCTCTTCCGTCCCTTAGAGGTCTGCTACTGGATGCTCCTTTCTAGGTTGGTTTCTGGTTCTTCTTTCTTCTTACTTAGGAGATCAAAAGCAGAGTCTACCCCTTTTTTCATTGGAGGCTGGAACAGTCTATCTCAGCTCCCTCTGTCTCTGGCTTATATACTCTCTCAGGGTTATACAACCATAAGGGTGATTGGACCATTTTTCAATCCTCTAGCTGAATAGATCATTTAGCACCCATCAACTAATAGCTTGCACCTGGTTGGTCCTCTCCACCATCTAGAAAGTATACATAAAAGGGTAATTGCTGACCTCTGAAGACCCATAGCCACAACTCGACTGTGTTGGAGCAGAGGAGTGAGAGACTACCACTGCTGCTGCCAGCTCCTGTCACTGAGGTGGCTTGATTCGGATATCTCTAAGAATGTGCTCTGATGTTAGACTCAGATTAATAATTTCAGGTCCCAATATAAAAGCTATCTTTGCATGTAAATTTGAAGAAATAATGTATTCACTCATACCAGTGGCTTTGAATTTTTTTTTATTTCCTTAAATAAACATTCCTTGAGTGACAAAGAATCTTTTTGGGAAAAAAAAAAAAGTGTAGCAGGCAGAATAAATATCTCCAAAATATGTGCAGATACCAACACCCAGAAATTTTGAGTGTTTTTTTTTTTTTTATAGCAATGGTGGATTTAGCAGGAGGAAGCAAACTGCTAATCTTAGAACAAGAAGATAAGAACATTCCAGATGAGCAGAGAACCATCCCAGCAATGTGGAATTTCTCTATCTGGCCATTAATGGTTTCTAGAGGAAAGATTTCCATGAAAAGGAGGTGATGACAAGAAACACACAACATGGTAGGGTGTTGGAGAATGGGTAACTAAACCATGGCATATCCAGCCATGATTCGTCACATCAACCTCTGGAAACTAGCCGAAACAAATATCGCCTGCCAGAGACCATGAAGGATTGAAATTCAAGCAATCATTGATATATTAACTCTTCACCTCAATGTCTTTGGATGAGATGTTGGGTTACATGCGGGAGGTCTTTGGGTTACCTTTAGAAATGTTTCATCAGGGTCTCCCCGGTGGCGCAGTGGTTGAGCGCTGGGCTGTGAAGCTGCCCGCAGCCTCTGCAGCGCCAGTTCGATTCCCCGGCTGCTCCCCAGCCACCGGAGGAGGGTCCCACATGGTGCGCAGACCTCTCCTGCCCCCCGCTGCTCCCCTCAGCAGTGTACTTCAGTCCTTCTGCCTGCTCTGCTCCCCGTTCTGTCTCTGGTGAATTCTCTCACCCTCCCGCGCTTCTGACTGTACCCAGTGCTTGTATAAATAAATAAATAAATCTAAAAAAAAAAAAAAAGAAATGTTTCATCAGAGTTCTGCTTTCAGCAGCCCATGCTGAGTTTATCCAGGAGATGAAGTTTGCACAGACACAGGCAGCAAACATTTTTAAAGGACAGCATTACTAGGGGAATTGTTACTGGGCAGCACGGGGCACTAAAATTGGCCAAGGACAGTGCCCAAATATCAGTGACTATTTGAGTTCTTCATCTGTGTGCCCAATCGCAAGACCACTCAGGTTCAGCCAACAGCAATCAGGGATTTATTTGACAAACTGGGGAAAATAGAGTCACTCTGGCCACAAGTAGCTGATTATCTCAGTCCAAATAGTGTCCAGGATTCAGAAGTACTAAAGAAAATGGCATCCAAGATGACACTCTAGATCACTGAACTTGTTTGCATAACATGTTATAGTAATCTCTGAATTACTATGGATTTCTGCTGTATGGTAATTTCTCCTCTTTCATTTATGATCCAATTGATGGTTTTTTTATCTTTGTGAGCCACACTACAAGTTTGTCTATTTTTTTCATTGTTTCAAAGGACTACTCTCTGGTTTCATTGACTTTTGGATTGTTGTATTTCTATTTCATTTATTTCTGCTTGAGTTTTTATAATATCCTTTCTTCTACTGTCTTTTTGTTGTTGTTCTTTTTCTAGTTATTCAATGGTAGGTTAGTTTGGTTTTTTGGGTACTCTCTTGTTTCTTGATGTGGATCTGTATTGGTACACACTTTCCTTTTATTACAGCTTTTACAGCTTTTAGTGTGTCCCAAAATTCTGGAAGCTAGTGTCCTCCCTGTCATTCATCTCAAGGTAATTTTAAATTTCTTTTTTGATTTCCTCATTTCCTCATCCAGTTATCTTTCAGTATCATGTTCTACAATGTCCATATAATGGGGGAGAGGGGTCCTTTGCTTTATTTTCATGGTTGATTTCTAGTTGATGCCTTTATGGTCAGAGAAGATAGATGGTATGATTTTGATCTTCATGTATTTGTTGATATTTGTCTTGTGTCCCATTGTGTGGTCTATCCTGGAGAGTGATACTTGTGCACTTGAGAAAATATGTACTCATATTTTTGTGGGTTCAGTATCTTATAGATGACTGTTAGACCCATGTGGTCTAGATCTTCCTCTAGGTTTTTGTATCCTTGTTTATATTTTTTGTGTCATTCATGGATGTAACATGCAAGGCTCCTTTGAAGTTAGACAAGAGCAGGATGCTTGATAGCCCTGAGTCAATAGGTATACATCCCAAGTTATGATTGGAAACCCTGGGAGACCATTGACTGATGTGCTTTGTGCCCCAGGAGGTGACCAGTGAAACACCTTGTTAATACGATTGGACCCATGGATGAGAGTCAGAAGTATATCAGCAGACTCACTCTCCACAAAACCAAAATTCAGTTTTCAGTGTGACTCACCCTTTCCTGTGTCAATAAAAAGGCCAGGACCTTGCTCTTGAGCAGCATCCTGCATCCGCAGCCTGCTCTACCATTGCTGTTTTTTTTTTTTAAGATTTTTATTTATTTATACAAGAGGTGGGGTACAGGCCAGAGGCATGGGAGGGTGAGTGGATTCACCAGAGAGAGAGTGGGGAGCAGAACAGGCAGACGGACCGAAGACACTGCTGAGGGGAGCAGCGGGTGAGACAGGAGAGGTATGCTGTGCCATGTGGGCATCTCCCTGGCCAGCCAGGAATAGAACCCACACTGCGGAGGCTGCTAACAGCTTCACAGTACTGCACTCAACCACTGTGCCACTGGGGAGGCTGCCCTGCTGTTTCTTCTCCTTATCAGTGCTGTGCTGCTGATGCAACACTCATTGATCTGATCCTAGGTGAGAGCTGGGTGTTGAATCTCCTACTATGCATGTGTTTTCTCTACTGTCTGTTTACAAGGTGATAATAAATGTCTAATATATTTTGGTGCTCCTTCATTTGGTGAGTATATGTTAATGAGCTATGTCTTCCTGGCATCATTTCTCCTTGATTTTTATATAGCATCCATCAGTGTCTCTTGTCACCATTGTTAGTATGAAGTCTATTTTTTGGCCATTTTTAGCTATATATTTTTTCATTGTTGATCATTTTTGTACAGTGTTTGATTTCTCCCCTCAGGTGTTGTCCACATAAAATTACCACTACCAAGACACCGTGAACCTTCTCCACAGTCTCTTGAGCTCTAGCCTCCTGTTTTGATCCCTCTCCTTCCCCTACTCCTGTTGAATGTCTCTGATTTATAGTTTGTCTGCTAGTTTTGTCTTTTTTTTTTTTCTAATCCCACTATGGTTCCATGTTCCTTCTAGAAATGAAACAGTCTAATATTTTTCTTTTTCCTTCTGACTTATTTCACTGAGCATCATCCCTCCAGATCCATCCATGTTACTGCAAATAGCATGAGTTTATCATTTTGATTAGTGAGTAGTATTCCACTGTGTGTATAAAACACATCTTCTTGATCTAGCCATCTCTTTTGGGGTATTTAGGATGTTTACATATTTTAGCTGTAATAAATAGTGTTGCAGAGAACATAGGAGTGCAGGTTTCCCTTTGAATTGTTTTGTCTTTTGGGTAGATTCCTAGGTGTGGGATTGTGGGGTCATGTATTAGATTCACTTTTAGTAATTTGAGGGTCCTTCACACAGCTTTCCACAGTGCTTGGACCAGTTAGCATTCAAAGCAATGTAAGAGTTTTCTTTTCTCTCCACATCCTTGCAAGCATTTGTTGTTAGTTTTTTTTTTTAAATGTGTGAGGTGTGAGGTGATATCTCATTGTCGTTTTGGTTTGCATTTCCCTGATTACAAGTGATGTTGAACATTTTTTCATGTGCCCGTGGCCATCTGCATTTCCTCTTCAGAGAAGTTTCTTTGTTTTAGCTCTTCCTCCGACTGGATTCTTTGTTTTGTTATTGTTGAGTTGTGTAAGGTTTTTTGTAGATCTTTGGTATCATTCCCTTATCAGTTTAGTGGAATGCAAGTATTTTCTCTCAACCTGTGGGTGTCTTTTCATTTTGCTTATTGTCTCTTTTGCTGTACAGAAGATTTCAGCTTGAGCAGTTCCAACTTTTTATCTTTTCCTTCATTTTCTTAGCTTCAGGCATGAGTCTTTAAAGATGTCTCTGACATTTATGTTATGGAGTGTTTTGATTATATTTTCTTCTATGAATTCTATTGTTTTGGATCCTACATTCAGGTCTTTTTTCGATTTAGAGTTGATCTTTTTGTATGGCATAAGTTAGTAGTTTAAGTTCATTTTTTGTTGTTGTTGTTGTTGCATGTGGTGTTCCGGTTTTCCCAGCACCATTTATTGAAGAGACTGTCCTTGTTCCAGTGATTTTTCTTTGCTCCTTTGTCATAGATTAGTTGTCCATACATGTGTGGCTTTGACGGGTTTTCTATAGTTTGAAGTCCATTTGATATAATTATGGCTACCCTTGCCTTATTTTGAGGGGTTATAGAATTGTTTGCCAGCCCTTTACTGTTAACCTATGTTTTTCTTTGACACTTAGGTATATTTCCTGGAGACAGTAATTGGTTGGGTTCTGTTTTCTAATCTGGCCTGCTACTCTGTATCTTTTTATTGACAAGTTCAGTTCATTTGCATTTAGGGTGATTACTGATACACGGGAGTCTGTCATTGCCATTTTGTTCCTTATTTTTTGGTTCTATTAATTACCTTGTTCAGTTCTTCCAGTTCATCCCTCCTTTGGTTTAGATTTTCAGGCTTCTTGTAATATTTCTTGGAGTTGGGGTTTAGTAGTAGTAAATTTCTGAAGATTTTGGTTAACTTATAAGGTCCTTATTTTTCCCTCGTAAAGCAAGAACTCTGTATGGTTGTTTTCTTTTTTTTTGTGATATTATATTTATTTTATACAATTTGATACTTGCTATTCTTTTTTATTTAAATATTTTATTTTATATAATTCTTACATCTTTTTTTTCATCTTTGCACAATGTATGCATTTTCATTTTGGTTATATTCCTCATACAATTGCACCTCCCCCCTTATTTTGACTCTAGTCCTTCCTTTCCCAGTCTCTCCCTCCCCCCCCCCCACAGTATTGGTTTATAGTTGCTTGTTGATTTTGATTTTTACTTTGTATTGATTAGTCTTTTTCCTGGTCTCTCCAGCAATTCCACTCCTAGGTATTTACTCAAATGACACAGAAACGGTAATTCCAAAGGGCACCTGCACACCTATGTTTATAGCAGCACTACTTACAATAGCTAAGCTATGGAAACAACCCAAATGCCCAAAAATAGATGACTGGATCAAGAAGATGTGGTACATATACACAATGGAATATTACTCAGCAATCAAAAAGATAAACACATGCAGTTTGCAGCAACATGGATGGAGCTAGAAGGGATCACGCTCAGCAAAATAAGTCAGAAAGAAAAAGAAAAACACCAGATGGTCTCACTCATAGCAGGGATTTAGAAAACCTAAATAAGGGATCAGAAAAAAGACTAATTAATGCAAAGAAAAAATCAAAATCAATAAGCAACTATAAACCAGAGACACACTATGGGGGATGAAGAACTAGAGTCAAAATAAGGGGGGGTACAATTGTATTGGGAATATAACCAAAATGAAAATGCAGACATTGTGCATAAATGAAAAATAATATAAAAATTATATAAAATAAAATATTAATTTAAAAAAAAGAAATGGGCAGAAGAACTTAAAAGACATTCCTCCAAAGAGGAAATGCAAATGGCCAATAGGCATATGAAAAAATATTCAACATCCCTTATAATCAGGAAAATATAAATCAAAACCACACTGAGATACCACCTTACACAAGTAAGAATGTTACATATCAGAAAAACAAGTAACAACAAATGTTGGCAAGGATGTGGTGAAAAAGGAACACTCCTACATTGCTTATAGGAGTGCAAACTGGCCCAACCACTATGGAAAGTTGTCTGGAGGTTCTTCAATCTACTAAACATGGAGCTACTATACAATCCGGCAATTCCACTACCCAAAGGTAAGGATCTACCCAAAGGACACAAAAACATTGATTTGAAAGAACACCTGTTCACCTATGTTTATTGCAGCACAATTTATAATAGGTAAAACCTGGAAGCAACCCAAATGCTCCAAAATAGATGACTGGATCAGAAGATGTGGTATAAATACACAATGGAATATTATTCAGCAATCAAAAAGATAAACTGGACCTCCTGTGGTGGTGCAGCAGTTGAGTGCTGGGCTACGAAGCTGCCCGCAGCCTCTGCGGTGCCAGTTCGATCCCTGGCCACCAGTGAGGATCCCACATGGCATGCAGACCTCTCCTGCCATGGCCACTGCTCCCCTCAGCAGTGCACTTTGGCCCTATTGCCTGTTCTGCTCCCCACTCTGGCTCTGGTGAATTCTCTTACCCTCCCACGCTCTGACTGTACCCAGTGTTTATATAAATAAATAAATAAATCTTTAAAAAAAAAGATAAACTCAAGTCATTCACAGCAACATGGATGGAGCTAGAAGGAATTATGTTCAGTGAAATAAGCCATAAGGGAAAACAAATATATCGGATGGTTTCACTTATAACAGGACTATAGGGGAACCAAATAAGACATCAGTGTAAAAAAATAACAGCAGTACAAAACACAACAAAGCAAAAACAGACAATTACAAATCAAAGACATACTTCAGGGGAGGAGGAGGGAAAGGGATCAGAGAGAGAGAGGGAGGAGAGCAGGAGACTGTGGCGATGGTGCATGGGTGCCTTGGGGAAGGAAATTCTATAGGGACTCAACCTGAGTGGTGGGGGAAGAAAATATAGAAAATATTGTTTAAAAAAATAAAAATAAAATAAAATAAATAAGCAAAAAAATAAAGCAAATGAACAACAACAACAAAACAAAGAAAGTTACAAGAAAAATGGAAATGGATGGGGTTTTAATTTTTATTGGAGGCTCAAGGAGTCTTCAATATAGGTGACATTTGAACAGAGAACTCAAGAAAAACTCTACAGGAGACATTAGGTTACCTAGGGAAGAGATGCATTTGCCCAGGCACTATAGAAAGCACTTCTTTCAGTTTTTCAGATATCAAAGAAAGTCAGGGAAAACAAAAGGAAGAGTGATGAAGAAACGGTGTCAGAGGATGGGAGGAACCTGGTGGCCTACCTCCTGATGCTGAAGCTTGAACGCCCAGATTTCCCTCATTAGTTGTTGAAATTTTTACTTTATTAATTTTGCTCCAAGATATTTTGTGAGTAGGGATAGATCCTCATCTGAACTACAATATTAATATTTAACACCTGTCATTTATGGGTCACTGTTTGGAGTATATCAGTAATGGCCCCACTGTCTGAGGACTATGGGACACATGCATCATAACATATGCAAAATTCTAAGACAAAAATTGTCACCCAAGAACTTTTTAGCCAGAAAAGCTCTCCTTCCTCTATGAGGGAAAAAATAAGGATCTTATCAGACAAACAAAATCTTCAGATTCATTACCAATAAAACTTCACTCCAAAAAATATTACAAGAAGACTTAAAGCCAAAACCTACAGAGGAATGAATAGGAAGAAAAGAATAAGGTGAGGAATGAACCACAAAAAGAGAAGCAAAATTGCAAGTACAGACTCCCACATATCAATAATAACCTGAAATGTAAATAGGCTAAACTCATCAATAAAAAGACACAGAGTAGCAGGCTACATTAAAAAATAGAATCCAATCTCTGCTGTCTCAAGGAAACACATTTAACTGCAAAAGATAAATATAGATTGAGAGTAAAAGTTCAAAAAACAATTCTAAAAGCAAATGGATCCAAAAAGAAAGCAGGAACAGCTCTATTTAGATCAAATAAAATACACATCAAACGGAAAATGGTTAAGAGATGTAGCTCAGAAATGCATTATATCAAGGAGACAATACATCAGGAAGATATAACTCTCATTAACATATTCTTACTAAATGAAGGAGTACCAAAATGTAACAGACAATTATTATCATCTTGGAAAACAGACATTTGAGAAAGTTCATATGTACTTTGAAGTTGGAGACTTCAACACCCCACTCTCACAAACAGACAGATCAATGAAACAAAAGTAACCAGAACTCTAGCCCCTAATTAAGGAGCTAGAATTCATGGGCTTAACAGATATCAATAGGACATGACACCCCATAAATCCGTGGACATATTTTTTTTTCTTCTATTTATTTATTTATTTATTACTTTTTTTTTTCAATTAGCAGGTTATTGTTTTTTTTTTACATTTTTTTAAAAAATAAATTTTATTTTTATATTCTCCATACAATTGCAACCCCCCCATTCTGACCCCAATCCCTCCCCTCCTGCCCCCACCCCCAAAAAGTGTCTCTGGTTCATAGTTGTTTGTTGATTTTGATTTTCACTTTCTTATAGTTATTCATTTTCCTGGTCCCTTATTGAAGTTTTCTAGATTCATGCTATGAGTGAGACCATCCGGTATTTTTCTTTTTCTTTTTGGATTATTTCGCTGAGCGTGATCCCTTCCAGCTCCATCCATGTTGCTGCAAATTGCATGTGTTTATCTTTTTTGAATGCTGAGTAATATTCCATGGTATATATGTACCACATCTTCTTGATCCAGTCATCTGTTTTTGGGCATTTGGGCTGTTTCCATAGCTTAGCTATTGTAAACAGTGCTGCTATAAACATAGGGGTGCAGGTGTTCTTTGGAATTGATGTTTCTGTGTCCTTTGGGTAAATACGTAGGAGTGGAATTGCTGGATCATATGGAAGCTCTATGTTTAGTAGGTCCAGAAATCTCCACACAGCTCTCCATAACGGTTGGACCAGTTTGCACTCCCACCAACAGTGCAGGAGAGTTCCTTTTTCTCCACACCCTTGCCAACATTTGTTGTTGCTAGTTTTTTAAATATGTGCCATTCTCACTGGTGTAAAATGGTATCTCATGGTAGTTTTGATTTGCATTTCCCTGATTACAAGTGATGTTGAACATTTTTTCATATGACTGTTGGCCATTTGCATTTCCTCTTCAGAGAAGTTTCTTTTTAGCTCTTCTGCCCATTTTTGGACAGGATTATTTTCTTTGTTGTTGCTGAGTCTCATCAGCTCTTTGCAGATTTTTGTGATCAGTCCTTTATCATTAGTGTTGTGTGCAAAAATGTTCTCCCAGTTGGTGCGGTTTCTCTTTGTTTTTGTTATAGTCTCTTTTGCTGTGCAGAAGCTCTTTAATTTGATGTAGTCCCAGCTGTTTATCTTTGCCTTCACTATCACTGCTTTGGGTGATGTGTCTGTAAAGATGTCTTTGATGTGCAAATCACGTAGTGTTTCGCCTATATTTCCTTCTATATATTTTATGGTTTCAGGTCTTATGTCTAGTTCTTTAATCCATTTTGAGTTGATTTTTGTGTATGGTGTGAGGTAGTGGTCAAGCTTCATTCTTTTGCATGTAGCAACCCAGTTTTCCCAGCACCATTTATTGAACAAACTTTCTTTGCTCCAATGCATAGTCTTTGCTCCTTTGTCAAAGATTAGTTGACCATAAATCTGTGGGTTTATTTCTGGATTTTCTATTCAATTCCATTGGTCTGTATGTCTGTTCTTGTTCCAATACCATGCAGTTTTGATGATTATGGCTTTGTAGTAAAGTTTGAAGTCTGGGAGTGTGATGCCTCCATTCCCTTCTTTTTTTTCAGGAGAGCTTTGGCTATTCGGGGTTTTTTGTGATTCCATATGAATTTCATCAATAATTGTTCTATTTTTTGAAAAATGACATTGAAATTTTGATTGGAATAGCACTGAATCTGTATATTGCTTTTGGTAGGATGGCCATTTTAATAAGTTTATTCTTCCAATCCATGAGCAGGGGATGTCTTTCCATTTCTTTGTGTCTTCTTCTATTTCTTTTAACAGTGTTTTATAGTTTTCTTTGTATAGGTCCATTACCTCTTTTGTTAGATTTATTCCCAAGTGTTTGATTTTTTTTTTGTTTCAATAGTAAAAGTGATTTTCTTTTTTTATTTCTTCTTCAGATTTATTGTAGGTGTATAGGAAGGCTACTGACATTTGCGTGTTGATTTTGTATCCTGCCACTTTACTGAACTGATTGATGAGTTGAATTAGTTTTTCTGTGGAGTTTTTGGGGTTCTCTATGTATATTGTCATATAATCTGCAAATAGAGACAGTTTGACTTCTTCTTTTCCTATCTGGATTCCTTGTATGTCTTTCTCTTGTCTTATAGCTCTGGCTAGGACTTCCAGGATTATATTGAAAGCAGTGGTGAGAGTCGATATCCTTGTCTTGTTCCAGATCTTAATGGGAATGCTTTCAGCTTTTCACCATTGAGAATGATACTGGCTGGGCCTCCCCTGGTGGCGCAGAGGTTGAGCGCTGGATTGCGAAGCTGCCCGCAACCTCTGCGGCACCGGTTTGATCCCCGGCTGCTCCCCGGCCACTGGAGGAGGATCCCACATGGCGCGCAGACCTCTCCTGCTGCCCGCTGCTCCCCTCAGCAGTGTACTTTGGTCCTTCTGCCTGCTCTGCTCCCCGTTCTGGCTCTGGTGAATCCTCTCACCCTCCCGCGCTTCTGACTGTACCCAGTGCTTGTATAAATTAATAAATAAATAAAATAAAAATAAATAAATCTTTAAAAAAAAAGAGAATGATACTGGCTGTTGGCTTGTCATATATGGCCTTTATGATGTTGAGGTATGTTCCTTGTATCCCAAGAATTTCAAGGGCTTTTACCATGAATGGATGTTGCACTTTGTCAAAAGCTTTCTCGGCATCTATTGATATTATCATATGGTTTTTATATTTCTTTTTGTTGATGTGTTGGATAACGTTGTTTGATTTTCGGATGTTGAAACCTCCTTGTGTTCCTGGAATGAATCCTACTTGGTCATGGTGAATTATCTTATGGATACATTGTTGGATTCTGATAGCTAATATTTTATTGAGGATTTTTGCATCAGTGTTCATTAGGGAGATTTTTCTGTAGTTTTCCTTTTTTGTGTTATCCTTGTTCAGTTTTGGTATTAGTGTAATGTTGGCTTCATAGAACATGTTTGGTATTGTACCTTCCTTCTCAATTTTTTGGAAGAGTTTGTGAAGGATAGGCAATAATTTGTTTCTGACTGTTTGGTAGAATTCATTTGTAAATCCATCAGGTCCTGGGCTTTTGTTTTTGGGGAGGTTTTTGATTACCATTTCAATTTCACTGCTTGTAATTGGTCTGTTTAGGTGTTCTATTTCTTCTTTATCTAGCTTTGGGTGATTGTAGAGTTGTAGGAATTTGTCCATCTCCTCTAGTTTGTTGAACTTTTTTCCCTATAACTGTTCATAGTAGTTTCTGATTTTTCTTTTGATTTCTGCTGTGTCCGTTGTGATTTCACCTGTTTCATTTATGATCCTGTTTATTTGTGCTTTCTCCCTTTTTTCCTTTGTGAGCCTGGTTAGGGGTTTGTCTATTTTATTGATTTTTCCGAAGAACCAGCTCTTGGTTTCATTGATCTTTTGGATTGTTTTTTGGGTTTCAATTTCATTTTTTCTGCTTTGGTTTTTATTATTTCTTTTCTCCTAGTGGTTTTATTTTTGTTGTTGTTGTTGTTGTTCTTTTTCTAGATCTTTGAGCTTTGATATTAGGTTGTTTCTTTGAGTTCTTTCTTGTTTCTTAATGTGAGCCTCTATTGCTATATATTTTCCTCTTACTACTACTTTTGCTGCACCCCATACATTTAGGAAATTGGTGTCCTCCTTTTCATTCAATTCAAACAATTTTTTAATTTCTACTTTGATCTCCTCATTAGTCCAATGGTCTTCCAGTAGTGTGGTTTTCAATCTCCATGAGGTAGGAGAGTTCCTTGTCTTCTTTTTATGGTTTATTTCTAGTTTGATGCCTTCATGGTCAGAAAAGATGGTTGGTATGATTTCAATCTTGGTGTATATGTTGATGTTTGTCTTGGGTCCCAGTATGTGTTCGATCCTGGAGAATGATCCGTGTGTGCTTGAGAAAAATGTGTACTCAGATTTTTGGGGGTTTAGTGTTCTATAGATGTCCGTTAAGCCCAAGTACTTTAAATCCTTATTTAGAGCTTTAGTGTCTTTACTTATTTTTTGTCTCGTTGATCTACCCATTGTTGATAGTGGTGTGTTGAAGTCTCCCACTATGTATGTGTTTTCTCTGATGTCTGTTTTCAAAGATGATAATAGTTGTCTGATATATTTTGGTGCTCCTTCGTTTGGTGAATATATGTTAATGAGTGTTATTTCTTCTTGAAGTATTGTCCCCTTGATCATAATGTAATGACCATTGTGGTCTTTTTTTACCCTTTTGAGTTTGAAATCTGCTTTATCTGATATAAGTATAGCTGTTCCTGCTTTCTTTTTTGGTCCATTTGCTTGTAGGATTGTTTTCCATCCTTTAACTTTGAGTCTATTTTTATCTTTTGTAGCTAAATGTGTTTCCTGGAGACAGCAAACGATTGGGTTTTGTTTCTTGATCCAGCCCCTAGCAGGCAATTCTAAATAGGAGACATTGAGCAGGGGAAGGGGATAGAGAGGGATTAAAACAGGGCAATAGCAACATGGATGGAGCTAGAAGGGATCATGCTCAGAGAAATAAGTCAGAAAGAAAAAGAAAAATACCAATGGTCTCACTCATAGCAGGAATTTAGAAAACCTAAATAAGGGACCAGGAAAAAGACTAATTAATACAAAGTAAAAGTCAATATCAACAAGCAACTGTAAACCAAAGACACACTATGGGGGTGGGGGGAGGGTGGGGAGCAGAAGGACTAGGGTCAAAATAAGGGGGAGTGCAATTGTATGGGGATTATAACCAAAATGAAAATGCATACATTGTGCAAAAATAAAAAATGATGTAAGAATTATATAAAATAAAATGTTTAGAAAAAAAACAGGGGCAGGAAGAAAACAAGTCTATGGTGATGGTTCATGGTGGATGTGGTGGTGGGAATTTTATGGGATCTACACCTGAAAGGAGAAATCAAACATTGTACTAAAATGAATAATAATGAATATATATACATCTAAGTTAATCCTTAAAAATAATACACACATATAGCCATTCACAAACACACACACACATACACACAGATACATGCATGTATTCACAAATATAACATATGCAAACAAGCACACATACACCCAACAGAAACACATACACATGTACACACCCATTCACATACATACACACGAAACTCACATGCACACAGAAATACACACAAATACACACTCATACATATGCACACATACACATATACACATATAACACAGAGCTCATAAACACAGACATACACATGCGCACACACACAAACACACTGCACACTATAGAGACACCCTGTTACTACTGTGATTTTCTCACCTCCTTCTACATTTATTTGAAAGGAATAATAGAAGATAATATCAACATCAAAGTATTTTTACTCTAAAAAGTATATAGAAAGGACCCTCATTCCAGTTGTTAAGCCACCATGAACATGTAAAAAATGAGGTTCCAATTTAATGTGACCATTTTGTGTGTTGTCTCTATACAAAAAAATATGGGCATAGAAACTGTAGGAAGAAAGGACACATGAGAGCAGGGGGTAGAAGAGCTACTCAGCTAAGATGGTCCCAGGATCAATGATGAGGAGACTCTTCCATTGTCAGTGACAGCCCCTGACCCCAGGTCATTGACAATCAGCAAAACCAGATATCCAAAGAGAAAAGGACAATATTGTTACATGTCAAGCTAACTTACTGTTTGAACATCCCATAAAGAAAATAACTAAATTTTGTGAATAAACACAAAAGTTATAACATATCATATTCACTCAAATGTGTAACATATCACACAGAAAGATTTTGAACTATGAATTGATAAAACACTTTTTTAAATGATTTTTTGTAAGCAACTCCATTACAAAATTAAACACACTTTCAAAAACCTGCCAGTACACTTTCAAAAACCTGCCAGTACACCTAATTCACAAACATACTTGTTTTAAAAAAATGAAGTATGTTCAGATCAACCTTGATATAAAATGCCTGACCCCTGGCCTCGGACTGGCCACATAGGACCTTGTGGAAGGTGGGGTTCCTGAGGGTAGTGAGTGGCTGCACACTGAGGGAAGGAGAGCTTCTACTCTGACCTTTGGCACCACCTACATCCATATGAACTTCAATCCTTCTCCGAGGAGCTGGGATGTAACTGAGAGGGGCAGGACAAGACCCCCTGGCAAGAGGATCAGGGTTCAGAATTAATCCAGGAGCCAGAGTCCTTACCATATGCTATTGAGAGGAGTTAGAATTGTGATCTCTGTCAGATCACACCAACAAATGCCCCTTTGCCCACTTTCTCCAGAGGGGATGAGCCTCCCTCACCTCTCCACGTGCTCCACACTCAGCTCACCCCAGCTGGTTACTGCTGCCCAGGCACAGGAGAGAGCAGAATCTACTTTTAAGGAGAAAGATAATTAATTTGCTATCTTCATTATGACTTGCTTTCATGGAGAGAGAACAATACATAGATTTGGTTGAAAGTAGAGAATGAATTGGTATCGACTGCCTCTTCTTTCAAATATCACACATGGAGAAATGATCTGGAAAACATCAAATTGACAAAATAATATCAAGTCCATAAATGAAACCCTTGACCAACTCAGGAACCTCTTCTGTAGGTGCATTAACTGTCCCCTTTCCCTGCTGGTGGCACTGTCGCTGCTGAAACTACCTGGCTGTGGCTGCTAAGGCCAAGGGTGCAGAGTCCTTCTGGGAGCAAGTAGAAGGAAGTAAATCATTCAAATTAAAACAGACATTAATGAAATAGAGGACCCAAAGTCTAAAAGGACAGACCAAAGGATCAGTAAAACGAAAGCCAGGTTTTTGAGAAAATAAACAAAAAGGAGACTCCACAAGATAGGCTCACAAAAAAATGAAGATGATAACTCAAATAATTGTCATTAATTAAAGAAGAGAAATTATAACAACACAGTAGAAATCCATAGGATAAACCATTACATGTTATATACAAAGGAATTCAACAATCTAGATGAGATTCTTAGGAGTCTTAGGATTAGACAACCACCCAAGACTGAATAAAAAAGAAAGAAAAAGCTTCAATGAACCAATTATAGGTAAGAAAATTGAAACAGTATATATAAAAAAAAAACCTCTTCCAAAAATCAAAAGCCCAGGACCAGATGGTTTTATAAGTGAGTTCTACCAAACTTTCACCATGACCTAATAAATCACAATGAATACCATTCAGTGATCAAAAAATTTTTGCTATTTGCCGCAATATGGATGGAGCTGGAAGGTTTGATGCTAAACAAAATAAGCCAGAAGGAAAAAGGTAAATAATGGATGGTTTCACTTAAATGTGCAATGTGGAAAGCCAAAGGATCAAACAAAGACAAACCTTGAAAGTGGACCATAGATTTGAGGCATTCAGGAAGGAAGGGGAAGAGGAAGTAATGGGGAGGAGTGAAAACCGGGACAGGAGGGAGACACAATGACTATGGTGCTGGACTGTGGGTGCTTTAGTGGTGAAAGAACTACTGTGAATAAACTGAGGGGATAAAAATCACATACTATCCAAAAATTAAATTTAAAAAAAAATCCTGTTGGGACAAAATAATAATTACCTCTATGGCCTGGGCTTTCTTTTTTTTAAGATTTATTTATTTATGCATATAAGAAGTGGGGTACAGGACAGAGGTTGAGGGGTGAGAGGGATCACAAGAGACAGAGTGGAGAGCAGAACAGGCTGACTGAAAAACACTGCTGAGGGGAGCAGCGTGTGAGACAGGAGAGGTCTGCTGCACTGTGTTGGTCACTTCCCTGGCAGGCTGGCGGATAGCTTCATAATGACTTGTCTTAACCCCTTGTACTACCAGGGAGGCCCCCCTAGTCTGGGTTTTCTAATAAACACAAACATGCTTATTTACACCCCATTTTAGAAAGTTAAAGGCATAAGCCTTCAAATTTAGTACTCTCTTTTCCAACCTGCCTGAATTGCAAAACTCCTCTAATGTATTCTCATTTTGTTGGAACCACTTTATGTTCCCCATTCCATGCTTAGTCTCATGTAATTCGACCTTCATTTCTATTCATTAATTTCTATGATAATCATTGCATTGCTAAGTCCATCAGCCACTATTAAAAACATATAATTGTCAACCCTGCAAACACGACAATGTCTTGGCTGTGGGCTACATAGGTTAAGTTTTTAGGTAACCTCAGGTGAAAGCATTGGCTTCCATTTCTCTGAGATTTCCATGAAGTAACACTGGGCTCTCAACTCACTGTATGTGATTTCTCAGAAGGTCTCTATGTAGGAGTCGAAAATCTGTGGGTGGTTGATGATGGAGGCTGATACTCTCTTTGTAGAGAGGACGGCAGGTAGGAGTAAAGCATTGGTCCTTGATCAGATTTAGGATCCAACAAGAAATAACCTGTCTCAATCCAGTTTCAGGCCCCAAGGGCCTCCAGCAGAAAAGTTATTTACGCTCCCTGTGTCTGCTCATTAGGCACTGTTCCCATTGTTACTCTACCCCTGAGCATATCCTTTTCCTGTGAGACACTGGTAAAGAGACAAAGGAAAATTTTCATACTGATGCTCTGCTCCTGAGAGACTAGGTTACAAGTCAGACGAGTCCAGTTAGTGTTACTCTATCTCATGAACAAGACTCCTTCCAGAGTTCCAATCTCCTTGCATCTTATCCTAGTTTTGAAGTATTATTTTCTGTAAATCTATAACTGAGACAACTGTGTTGACTATGCTCTATGGAGCCTCAAAGTGTGAGTTGTGGTAGGAAACAGCTTCTGACATCTCCAAGAAATTGGAGCTATTTCCACAAGGAAAGAGGTGTTTTAGGTTCCTAATCCCTATTCTAACATGGGGTGCACACCCATCAGCAAGCAATTTTGAGACACAAGCAGGGTGTCCAAGAATCAAGTCTGACTCCATCTACTTAGAAATGACATCAAATTCCAGCTGTCCAGTGCTCAGTCTCCTGTGTGTACTTCCCACTTTGGGGGAAGTACTTCCCACTGAGGGTCCCCAAACCTCTTTGGGTTTCAGAGCTCAGTTGCTGTTCAGCATGTTGTCCGTATTTTTGATCTCTAATTCAGAGGTTCTATGAACCTGTAGGGTCAGGAATGACAGAGCAGGATTTCTGATCCAGCAGACCAGGTAAAGGAGGAGTCAGAGTCCTCAGTGGCTTTTGCATGTTTTTTATTTAGATTTACCAGGCATATGGCAGGCAGGGTTGCTGGGGGGCCGGGAGGCTGGCAGTCCTCCCAGCCCCCAGCAAATCTTCACTCTATCTGGGCTCTCTCGGATGTTCTCTCTGCTTCGCTTCTCTCTCGGCTTCTGTTCTTTCTTGGCTTCTTCTTGGCTTCTGCTGGTGTCCCCGTGACGCCGCCCTTAAAAGCTCAGTCTTAGCCAAGGTGAATCCCATCTAATCTATGCCCACACTCTATTCCAGGTACATCAGGCATGCATTCAGGACTGCAAGGATCCATCATCTATCCTGATGGCGGGAGGGCAGAAAAGCCTAACATTTTTCCTTACCCTATAGAACCCTTCCCTGGTTTTGACTCATTTGCTAGGATGCTTTACTGAACTTCAAGGAATATTTTACTTATTGGATTATTGTAAATGAATAAAATTCAGGAGTGACAGATGAAAGTAGTGTATCAGCAAGCATGATAAAAGGATTCTGAGTGTTTCTGCTTTTTGCAGAGCCACTGTTATGCCAGCACCTCCACGTGCTCATGAGCCAGAATCCTCACTTCTAGGTTATATTATAGATGCTTACACCAATGCCCATTGGCAATTAATTCTAACTCTAGTCTCTCTCTGTTCCTGAGATATTGAGGGGGTTGGCACTGAAATTTCTCATCCTCTGACCCGATGGTTGGTTCCATTGGAACCAGTTCCATATTTAGTTGCTTTCCATAAGTCACATCACAACTTAACAAAGCACACTCATTACTTTTATCATCTAGGAAATTAAAGGCTTTTATATACTTTGTTTCAGAAATGTGAAAGAAGATAAACAAATATTTTGTATTTATATTCATGTCTATATCTTTATATTTTATTTTTACATATATGTTAATTTTTTTGAATTTTTGTTGGATTGTAGATTTGTAACGTAATATAGGTTTCAGATGTACATCTATGTGGTACTAAATGATCATTACCAAGAGTTTATTTTCATTTTCTACCCACAATTACCCCTATTACCCAATTCAGCCATCTTCCCTCCTACTTTCCTCTGATAACTACTATTTGTTCTTGTTGCCTAAGAATTAGTTGTTATTTTGATTTGGAAGCAAAGCAATTGATTAAAAGACATATATATGGTTTGGAAATAATGTTGCCATTAGTCACAGACAGCATGCCTGGGTATGTAGAAAATTCTATAGATTAGAATAAGCGAATTTCACAATGTCACTGAATCCAAGATCAATATACAATTTTTTTAAGATTTATTTATTTATTTATATAAGCACTGGGCACAGTCAGAAGCACGGGAGGGTGAGAGAACCCACCAGAGCCAGAGAAGGGAGCAGGACAGGCAGAAGGACAGAGGTACACAGCTGAAGGGAGCAGCAGGCATGGCAGGAGAGGTCTGCGCACCATGTGGGACCCTCGCCTGGCGGCCGGGGATCGAACCGGCACTCAACCGCTGCACCACTGGGGAGGCCCTCAATATATAAAATTTGATTGTATTTGTATATATATGCAAAAAGTAAGAAATAATACTCAAAATTTGTAATTTGTGATAACATCAACAACATCATATACCCAGCAATACTAAAGGGAAGGGCGCTGATTGACCAGGTGAACTTACATAAGCAGGAAGGCATGTGGGCTCAATGGTAAAACAGTGCTCTGTCTCATGTGGTCTGTGTTGCACCCAGGAACCTGGGGGAGACTTAGCAAGAGAGGCATGGAGGAGGCACAGTAAAGACTTGGAAGAGACATGGAGGTAAGACATGTGGGGAGACTGTCTTTGGCAGAGTCAGTGGCAACTATTATCTTGAGTTGTGTTTTTGTGTCTCTCCTTCTGTCCCAGACTTGCCTGGTCCCTTTCATCCCATCTCTTCCAGAAGGTGCCTTAGACTTGTGACAAGCTTCCAGACTCTGTCAACCATCTTCAGACAGACCCTGTTTGGCTGGGCCCTTGCCCATAAGGGGATGGATAATTTGGGGTGTTTTCTTGCGAAAGAGAGAACCTGGTATCAGCTTCAGAGGCTGTGTACTTGTAATCTGCATATTTGATAACATTATCCAATTCACCGGATGACATCAGAGATGCTGCTATAATACAGAAGAAGATGTCATCTAAAGATGCCTCAAAGGCCTCCCCAGGTGGAGCAGTGGTTGAGCGCTGGGCTGTGAAGGTGCCCACAGCCTCTGCAGAGTGGGTTCGATCCCCAGCCGCCGGCGAGGGTCCCACATGGTGCAACAGACCTCTCTTGCAGCGCCCGCTGCTCCCCTCAGCAGTATATTTCATAAGTCTGCCTGTTCTGTTCCCCGCTCTGGCTCTGGTGAATTATCTCACCCTCCCAGGCTTCTGATTGTACCCAGTGCTTGTATAAATAAATAAATAAATCTTTAAAAATAAATAAATAAAGATGCCTCAACCTGGGCCTCCCCAGTGGTGCAGCAGGTTGAACAAAGTGCTGTGAAGATGTCTGCAGCCTCTGCGGTGTGTGTTGGATCCCTGCTGGCCAGAGAGATACCTGCATGGTGCAGCAGACCTCTTCTGTCTCCCCACTGTTCCCCTCAGCAGTGTTTTCAGTAGTTCTGCCTGTTCTGCTCCCAGCTTTGTCTCTGGTGAATCCTTTCACCCTCCCACACATCTGGGCTGTACTCCAGTTCTTGTATAAATATAAATAAATACTTTTTAAAAAAAGATGCTTCAACCTCCAACATCTGGAAAATTCTTCTCTCAGGTTTCCCAACTAAAGTTTTTTTACTGTAGTCCTTAACCTCAGCTTTTCCCTCTGTTTCCATAGAAACTCCTCTTTATAATTGCCTATGCCCATTTACAGGTCTGTTTGTAGGAATTGGACAAAACAGTCTAATAGACATATCATTAGGTCAATACGACTTAGGAAATAGAAAGATCTAAGCCTTTAGAGGAAAACCAGAAACCCCAAGAAAGAATAATTAATTTTTGGATATCAATGATTCACTATTCCTACTTATATAAACTAAACTCAAACTTGGGATTATTGGAAGAGTTCTCACGAATAAAGCTTGTTGGACTGTTTCCTGGCATCTAATCCTCACGTTAATTATCTTATAAATTCTCTGTCTAGCTATTATTGAGATTTTATTTCAGCCATCAGAGTGATTTAGTGATGACAAGGAGAAGTCAATGTAGTGATGTAACACTGGGGATCTGGCTGTAGGGATGGGGTTAAGGTATTCATCAGAGACAGAGTGGAGTACAAAAAGGGTGGATTTATTGAAATTTCACATAAGAGAGCAGGGGAGATTTCCTGCAGTACACATGATGAGAGAATTCTGCATAGGAAGAAGGATTTGCAGCTCCCTTTCATAACCTGTTTTCATGGGATTTTGCATCACTGAGGGAGTTGGTCTCTGATGGCTGCTATCTGCTGGGACAAATGTTTGGGGGATCTTCATCACAGGAGTCTTTCCTGGCTCTGTTTGCCATATTCACATTCCTAAGAATAATTGTGGCCAAAAAGGGTTAAGTCTCAGCTCTAGAAAGGTATCCACAGCCACTGAAGCAGGCGTTCAATCCCAGACCAGGGAGCTAACACACATGGTGCAGCAGATCTCTCCTGTCATGCCCACTGATCCCCTCAGGAGTGTATTTCAGTAGATCTGCCTGTTCTACTCCCCGCTCTGTCTCTGGTAAATCCTCTCACCTCCTGTAACTCTGGCCTACACCTCAGCTCTTGTGCATAAATAAATAAATCTTAATCAAAAAAGAATTATTGTGGGCCCCATTGGTCATTAGGGCCCTTGGCAAGGTCCCATGACAACTCTACTGATTTCCCTTTTTTTATCTAATTTCTGTTCCCCAGTGGTGTTCTGTTGAGCTAAGTACAGGGACTAAGTTTTAACTCTTATAAATGATAATCAAAGATATTCAGGGGCCTCCCCTGGTGGCGCAGGTGGTTGAGCGCTGCATTGCGAAGATGTTCGCAGCCTCTGCAGCACTGGTTGGATCCCAGCCGGCCGGCGAGGGTCCTACATGGAGTGGCAGACCTCTCCTGTCGCACCTGCTGCTCCCCTCAGCAGTGTATTTGATCAGTCTGCTTGTTCTGTTACCCGCTCTAACTCTGGTAAATCCTCTCACCCTCCCGCACATCTGGCCTATACCCCAGTTCTTCCATAAATAAATAAATAAATCTTAAAAAAAAAGATATTCAATGTCATTGAAAGAGGCTTGAAGTTTTTCATAGTTTCTGTAGACATGAAAAGCAAAAACTGTCACGTGTGGTCACATGGGGAGGACTTTTCCAATTTCCTGGTACCTGGCCCTGGTGACTTTGAGGCAGGGGATTATTGGCTTTGTGTGTGAGAGTTAGAGAAGGAAGTCAGTGGTGGTATGGATTCAGGACTGGTTGTTTTTACATTGACAAGCCTGTTAACAGAAAAATGTTATTGTCCTAA
This sequence comes from Talpa occidentalis, assembly GCF_014898055.3. Classification (NCBI taxonomy): domain Eukaryota; kingdom Metazoa; phylum Chordata; class Mammalia; order Eulipotyphla; family Talpidae; genus Talpa; species Talpa occidentalis. The sequence goes on along the minus strand of NW_023601212.1, from coordinate 43,297,225 downwards.
GAATTAGCCAGTGCTGGGAGGGGCACAGTGTCTCCATAGCCAGTAAGCCCTGCCTGCTTCCCTTCCATTGAAATTCACTGTAAATACAGATAATAAAGACCACCACTAATCTGGCATGATTGCCATCTAATGTTTTCCCAAACATTGATAAAGATCATGTGACTTTCCTATCTAAGGAATATGCATATAAAACTGTCAGTGTGAAGAATGAAAGGCACTACAAGACCATCAAATTTGCATGCTTTAAAGAGGTTCTGCCATCTGCCACATAAACACAAAGCAAACTAATAGTGTGTAAGAACTTTAATAGATTAGTGTGAATACAAATGAAGACAAAGGATATAGTTTCGCAGAGAAGCACCCAAAGCTACACATCCCTCTCAGAGATAAATGCCCAAAGAGACTTGGCTCACAGTAGAGTCACTGAGGCTCAAAAGCCTGCCACAAGCCCCAGGTAGCTTCTGGCTGGGAACCACAAGAAAGGGTTAGGCAACTCTGTGACAAAAGGAATAAAACTAAGTACAAATCAAGATTTAGGCTGCATTATCAGCCTCCCCACATGTCTCCCACCACATCACTATCAAACACTATCAAAAGGAAGGAAGGAAGGATGAAAAAAATCTACATTGTCAGATGTCTATCGAGGCAAAGAAATCTACACAGTCTAGAAAATCCAATAAAAATGTCAATGGTGTGTTTCAAAATATAAAACAAATATTACTGAAATTCATATGGAAACACAAACAACCCTGAAGAGACAAAGCTTTACAGATGAAAAAGTGAAACAATGGAGATATCACACTTGTGAACTCAAACTATGCCATAAATACATAATAATTAAAACAGCACAGTACTGGGAAAAAAGTGACACAAAGACCACTGGAATAGAAATGAATGTCCAAAATAAAACCATACATTCATGGACAAATAACCTATAATAAAAGAGTGAATTATGTACACTGGAAAAAAAGAGTATCTCTTCAAAAAATGCTAATGGGAAAACTGGACTGCCACATGAAAAAAAATGAAATTAGACCAATGTCTCACACCACACCTGAAAATCAACTAAAAACAGATGAAGAACAATGATGTAAGATCTGAAACCATAAAATATATAAAAGAAAGAGAGGGAAAACATCCCATGACACAAATTTCAGAAATATCCTTGATGACACATTTCAAGCAGCAAGGAAAAAAAAGGGGAATATAAGAAACTGGGACTCCCTCAAACTAAAAGCCTTTAGAGCACAAAAAACAGTAACCAAAATGAAGAGACATCCTACTGATTGGGATAAAACATTTGCACATCATACATCTGATGAGGGTTTATATTGTAGATCTATAAATATATTTTATAACTAAACAAATAACCTAATCGCAAAATAGATGGAAGACCATTCCTCCAAAGAAGATATGCAGATGACCAATAGACATATGAAAATATCTTCATCTTCATTTATTATCAGGAAATGCAGTTCAAAAGCACAATGTGATACTATATCACACCTGTGAGAATGGTCATAATAAAAACACCCAAATCATCAAATGATGGAGTGGGTGTGGGGAACAAGGATCATCCTTAAGTTGGCAGAATGTAGACTGGTCCAGACCCTATGTTCAACTGTGTTGAAGTTCCTCAAAACACTAATAAGGATATGTCATATGACCCAGCAATTCCAATCCTAAGAATCTACCCAAAGAACATATAAATACTAAACATCAAAAGCAATGTGTATTCAGAAACATCAATTCCAAAGAACACCTGCACCCCTATGTTTATAGCAGCACTGTTTACAATAGCTCAGCTTTGGAAACAACCCAAATGCCCAAAAATAGATGACTGGATCAAGAAGATGTGGTACATATATACCATGGAATATTACTCAGCATTCAAAAAAGATAAACACATGCAATTTGCAGCAACATGGATGGCGCTGGAAGGGATCATGCTCAGCGACATAAGCCAAAAAGAAAAAGAAAAATACCGGATGGTCTCACTCATAGCAGGAATCTAGAAAACTTAAATAAGGGACCAGGAAAATGAATATAAGAAAGTGAAAATCAAAATCAACAAAAAACTATGAACCAGAGACACTTTTTGGGGGTGGGGGGCGGGAGGGGAAGGATTGGGGTCAGAATGGGGCGTTTGCATTTGTATGGGGGAATATAAAAATAAAATTTATTATTTAAAAAAAATAAAGCCATTAAAACAAAACAAAAAAAAAGAAAACAGATAGGTTTCTCAAAATATTAAAAAATAGATCTTTCATATGATCCAGCATTTCCACTTCTCAGTATCTATCAAAAAATATTAAAAAAACTAATTCAAAAGGAAAAAAAATAAACAATGTGTATTCCTATGTTTATGGTATGATGATTTATAATAGCCAAGATATGGAAACAACCTCAAAGACCCAAAATAGGATAATGGATAAGATATGGCATGTACTCAGTGATTAAAAAAGATATAATCATGACATTTGTGACAACATAGATATAGCTGGAAGGGATTAGAAAATGTGAAATAAGTCAGAAGGAAAAAGATAATACAGGATGATTTCATTAATACGTAGAAAATAGAGAGACCAAAAAAGTCAGACAAACAAAATCTTGAAAGTTGACCATAGATCTGGGGCATTCAGGATGGGTGAGGGAGAGGAAGGGGTGAAAACAGGAGGGGGAAGAGCACATTGAACTATGAGGGAGGTTCTCAGAAAGGTGATGTGGTGTGGCTGGAACAGAGGGGTGAGCAGATAATGGAGCTTGTTTGTCAGTATGGTGAAATAGCATGCAGTTGTTGAGGTGTAAACCTATACCCCTAAGACCTACACTGTGGTGTAAGTCAACTTTACTCAATAAATATAATCAAAGTAAATAAATAATTGGAAAAAAAAGATTTTGATTTTTGTATGGCATTAAGACAAAAAAGTAATTCATCCTTTATATGTATGTCCACCACTTAGTTTATGTCTTTGTGTTAAACTTCTATATCTTTTAATTCCATGTTAATTCATACATTCTTTCTTTTTTTGTTTCTAATCATTCAATTTTCTCTCAATAAATCCTTTCAAATATGAGAGTATATGAGTCTGTTTTGTACATATATCTCTGTATGTTTATAAAAATAAGATTATGTGAAAATAAAAGTACACATATACATAGAAAATACTTCAAACATTTAATTTTGTTTTCAGCAAAATATGGCCACAAATCTCATTTCCACATTGCAACAATCATCTAAAATGATATTTACTACTCACATTTTCTTCAGAAATAAGGAAATTGAGGTTCTGAGAGAATACGTTTTTCAAAGTTCCCCAAAATGCCATTAAATCATATTGCATACTTCATTTAGACACAAATGGAAACATACAACATGTGCTGCAGCTATGTATAGCTCTTTCTATTCATCAAAAATTACATTGTAAATATGCACAACTTATAGTATTCTTGTTTAATAAACTACTTAAAAGAAAAAAATTTTAAATGTCTGGATCAGAGTTTAGTACACAGACAGGTGACTGATCAAAGTAAACAGAGGTGAGAGCTATCACTTCTACTTAAGAACAAAGGGAGGGCCTCTCTGGTGGCGCAGCATGTTGAGCACAGCACTGTGAAGCTGTCCACAGTCTCCGTAGCGGGTGTTCAATTCCCAGCCGGCCAGGGAGATACCCACATGGTATGGCAGACCCCTCCTGCCTCCCCCACTGCTACCCTCAGCAGTGCCTTCGGTCTATCTACCTGTTCTGCTCCCCGCTCTGTTTCTGTTGAATCCTCTCACCCTCCCATGCCTCTGGCCTGTACCCCAGCTTTGTTTAAATTAAAAAAAAAAAATGTTTTTTTAAAAAGAACAAAGGGAAATATCAAATGTAAAATAGGAATCACAGAAATAAATGAAAGAAATTCACATTTGAAACTCTTTCTGCAAAAATAGAAGATGGGAGTAGATACATAAACACGGTGAGCTGAGTGTATATTCTTAGGAGAGAACCCTGGTACAGGCATCACTCTTCAAACCTCAGAAGCACAATGTAGAGACTCAAATTGCCTGTGGAGCCCTGAAGAGCCCAGCTAGAGCAGACAACTCATCACACAGTTTTCCTGGTCCTCAAGGCCAGATATTAACTCACTGTAAGTAGGATGGCTTGTCAGTAGCAGCTAGATGATACTACAGTCACTGTGAATAGAAGTGAGGAGAGTTAAAATAATCTGCACTTTTTTTTCTTTTCTTGCATTCATTGTTTAACTTATTTAACTTATTTAACTTATTTCAGACCACTATATTTAAAAATTCTATGCAGTTAATTCCAGGTAACTAGGAGATGGGTGTTTTTTATTACAAAAACTAGTGAATCTGAATCCATGACTATACAGGAATTACGTTCTCTCATAATCATTCTTTCATCATAAAAGATGATAGGATCCCATGAATAATGGAGTTTTATAAAGTATGATGATATAATAGCATTAACTCACTATCATTTTCCTTATGAAAAAAATGAGAAGGGGAACTCTTTTCTTTAGAGCTAAGAAAGCAGTCCTAGCTTTAGTAGCATCAAAAAATTTTGAGAGAAGACATGACAGCAACAGAAGAAATTTTTTTTTCAATTCCTATCACTATTAACCCCCTTACACCCAGACTTGAATCCTCCATGTTTGAAGATGTAGGTGTACCTCATTAAACACATATATTTTGTATTGTAACATAATATGTGATTTATTTTTATCCCATCATAATGAAGATTATCTGTGATTCTAAGGTCCTATTAGGTCAATATATTTATTAAAATGAATCTCAGTGATGATTCAAATGTGTGATAATGATGTGGGCTTGGAGTAGGGGTCTTCCCAAACACTGAGCTCAAGTAGAACAGGATATTAAGGAGGCGAATAAAACCTAGTGTGTATGGAGCCCACTGTATGTTAACATTTTGTTGTCAGGAGGGTGGTTAATGTAGTGATCACAAAAGGATAACACCCTCAAAATTGAAAAGATTTGTTATTGTACTTCCTCTGTTACCTCTGTAATAAAATTATACAAGTGTCCTTGGTCATCATGTGTTTGCCTTAGAGTAGCAGAACCTGATGCTTTTTAACTGCAACAAAAAAAAAGTACTGGTATGATATGTGTCACTTGCAAATAATAATTCTAAAAAAATACATTTTGTCATTTTTAAGTTAATTGTAATATCTGCATTTTTTCTGGTTTAAGTTTGGAATAATTTTGGTAAAGTTGGAAAACCACAGAGGGAAAAGCTGTTAGAGATCAAAAAAGAACAAAAAGTTCAATAAAGTGATTTACATCATTGAATAGAAATTGAGGTAGAAGAGGAAATTCCACAATAAAACAGTGAAATAAAACAGCACGTTCTACTTCTTAGTTTGATCAGTAAAACCCAATTTCTATTAGTTTCTCTTGTCTAAAATTATGGTGCTTCTTCCACCTTAGGACAATTGCCTTTTTGCAGTTTTCTTTACAATGAATGTTGTCAAAGCCACCTTTATGTCTTTGTTCCTCAGGCTGTAGATGAAGGGGTTCAGCATGGGTGTGACCACTGTGTATATCACAGAGGATATTGCACTTGAGCGTGAGCTGTGGGGAGCAGCAGAGCTAAGGTACACTCCAATGCTTGTACAATAAAATAAGGAGACAACTGAGAGGTGAGATGCACAGGTGAAAAATGCTTTATATTTACCTTGAGTGGATGAGATTCTACATATGGAGGAAACTATCTTAGAGTAAGAGAAAAGGATACCAAAGAGGGAACCACCTCCCACGAAGATAGATTCAAAATATATCACCATATTGTTGAGAAAGGTGTCAGAACAGGCCATTTTGATCATCTGATTGAGCTCACAGAAATAGTGTGGGATTTCTACATTTGTACAGAAGGACAGCCGTAACAACATTAAGCTTTGTATTAAGGAATACAGAACACTGATGATCCAGGAGACCAGAACTAGCAGCCCACACAGCCGGGGATTCACGATGACTCTGTAGTACAGCGGGTGGCAGATGGCCACAAAGCGGTCATAGGCCATGACGGTCAGGAGGAAGCTGTCCAACCCTCCAAACAGTGTGAAAAAATACACCTGGGTAATGCAACCTTCATAAGTTATGGCTTTGCTTTCTGTCTGGATGTTCACCAGCATCTTTGGGATAGTGGTGGAGGTGAAACAGATGTCAGCAAAGGACAGGTTGGAGAGGAAGAAGTACATAGGAGTGTGGAGGTGGGAGTCTGAGCTGATGACCTGGATGATGAGCAGGTTTCCAAACACAGTGATCAGATACATGGTGAGGAAAAGCCCTAATATGAGGGGCTGCAGTTCTGCTGCCTCTGAAAATCTCAGGAGAAGAAATTCTGAAACTTGTATATCATTGATTGATTTCATATATTGCAGGTGACTTGTACGAAAAAGGGAAATAACAAGATTTATTTCACAAACTTTTGTTACTAACCTACTTGAAATGCCTCCATTTATATTTTTGTGAGAGTTAATTGTAATATTCTGTGTATGATTTCTTTAGGGGATCCTCAGTACAACTCTGATAGAGAATTTTTGTCCCAATCAAATTTTTTCTCTGGATTATTGTTATACAGTTTTACTAATAAATTATTTTATTTCAGGAATGTGTATTGAATGTTGACTGTGTTTTTGGCACTCTCCAGGCAAGGTGTCTAGGGTGTTATAGAACAAAATTCCAATTCAATGGTAGAGAATGTACAAGCAAACAATAAAATTATATAACAATTTTGAGGGGGGCCAGTTTGGATGAAATAAAGAAAACCAAGTGAAAAAAGGAGAATGAAGATGGCTTTAGTTTTTCTTGGGTTTATAGAGAAGACCTGTATACATGCAACATTTGAAAATAACCTCTAGTAAGAGAGGGAAGGGAGATGTGAGGATATGTGGGATGCGAGTGTCCAGCAAAGGGAACAGAAAATGCACAGCCCCTAAGCTGATGCTTGATTCAAGTAAAAAGTATGACATCATCTGCAGAGATAAGAATCTATAAATAAAACAAATTACTGAATGAGGATGGGGAGAGAAGCAGGATGAGGAGGAGAGATGCGAGAAACAAGGGAGAGAAGAGATTAAGTGAATAAAGGGGAAAAAATTAATAATCAAAGTGGTTTCTCAGAGAATGGGTTCAAGTGTACTTCTCTACCTTGATTTTATTTTCTGATACCCAACTAAAATGATAAAGAATAATAACGAACTTTTGTGAAGCAAGAAATAGTGATATTTTTCATCTATTTATGATTAATACCTTACATATTGTACACCCAAGTGAAAATGGACTGTTTTTCTGTGTCAGCACAAGTGACATTTGGGCCAGGTGTTTCTCCATGGTGAAGTCTGTCCTATACATTGTAAGATATATGGAGCATCCTGGTCTTCCCCTATCCCTGGCTGTGAGCCTGCCTGAAATGTCTGTGGACATTGTTCAGTGTCCCTGGGGAATAAAGTTGCCCACTTATAGCCATGCTTTGAACTTAATCTCCACATAATTTTTGAGTATTTTAACATCAATTTACTGATGATAATTTAATGATTTAAAAATGATCAACATTGTATTTCACACTGAAACATTACACATCCATTGAAATAAATGCATTCAGTATTTAATCAAGCGAATGAACAAACATAGGGCTCTCTTGCCTTTGGGTAAAGGAAAATTTCTGTCCTCATTTTTCTCTCCTGGGTTGCTGGGCTCACCTGGACTGGGTCTCTGAGAGAGTCTTGTGTGGAGATCTGAATTCCTTATTGGATGGATGTATAGAGACCTGAGCTCTGTACCCAGACGAGACAGCAGGGTGGAGTGAACCATCTATCTCTTAACCTGAAATAGGAATGGACACAAACACACACACAACAAAAGCATGCACATTCTAGCACAAGGTTATATATGCCAGGAGTCCATCTCTAGCTGCTCATTAGTCACATTTCCTCTGGTTACTCCAAACTCTATGCATACAAATCCCCTGTGGAAAATGTTCTGGACAGAAATGAAAATTTTCTTTGTTCCCTAGAGGTCAGTTCAGAATACAAATTAATTCCAATTTTTCACTCATTATGAACTTGCCTCATTTTAGGTATCTAAATTTCCTAGTGCATTTTCAGATTTCTGAGTTAATTTTTCTAAACAGGGCCAAGACTGAGGAAAGGTGTGGATTAGGTCCCTCACATCTTCACTTCAGCAAAGCTTTGGCTTATGCTGGAACACAACTCCTGGTATCCAGACATTTGCTGTCATTCTTCACAGCAGGGAATCAAGCTGACTGCTTGTGATAATAGAATACTTCACTGAACTCAAAAGCTTCAAGACCCTTTGCTAAAATGATTAGAAGCTTTTTATTTATGTCAGATTAAATATATATTATATAGGTTGTTTTATCCACCCTAACCTGACTTTGGAATTAAATAGGGAATCTGTGATTTAATTTTTAAGAATATACATTCCATGAAGAAGTGCATTTATGAACTTTATTCTCTATTGCAGACAGTGTTCTTGATGGGGTTAAGTCATCTGCCCAAAGTGAAATCCATCAAAGTGATGGCCCTTACTTGAAGTTATGTGAGTATATATATGTCCATTCTCAAACTCTGGGTGTTAATTCACAACTAGAAATGAGTTTTCCCAATGGGGACATTTGACAGTGTCAAATGGGCTGTTGCTGAACACCTACAATCCACAGGGCAGCATCTCCCATGACACCAAACAATTTTATTCTGCACCAATTCTCAATTGTGTGAAGGTAAGAAAACCCATGTAGTTCAGAACTTTCCCTCTTTTTGATATAGGGAAGGTTGAGGGGCACCCCAAGACCCTAAACCTGCCTGCTCTATGCCTGCTCTTAGTAGGTTCTGCAACCCACTGCTTTACGACAAAACATGCTCTAGTGTGTATGAGAAAACACACTAGTCCTTTAATGGAAAGGGACTTTAATATAATTAGTGTGAGATATAGAGAAGAGAAGGCAAAGCATATAGTTTCCAAATCAAGCACCCAAAATTCCCCATCCCCTTGTTGGTAAATATGCAGCCAAACAAGTTTGGCCCAAAGCAAGGCCATTGAGTCCCAATACCTTCTGACAAATCTAAGGCACCTTCTGGTTGTGACATATAGGAAAGGTACAGATTGGCCAGGCAAGTTTGGGATGAAAGGAGCAAAATTGAAATCAAGATGTAATTTTTCATGGTCAGACTCTCCGTGGGTCTCCCAACCACCTTTGTTCTAATTGTCTTCATCCATGTCCCTCAAGTTCCTGATCCCATTTCAAGGCGGAGAAGCTAGCACAGCTTCCTCAGGTATCTGTCTTCCATTGAACACTCTAAAGGCTGTGTCCACTAACTGGGAAATAGACATTTCCATGGCATCATCAAATTTTTATTATTTTATTTTATATATTTTTACATCATTTTTCATTTTTTGTACAATGTATGCATTTACATCTTGGTTATATCCCCCATACAATTCCCACCACCCTTATTTTGACCCTACTCCTCTCCCTCTACCCCATTGTGTGTCTCTGGTTTATAGTTGTATATTGATTTTGATTTTTACTTTATTATAATTAGTCTTTTTCTCCTTATATAGCAGGAGCACAAAATAGCATAAAAACACATTAACCATTCTAGAATTCTCCATAATTTCAGGATATCTATCTGGGACTGCAAGATGACTGCATTATTCTTTCTAATAATTCTGAAGGATCTTCATTGGCCCTTTGTTGAATCTCCACGATCTTCATGAAAATTTTCTGTTTGGGGATCCCTTGCCTCCATGTTATACTACAAATGCAAAATCTACTTCCTCAGGTCCTGCAAGCCAGGAAACTTGACATGTCTAGCATTCTAGCTTTTCTAATAAGTGCCTGGATGATGTTAGTGCTTCAGATCCTGTCTGTGGGCTACTGTTTGAATAGTAAAGATACCAGAACTGAGCTGCCTCTGTGGCGGGAGCCAGGAACAACAATGGTGTTCTCTCCTTCTGCTCTACCACAAGCCAGTTGTGGCTGTGGCTCCTCAGAGCCCAGCAACTGCCCTTTTATGTGTACTTCCTGAATTGTGGACTGGACCAATCATGTGTGATCTATTATCTGATTGTTGCAAAATGGGTCAATCAGACACAGGTTTGAAAAATTATCCAATCAGTCTTGTGGATATAAGCCTTGGTTGGAGGGAGCTGAGAAACAGGCTGTTTTAGCATCCAATGAAAGAAGGTGAAGACTCTGTTCCTGGCCTCTAAAGAAAGAAGGACCACAAAATGAAAGAAGAAAGAAGAAAAGGAGCATCCAGCAGCCAACCTCCAAGGAGGGAAGAGAAGCCAAAGACGTCTGTCAGAGCCAGGACCTCTGATCCTGCATCTCCATTATCTGAAAGGAGCACCAAGGCCCTGGTCCTGGTATCTCAAAGAGTTGTTTGTGGTTGGTGTAGCCCAACAACTCACATAGAGCTGTTAACACTTGGTGTCTCTGACATAATCTCTGGGGAACCAGTAGTGACCATCGCTATTAGCCAGTGCTGTCCAGCACTCTGGTGACCTGTGGTGAGCATCACTACTGGCCAGTGGTGATCATCACTATTGGCTGGTGTTTTCCAGCTCTGTTGATAGGTGGCCAGTACTGTGCTTTTACTTCTGGTGGATTCTATCTGGGTGAGAGAAGCAGCTACTTGTGGCTGCAACAAGCTCTTTGTTTTCCCTCTTTGTAAAATAAATCCCATGGCTGTTTGCTCCTGGAGCCTGAGGTCTCTTGCAATTGTGTGCACTGGTGAGAACCCACAAACAGTAATCTATCCTTTTATTGGGCACTGTCCTTTGATTAGCTATTGTACGGGTATTTTATTGCTATAGCCCTTGGCTTTTGTTTTTGGCCGTTTGGCCTTTTGGGGCTTTTTGGCAGCCTCATGTCTTGAATTTGGGCAGGTGGGTGGCATTCTGTCCTCTCCCACCTGCCCAAACATCCATGTTTGTTTACCCTGTTACAAACCCCAGAAGGTAGTGCTTCCCCTTGTGATACCACAAAGCATGTTCCTGGGGTACCCATAAGTGTACCCTCTGATCCTGAGGTGAAAAGACAGTTTGAGCCTTCAATTTACTAAGGACATCATGGCATAAGAGTGGAATAGGACAATCCACCATATAAAGGAATCTATGTTGCAAGTTTTGGTGTCCAATTGGCACCTAATGGTTATAGCAAGGCTTTTTTTGGGTGACTTTCTCATAACTCCAATGATGGGTACAATTTCCTTAATGACCCAAGCTAATTTTAAATTTAGAACTGAATAGGTTGCTCAGGTATCAACCAAAAAAAAAATCTATGAAATGATCCCCACATTAAGTGTCACCCAGTTCTCCAAGGGGGTTATTGCAATTGACCTTCTTCGCATTAAGGGAAACCTCCTTTTCTCATTTGAACCATCCTTCATTTTGCCCTTTCTCTTCCTTCCGTGGTCCTTCACTTCTATTTTGCCTACTTTCCATTTACAGTTTTTATATGATTCTCCATTCTGTGCTTTCTTGGAACTCTTTTCCTTTCTATATTTTCGTATTTCTTCCCTTTGCTTTTTCTAACAAAGAACATATGTTTTTCCAATGGTCTTCTCTTTACAATATGCACATTAATCTCTCTTTAGAGGTTCTCTTATTGTCCCTTATCTTTTTCTTCAGAACCCTGTCCTGTACTCTCATCCCACAAATACCTTTGCAGGCCTAAGCCTAGGTCTCCTTTCCTCTCTTCAATTGTAGACTTTGAAAGCTATGCCCACTAACTGGGAAGTAGTCATTTCTACAGCACCTCCAATCTTATTTAACTTCCTCCTTATATCTGGAGTACTCTGGGCAATAAATGTTGTATTACCATTCTACCATTTTTTGAAGTATCATTTTTTACATCTGTATATCTGCTGTACACCTGCATAATTTGTTCTGAAACCTCAGGGGGAACTTCATTCACCTTTTGATTTACCTCTAGGATTTTACCAAAGCTTTTGTTTTGGGATTCCCTGCCTTAGCCCTACTAACAGCCACTTCTGGTAGTGCTTCAACATTTCATGTCTCCATTATTAGGATCACAGTTAGGTCTACCAAACTAGGTGGACCAATTAGGTTTACCAGCCTCCTTCAATTCTGGGTTACCTATATCCTCTGAGTAGAGGCAACCTGCTACTTGCCTAGTCTTCCCAAGACCCTCCTTCATTCATTACATGTAAGTATTGTGTTTAACATATTGTATGTCTGCCCAACCTGGCCAACAAGAGTCAAAAATTGAGGCAAACAAATCTGTCATCTTTAGGCGGTTCTGGTGGTATGAAGGGACAGAGTTTTTCAAATTGAAGAGATCCTCTGGGGTAAAAGGGTTTAAGTCCAATAATATCCAGATGGCTGACCATATTCATTGAATTCCCCCATTGGGAATTAATGAAGAGGGAACTGTCCTACCCCAGACCAAATTGGGTACCTCTCCTAGCATAAGAAAGAGCAATACTTTCCTAGTATTGCTGGGAGTGGGGGCAGTGAGGCTTGTGGAGTTTTCACAGCCTCCTCAGGAGGTGCACTGTCCACAAGGGAAGGAGTTTTCACTGGTGGAGTCAAGGTTTCCATTGAGTGGTTGTTCTCTTCTTTCTGTAACTCTCTACTACTATTATCAGGAAAGGATTGCCCCCTTTCATCTAGCCATCAAATGGACTTCCACTTTCCCCAAATCCGGTTTCTGGAGGGCAACCTGTATATTCTCTTGCAATTTCTATGTCTGTTCTTGCATTTTTGAAAAAGAATATTCACCTTCTTTTGCACAAAATAGCATTTGCACTACCATACCTGAGAGGAACTCCAGAAACAAAAATCCAAAATTCATACTTGTAACTGAGCTCCAACTATACACATATGAACTCCAATAGTATAAGTGATACTTTGTTGAGACTGGCCTTATATCTTGTCAGGTGTGTTGCAATTTTTTTGTGCTTTAATATGACCAATGCTAGGAGAGGACCCCTGGGATCATCAACCATGGGTGTCTTAATCCTTTCGTGGTCACCAACTGAAAGAGGGGCAGTCAGGTGGGAGAATGGGATATGCCAGAATGGCCACCTGCCTGCTCTGGCTCAAAGATACAAGAGTCACCAAAAACCACAGAAGGCCTAAAGGTCAAAAACCAAAACCAAGGCTATTGCAACAAAATACCCATACAATAGGGGCCTGTGGGATATTGCCTATCAAAGAACAATGCCTGATAAGAAGACAGGTCACTGTCAGTGGATTTTCATCCTCCCACATGATTTCAAGAAACCTCAGGTTCTAAGAACAAAAGCCATGGGGTTTATTTTACTAACAGGGCAAACAAAGAGCTTGCTGTAGCCACAAGTTGCTGCTTCTTGGCCCAGATAGTGTCCACCAGAAGAGCAAGCAGAGTACTGGTCACCTGTCAACAGGGCTGGATGACACTGGCCGGTAGTGATGGTCACCAGCAGTCACCAGGAGAGATGAACAGCACTGACCAGTAGTGATGATCACCACTAGTCACCTAGTGACTGGACAGCACTGTCAACCATAATAGTCACTACTGCAGAGGTGGTGTCAGAGACACCAAGTGTTAACAGCTCTTTGTGAGTTGTTGGACTCTACCAATAACAAACAGCTCTTTAAGACACCAGGCCCAGAAACTTTGGTGCTCCTTTCAGGTGATGTCAGAAATAGGACAGAAGGGCCTCCCCAGTGGCACAGCAGTTAAGCGCTGGGTTGCAAAGCTGCCGGCAGCCTCTGCAGCGTCAGTTCGCTCCCTGGCCTCTGGGCGAGGGTCCCACATGGTGTGCAGACCTCTCCTGCCGCCCGCTGCTCCACTCAGCAGTGTGCTTCCTCAGTCTGCCTGTTCTGCTCCCTGCTCTTGCTCTGGTGAATTCTCTCACCCTCCCATGCTTCTGACTATACACAGTACTTGTATAAATAAATAAATATTTAAAAGAAAAAAAATGCTTGAAAGAAATAGGACAGAAGGTCCAGTTTCTGATAGTGGTCTTGGCTTCTCTTCCTCCCTCAGAGGTCTGCTCCTGGATGTTTCTTCTTTCAGCGTTGGTTTTTGTTCCTTCTTCTTTCTTCTATCTTTGGAGGCCAGGAATGGAGTTTTCCCCTTCTTTCTCCAGATGCTGGAACAGCCTGTCTCTCAGCTCCTTCTGACCCTGGCTTATATCCTCTTTCAGGGTGCCACAGCCATACGTCTGATTGGACAATTTTTCAATCCTTTGGCTGATTAGATCATTTAGCACCAATCAGCTATTAACTCTCACCTGATTGGTCCTCTCCACCATCAGGAAATTACACATCAAAGGGCAGTTTCTGGTCTCTGGGCACCCACAGCCACAACTCAGTGGTGTTGGAGCAGAGGAGTGAGACCATCACTGCTGCTGCCAGCTCCTGTCGCTCAGGCGGCTCGGTTTAGGTATCTGTAAGACTGCATTCCTGTGTTAGATTCACCTACTTTGCACACAAGAACTGGTTTACAGGCCAGAAGTGTAGAGTGGGGAAAGGAACAGGCAGATCTACTGAAATACACTGCTGAGGGGAGCAGCGGGCCAGACAGGAGAGGTCTACTGCACCATGTGTGTCACCTCCCTGGCCAGTGATAGAACTCGTGTTGCACTGACTGTGGATAGCTTCATAGTGCTGCATCTTAACCCCTTGAGCCACTAGGAAGGCCCATTTTGCATGTAATTTTGAAAGAATAATGTACTCACTCATAGTGGCTGTGATAAATTCTTTATTTCCTTAGATTAACAGTCTTTGAGAGATAAAGATAGAATCTTTTTGAAAAAAAAATCAACTGTATCAGGCAGAATAAGGGCCCCCTGATTATGTGCACACCCCAACACCAAGAAATTTTGAATATTATTTTTATAGTAATGGAGGATCAAGCATATGAAATAAAATTGCTAATCTTAAAACAAGAAGATAAGAACATTCCAGATAAGCACAGAACCATCCCAGCAGTGTGGATTTTCTCTAGGTGACCATTAATGGTTTCTAGAGGAAAGATTTCCATCCAAAGGAAGTGATGACAAGAAATATGAGGCATATTGAAGTGTGGGAGACTTGGTAACTGAGAAAGAACGGGGAAGCTGTTCAGCATTAGGCCCAAGGCATGCCCAGGCATGTTCAGCCATGCTCAGTCACATCATATTCTGGACACCAGCCAAAACAAAGTTTGGCTGGATTGAAACTCAGGCAATCATTGATCAATTAACTATCTTGGTGTTGTTGGATGAGATGTTGGGTTATATGAGGGAGGTCCTTGGGTTACCTTTGGAAAAGTTTCATCAGAGTTCCCCTTTCAGCAGCCCATGGTGAGTTTACACAGGAAATGAAGAAGTTTTCACAGACACAGGCAGGCAAACATTTTAAATGGACAGGTTTATTAGGAAAATTGTTACTGGAAAATAAGGGGTACTAAAACTGGCCAAGGACAGTGTTCAAATCAGCCACTATTTGAGTTCTTCAACCCTAGGCACAATTACAAGACCACTCAGCAATCATGAGGTTTATTTAACAAACAGGAGGAAATAGAGTCACTATAGCCACAAACGGCTGATTTTCTCACCACAAATAATGTCCATGGTTCAGAAGTCCTAAACAAAATGGTGTTTAAGATGGCTCTCCAGATCTTGAACTTGTTTGCATAAAAATGTTTATAGTAATCTCTGATTATCCTTTGAGTTTCTGATGTATTATAATTTCTCCTCTTTTATTTATGATCCTATTGATTTGAGTTTTCTCCCTTTTTTATCTTTGTCTCACCAAAAGTTGTATATTTTGTTTCTGATTTCACTGATTTTTGGATTGTCTTATTTCTATTTAATTTATTTCTCATTGAATTTTTATAATATCCTTTCTTCTATTGTTTTTTTTTGTTGTTGTTGTTGTTGTTGTTCAATATTGGAGATTAGGTTGACTTTTTGTGTACTATCTTGTTTCTTGACGTGGGTCTGTATTGGTGCATACTCTTAATACTGCTTTTCCTGTGTCCCAAACATTCTGGAAAGTTGCATCCTCATTGTCATTCATCTCAAGGCATTTATAAATTTCTTCTTTGATTTCCTCATTAATCCAGTGGTCTTTCAGTAGCGTGTTCTACAATGTTCATATAATGGGGGGGGATGTTCATTGCTATCTTTTCATAGTTGATTTCTAGTTTGATACCTTTATGGTCAGAGAAGATAGTATAATTTTGATCTTCATGTATTTGTTGATATTTGTCTTGGGTCCCAGTATGTGGTCTACCTTGGAGAATGCTACCTGTGCACTTGAGAAAATGTGTATTCATATTTTTTGGGGTGCAGTGTCTTAAAGATGGCTGTTTGGCCCATGTGGTCTAGATCTTTTCTTAGGGCTATTGTATCCTTGCTTATTTTTGTCTTGTGTGTGGGTGTAGTTACAAGGCTCTTTTCAAGTTAGACAAAAGCCGGATGCTTGATTGTCCTGGGGCAATAGTTGTTCAATCTGAGGTATGGCTGGGAATGCCCAGGAGGGCATTGATTGATATGCTTTGTGCCCTAGGGGATGATCAGAGGAACACCTTGTTAGTAAGATTGTTGTCATCAGTGGGGATTGGAGTATAACAGCCCGAAAGCCCAAAATTCACTATTTGACCCACCCCTTTCTCTGTCAATAAAAAGGCCAGGACCTTGCTCTTGAGCAGCATCTTGCATCCTACAGCCTGTTCAACCACTGCTGTTTCTTTTCCTTATCAGTGCTGTGTTGCTAATGCAATACTTGTTGATCTGACACTTGGTGAGAGGTGGGTGTTGAGTCTCCTACTTCACATGTATTTTCTCTAATGTCTGTTTTCAGAGGTGATAGTAAATGTCTAATATATTTTGGTGCTCCTTCATTTGGTGATTATATGTTAATGAGTTATGTCTTCCTGGAGTATTTTCCCCTTGATTATTATGTAGTATCCATCAGTGTCTCTTGTCACCTTTGTTAGTGTGAAGTCAATTTTTTTTATTCATTTAATTTATATATTTTTACATTGTTGTTCATTTTTGCACAGTGTTTGATTTCTCCTCTCAGGTGTTGTCCCCATAAAATTACCACTACCAAGACACTGTGAACCATCTCCATAGATTCTTGTGCTCTTCACTCCTGTTTTGATCTCTCTCTCTTCCCCTCCTTGCTGAATGTCTCTGATTTTTAGTTTGGCTGCTTGGTTTGTCTTTTTCTTCTGATCCCTTTGTGGTTCCCATGTTCCTCCTACAAATGTAACCATATAATATTTTAAATTTTCCTTCTGACTTATTTCACTGAGCACATCCCCTTCCACTTTCATCCGTGTTACTACAAATAGCATGGTTTTACTTTTTTTTTTAAGATTTATTTATTTATTTATTTATTTATTTATTTATTTATTTATTTATTTATGCAAGCACTGGGTACAGTCAGAAGCACTGGAGGATGAGAGAATTCACCAGAGCCAGAGCGGGGAACAGAACAGGCAGATCCACTGAAATACACTGCTGAGGGGAGCAGAGGCATGGCAGGAGCAGTCTGTGTGCCATGCGGGACCCTTGCCAGCGACCGGGGATCAACCTGGTGCTGCAGAGGCTGCGGGCAGCTTTGCAGCCCAGCACTCAACCGCTGTGCCACCGATTTTATCTTTTTAATTGCTAAATGCTATTCCATTGTGTATATATACCACATTTTGTTGAGCCACCCATCTGTTTTGGGCTATTTAGGTCAGCCTTCAATGGGAAAGCTGACATCAGAAATACACCTCTGTACATACATATATGAATGTGTTTGTCTGTTTGAAAAAAAAATGTATTCAAAACATATATATGCATACAACTTTTGCACTTAAATGTCTTCTATGTCTTTTATTTATTTATTACTTCTGTTATTTTTTTATTGATGCAACATCTGTTTATAACGTTCTGCATATGTTTCAGAGGCATACGTTCACATTTATTCATATATATGTAGCCATACCACACCCCCATCAAGGTTCCCATAGTTCTATACCATATTCCATTGGGTAGCATCCCCTATTTGCTACCCACACCCACTCTCCCTCTCTAGCTATTTCTAGGTTTTGTTTTGGTTTAGATTTGTTTCTTTGTTTTCTTTCTGTACATTCCACAAATGTGTAAAATCATCTGTTATTTGTCTTTCACCTTTTGACTTATTTCAATTCACATAATCTCATTCAATGCCATCTGTTTTTTTCCCACATATATCAAAATGTCATCATTTATTGTAACTAAGTAGTATTCCGTTGAGTATTATACCACATCTTCTTTATCCTCTCATCTGTCATTGGGCATATATTGTTTCTCATTATTTGGCTATTGGAAATAGTGCTGCAATGAACATAAATATGCATATATCCCTTCAAATTAGTGTTTTAAAATTCTTTGTGTAAGCACCTAGGAGTGGAATTGTTGGATCATATGGTAGAGTCACTTAAAATATTTTGAGAACTCTCCATATTGTTTTCTACAGGGGCTGGCCGGTCTACTTTCCAACCAACAGGGATGACACTTTTCTCCCCACATCCTTGCATCTCTGGCATAAACCCCACTTGGTCATGATATATGAACATTTTAATTTATAATTTGTTTTGTTAACATTTATTTATTGAGGATTTTTTTAAGATTTATTTATTTATTTGTTTGTTTATTTATTTATTTATTTATACAAGCACTGGGTATAGTCAGAAGCACGGGAGGGTAAGAGAATTCACCAGAGCTAGAGCGGGGAGCAGAGCAGGCAGAAGGACCGAAGTACAGTGCTGAGGGGAGCAGCGGGCGGCAGGAGAGGTCTGCACGCCATGTGGGACCCTCCTCTCATGGCCGGGGAGCAGCCAGGGATTGAACCGGCACTGCAGAGGCTGCGGGCAGCTTCACAACCCAGCGCTCAACCGCTGTGCCACCAGGGAGGCCCTTATTGAGGATTTTAATTCCATTTTCATTGGTCTAAATACATTTTTATCTTCTGATGTGTGTTCATTCATTCAGTATAACTGTTTGTCATTCATCCAAGTTGTGCAAATAATTCACTCCATTGTATTGCTGATTCGGGATGTCCTGAAATTTGTTTATCATTTGATATATTGATGTTTGTGTGGGCTGTTTCCAGTTTCTTAATGTTATAATTATTGAGGTTATATTGATTTATATCACTGTATATGTCTTTGGATTTCAGATGACACCTCTAAAATTGCAAGATATTTCACCATCCTCATTACCAAAGCCCCAGGAATACTCCCTTATACCTCCATCTCCCCTTTGCTCCCACCCAACAACATACCCCTTCTGGTAGCCTCACTCAGTCCAATGTGCTCTTCCTTCTTCTATTTTTCCCCACCCCACTGTCCCTCTCCTATTCTTCTGGCTAACTCAGATCTATGGTCAACTTTCAAAGTTTGTAATTGTCTGACCTTATGTTTAGTTTTTCTGTATTCCACATATAAGAGAAACCACCTGGTATTTATCTTTCTCCTTTCAACTTATTTCGATCAATATAATCCATTCCAGTTCCATCCATGGAGCTGGATGCAAAAATCATGTGTTTACCTTTTTTGATCACTGTGTAGTATGGTGTGGTGTGTGTGTGTGTGTTGGGTAAATGGTTTTCAGGCTTTTCTGCCCTCCCACCATTAGGATTGCCCTGACTGATGGGGCACCTGCTGCAGTTGTTACATTGTTATAAGCTGTGTTGTTTACCTCTGTGGGCCTTGGCTCAGTATTGAGATATTCAGCAAAAGAAGTAGAGGCAGAAGAGGCAGGAGAGAAGCGGAAGTGGCAGGAGAGAGGAGAAGGGGAGAAAGAATGCCAGAAAAGCCTAGAGTAAAGACTTTCCAGGGGCTGGGAGGCCTTTTGGCCTCCTGGCACCCCATCACCCCTGCCTGCTGTGTAACTTGTTGCTGCACTAAATGTAAGAGCTCAATAAAAGCCTGAGAAAGCCACTGAGGGCTCCAGGACTCTCCTTTACCCGGGTCTGCTCGGATCAGAGAAAGCCTGCTCTGTCCCTGTCGTGCCCCTACAGTGTATGTGTGTGTGTGTGTATGTCATTTGGGTATTGTGTGTGTACAGTGTATGTGTGAAAAAAAGGGGTGATAAATTTATTTTTCATGATCTCACTGACTTGATATTTACAGAAAAATGAGCAAATCAAGATCTCTATGAACATATGCAGACAGGTAAAGGAGTGTCCAGGAGCCCTTGGTGGCTTTTTCGGGTTTTATTGGCATTTTATCAGTCAGGTACATGGCAGGCAGGGTGCCGGGTGGGCCAGGAGGCTGGCAGGCCTCCCAGCCCCCGGCGAATCTTCACTCTTTCTGGTCTCTCCAGAGTTCTCCCATAGTCTCTGCTTCTCTGCTGGTTCTGCTCTCATTCTGTTGCTCGCTTCTGCTCTTTCTCTCTGCTGGTTCTCTTCCTCTGGTGTCCTGTGATGCCCTACTTACAGGCCCAGTTTACAACAGAAAAATATACAAGATACATGAGAAATAAAAACATTCTATGTATTATTAAAAACAAAATTTTTAGAATCAGAAAAATGAGGTTTGGATTTTTTAATAGTTATTTATGCATATAAGAACTGGGGTACAGGCCATAGATGTGGGAAGTGAGAGGATTCACCAGAGACAGAGTGGGGAACAGAACAGGCAAATGGACTGAAATACACTGCTGAGGGGACCAGCGGGCAAGACAGGAGATGTGTGCTGTGCCATGTGGGTAGCTCCCTGATGGGCTGGGGATTGAACTTGTGCTGCAGAGGCTGCAGATAGCTCACAGTGCTGTCCTTAACTCCTTGCACCACCAGGGAGGTCCTCTCTGCAATATTTTCTTTGGATTCAACACAGTATATTTAACATTTCACTTATTCCTCACAACATCCATATTAAGTATGGTTTATTATTCTAAATTAGCTTCAAAAATAAGGAAATAATTCTCAGGTGGATTACATTTTTTTTTAAATTGGATAGCAAAGATCAGCATTATTATGTATCTTACTGAGTTATATACAGACAGAATCATGCATATTTACTTTTAATTTTTATGGCTGCTTTAATTTAGAAAATTGTATATTTTACATATATATGGCTTATTGTATATTACCATGCTCCAGTAAATAGGTTAGAAACACAATTTTAGTGTGCATGACACAGGTCAAGAGCACACATAGCTGAGTCATATAACTGTTATTATGGAAGAAAACAAAGTGCCATGTGTGGTAGAGGAAGAGTGAGATTAAATTATGGAAACTCACTTGTGCTAAACTCATAGTTTTTAAACTATTTCATCCTACATGTATAAATAGAGTAAAATGACATTAATTTTTATAGAGAGTACATTGCTTACAGCATCTCACATCATCAATGAGCTATCAAAATTCAGTTTAGACCTCAGACTTGTAACTATCTAAACAAAGCTCACAACAGTTCCCAACACACATTCCCATTCAATAATAAGATCATTGGTTGATTCAGGAAAGCTCATTATGCAACAATAACTAACTGATACTCTAGCCAAACAGCATTAACAGCAATTGTAATGGTCTGTTGCCTTTTATTTTTCTCCTGTGCTCTTGTTAGCAGGGAGGTTGACACCCTGGGACCCCTAAACCTGCCTTCTCTAAATGGGTTCAGCTATCTGCTGCATGAAAAAAAAAAGTACTGTTAATGTTTGAGACCTTCAATAGAAAAAAAAAAAAAGCTTTAATAAAAGTAGTATGCAGTAGAGAGGAGAAAAGATATAATTAAAATAGTATCCCCATGAAACACAAAGTTACCCATCCTCTTGTGACTAAATGTTCAGCCAAACTGGGTTGGCCCAAAGCGGGGCCACTGAGGCCTGAACTCCTGCCACAATTCTCAGTCATCTCCTGGTGGGGACCCATAGGAGAGGGGCAGATGCAGGCAGTCAAGTCTGGTAGGAACAGAGAAAAATCAAAAAATGTCAAGATAAAGGCTGCCACTGTCAGCCTCCCCAAGGTTTTCTCACCCACACCTCTCCTCTATTTCTCCTTCCATTTCCCTATTATAGGAACAGTGCTAAGAAGCAAGCACAACTTCTACTTCACACATCTCTCTGATCCATGTGCCTCTTCCAGGTCTTTTCTCCTTCTTTCCTTCTTCTTGCAGCTCATTTCCTCCCTTCCTGGGGCGGGGCAAGGAACCTGCAGCCTACCTTTTCTATGGAGATCACACTATTAACATTTTGATTCTGGAGACATCATTGATAATTATTCTTTCATTGAAGTACTTTAGGTATCTGTGTGAACAAGTGGCTCTACTGACTTTCCATTCCATAATCTTGGGGAGAATGAAACGAAATGACTGCTTCTGCAGAAACAAAGGTGCTCTTTATTACAGGATGGACAGGGATCAGCTCTCTTCCATCACTTCAGATGATGAAGACTGGACAGCTTCCTGAGCATGGAGAAGGTAAGTAGGGGTGACCTCTGTATTGTTTTTTGCTGCCTTTTAAGTGGTTATCATAAAATTTAGACATGAGTATGTCTTTTGTTTAGAGAAGTAAAACTCACAATTTTAGTCAGAATGTAATTTTTCAAACAAAAATGGAATATGATTCAGAAAAATACACCAATCATCATTTATTCTAATGTATACATATCTGCCCCACCCCATTTCACAACAAACGAGTTTTTATATTTCAGTAAACAGAGGTCCAGCATAATAACACAGTAATAAAATATGTGATTTATAATTTTGTTTCATCAAATTTAAGCCTATTTCTGACTTTGGACCATATTAGGTCAATCTTTTTACTCAAATTTTCTTTCCATGTAAATTCTACTGGGTGATATATTTTTGGGAATCAATGTTTGCCAGTTATTATGGTTGTTGTGTAGAAACAAACAGCAGACCAGCTATAAAACACAGCTGCAGGTTAGAGTCTACATTCTCAATAAGATTAGTTAAAGTTCTGAAGTTGAAAAGAGACTTGGGATAAAACTGTGGCTTCTGATTTTTCTTTGCAATACAGTCATATGCATAACCTTAATTGCCAAGTATAGTTTATTAAATATTTGTAATACAGATGATAACATTTTTAAAAAAGGAAATCTGAAGAAAATTATTTGGAATAATATGTAATCTGATTATCAATCATTCCTAAGAAAGCTGTGTTGTCCCATGAAAAAAAAAATGGGTAATTCTAAATACTTCTGAACCAAGATGGGAAAAACCTTAAGAAAGTAGGAAAATGGGCAAAAGAGAAAGTGTCTATGTATCAGAAGCCATGATAACATCAGATATTTATTGTATAGAGAAATTGAGATCAATGAAATTAACACTGTGGAAATTAATAGAAGATTAAGTACTGCTTCCACAATATAATCAAAGAATAACAATTTTAGACTCAAAATTTCAGCCCTACATTCTTGGCCATGTTAAACCCAGAAAATGGACCCTTTCATAGCTATTACCCCAAAGAATCTCTTCAGAGCTCCCTTTATGCCTTTGTTCCTCAAGCTATAGATGAAGGTGTTCAGCATGGGTGTGACCATGGTGTACAACACTGAGGATATTGCATTTGAGTGTGAAATCTGGGGATCAGGAGTTCTAAGGTAAACTCCCACAACTGTGCAATGAAACAAGGAGACAATGGAGAGTTGAGATGCACAGGTGGAAAAATGAGGGGATCCCACATTTGGAGGAAACTATCTTAGAGTAAGAGTAAAGGATCACATTGAGGGTTATATCACCCAGCAGCACCAATGAAATATATATCAATATGTCATTAAAAAAGGTGTCATTGTGTGCACTGGGGATGGGGGCGAGAGAAGAGGAGGGATTACGGTCAAAATAAGGGGGATGGGAATTGTATGTGGAATATAACCAAGATGAAAATGCATACATTGTGCAAAAATAAAAAATGATGTAAAATATATATAAAATAAAAATAAAACAAAAATAAATTTAAAAAAAAATAAAAATAAAAAAGGTGTCAGAACATGCATGGTGTATATCACCTGATTGTGTTCACAGAAAAAATTGGGGAATCTCCATGTTTGTGCAGAAGGATAGTCACATCACCATCAAGTCATGCAACAAGGGACCCAAAATGCCAGGGACCCAGCATACCAGAGCCAGGATCCCACAGAGCAGGTGGTTCATCATGACTGTGTAGTGCAGTGGGTAGTGGATGGGATGAGGTGGTCATAGTCCATTGCAGGCAGAATGAAGTCATCCAGATATGTAAAGTGCAGGAAAAAATAAACCTGTGTGAGGCAGCCAGCATAGACAATGACTTTGCTCTGCATCTGAATGTTCCACAGCATCTTGGGGATGGTGGTGGAGATGAAGCAGATGTCCACAAAGTATAGATTCAAGAGGAAGAAGTATATGGCCGTGTGTAGGTGGGGGTCAGAGCAGATGACCAGGATGATAAGAAGGTTTCCCAACAAAGTGGTCAAGTACATGAAAAGGAAAAGCACGAATGTGAGCAGCTGCAACTCTGCTTCCTCTGACAATCCCAGAAGGAGAAATCCTGGAATATGTGGATAATTGCTTGTACCATGTGTTGGTGGTGATGGCTAGAAATGAAAAGAGAAAACAATTTTCACATATCGTACTTTACTAAGAGAGTGAAATGGTACAATTTATATTTTGCAGTCAAGAAATGTGTTTCTTATAAAATCTTTTATTCATTCTATGACCCCTTACATCTCTGATGAAGACTCCTGTCCCACATTCAGTTTTTACCAAGAGATCATGTTTGACAATTTTCATGTCTTTATGTCTTTGAAGAATATATGTGAGTACTGACCATCTTCAAGGCAGAGATTACAGGGTGCTGAGGAAAAACATCCTTGTAACATTAAATGGTGAAAGAATACAATAAAAATATATAAAGATTTTTATACCATGTCAGATAGTGATAGGTGCTACCATAGTTTAAAAAAAAACAACAACAAAGAAAGGTATAAGAAAAATGGAGGGTGTGTTGTTTTTACTGGAGGTTCAGGTGTAATCAAGGTGATGTTTGAACAGAGACCTGAAGAAACACTGAGCAAGAGTCAGGAGGTTACCAAGGGAAGAGATGTGTTTTCCCTGAAAGGGATAATGTCAGTGCTAAGTCCCTAAAAAGATCACTTGTTTCATTTCTAAAGATCTCAAAGAAAGTCAGGGGAATGAAAAAGGAAGAGTGATGAGAACTCATGTCAGAGAATGTGGAGGATTCTGGCAGCACCACTATTCTACTGACATGAAGGCCCAGGGGTTCCCTCATTTGCTGTTGAAACTTTTGCTTTATTAATTTTGCTCCAAGGTATTCTTTGAATAGAGCTGGAGCCTCATCAGTATTACTGTATAAAATATGAATATTTAACACCTGTATTTTATGGGTCACAGTTTGGCGTGGGACTCATGCCCCCCAAATATACACACATATACCCATATACACACACCCCCACACACAAATATACCCATATCAACACACACACACACACTTACCCATACAAAAACAAATATACATGTATACACACCCACTCATACACATATACCCATACACACCCACGTACACCCACATACAGAAATACACATATACTTCTTATACATGTACACACCCATACACATACACAAAAAATACACACACAGATGCACACATACACACACATACCCATATACACACATGCACCCACACCCACACAAACACATACACACATACACCTACTTATATACATACACACTTATTCTCACATACACACACAGACAGAAACACACACGTACACATTCATATACATATACATAACCATACACACAATACCCATATATA
Source organism: Talpa occidentalis (assembly GCF_014898055.3). Lineage (NCBI taxonomy): Eukaryota > Metazoa > Chordata > Mammalia > Eulipotyphla > Talpidae > Talpa > Talpa occidentalis. Next base: position 43,271,428 of record NW_023601212.1, on the reverse strand, counting down.
CACACATACACACAAATACACCCACTCATACACATACACACACATTCCCACATGCACACACATAGAAACACACATATATGCCCATATACATATGCATACCCATGCACACAATACCCATATATATACATACATGCACACAAATACACACATGCACATCAACAAACAACCCCATACACACAGACATACACATACACCACAAACAAGGCATACTATAAAGACATCCTGTTACTAGCATGGTTTTCTCACCCTCTTACACATTTGTTTTGAAAGGAATAATAGAAGGCAATGTCAATATCAAAGTATTTTCACCCTAAAGAATATACAAATGGAACCCAAATTTCAGTTGTTGAGCCACCATGGACATGAAAAATTGGGGTTCCACTTTAATGTAACCATTTGTGTGTTGTATTTATAGAAAAAAACTGCATACATAGAAACTGAAGGAAAAAAAAATACATAGCAGTGGGGGTGGGAGGGCAGAAGAGCTAATCAGCTCAGATGGTCCCTAGAGACTGTGATGAGGAGAAATCTTCCAGTGCCAGTTGCAGCCCCTGATCCCAAGTCACTAACAATCAGCAAAACCAGGTATTCCCAAGGAAAAGGACAATATTTTTACAATGTCAAGATATCTTAGTTTGAACATCCCATATGAAAACTAACTAAATTTGGTGAATAAACACTAAAGTTATAACACACCATACTTGCTCAAATGTGTAATATACCTTACAGAAAGATTGTGAACTGTGAAATGATAAAACACTTTTCTAAATGATTTTTTTTGTAAGCAACTCCATTTATTTGAGCAAATGGCTTGTAAAAAAAAATCATTGGTGAACAATACAAAAGTCAATACATTTTAAGGCCATTTTAGAATAGGGACGTTCTCCTCAACAAAGACTGCTTGAAACTGGGAGAGGGCTGCCCCCACAGCCAGAGGTGATCTTGGAAGACCCCCCCATGCCAGGCCCCTTCTGGCCTGCAGTCGGAGCTCAGAGGGGGAGCGGCAGCCACAGCTGGGACAGACCACTAGTGCAGGAAAGCGCACTTCTTAATGGCCATTTTTGAATAGGGACCTTTGCATCAATAGAAACTGCTTGAACCTGGGAGAGGGCTGCACCAGCAGCCAGAGGTGAGCTGAAGGCCCCCACAAGCCAGTTTCCACTGGCAAGGAGTTGGAGCCCATAGGAGGATCCAGAAATTTGGAGCCCAGTGAGAAATCTAGCCACCTAACCTCCAGGGAAGTCTGTGGGACTTCAAGACACACCTTTGGAATTAAACTAACACAAAAGGAGGAGATACTCTGTGACAGCGACTATTAACATATTCATAGTACCATTGCCCTACGGGACCCCTGGCATAACAGTATTTGACTCGATTGGACCACCAGTTTCCAACATCCCAGAAAGAGCACACCAAAAAGATGCTGGCCAGTACTAGCAACATAATGTCTCAACTCATAGGACAAATTAGAAAGCAAGCAGCAGGGAGAAGAAATACTAAAAGCAACCAAGAAATCCCCAGGGAGAAGACATACCACAAAATAAAAATCATCCACCAGACTGCAACTACAATGACTTGGAAGAACTTCTGAGCCTTCCAGAAAAAAATTTATAATTGCCATGATTAAAAAACTGACTAAGGAAAAAAACAATAAGGGAAAAATAATCAATGATCAGAAGAATGAAATGAGTCCCTAAAGAGAGAAATAAAAGAAATGCAGGAGATCAAAGAATTAATGGAGGCACTAAAGAACTCTGGGAAAAGCAGTGAAAGCAGAATAGATGAAAAATAGATGAAATGGAAGAATGAATAAGTACTCTCAAAGACACAGAAAAAAAAAAAAGAACCAAAACAGAATAGGAAAGAGAGGTACCAAAAAAAAAAGAATGAAGAAAGACTTTGGGAACTATCTGACTCCATGAAGAAAGGAAATATAAGAGTGATAGGAATTCCAGAAGGAGAGGAGAGAGACATAGGGACAGAGAAAATATTCAAGGAAATATTTGAAGAGAACTTCCCAAACATGAAGAAGGAGCTGAAAATAGACATACAAGAAGCAAGAAGAACACAAAATTTCCATGATGAAAGGAAAAATACAGCAAAACACATAATAGTAAAGCTCCCAAGAACACAAGACAAGGTAAAAATAATGAAGATGGCAAAAGGGAAGAAACAGATAACATACGAAGGAAAACCAATCAGGCTGACATCAGACTTTTCCAAAGAAACACTATGGAGAAGGAGAGAGTAGAGGGACATAATCAACAGACTCCATGACAACAAATGCCAACCAAGAATACTCTATCCTGCAACATTTTCCTTTCTCTCTATGAAGAAAGAATAAGGACCATGCCAGATAAACAGAAAATCGAGAATTTCATTAAGACTAAACCCCCACTTCAAAAAATACCACATGGAGTCCTAAAGCCAGAATTAACAGAGGGATGAATAAGAATGAAAACGAGACAAAAAAAATTACTAAAAAAAAATAAATAAATAAAACCAGAGAAAAGTCAAACAAAATGGCAAATATAGACACTAACACATCAATATTGACCCTAAATATAAAGGGACTAAACTCTTCAATAAAAAGACACAGAGTTGCAGGCTGAATTAAGAAACAAAACCCTTTTGCTGTCTCCAGGAAACTCACCTAACCACAAAAGATAAAAATATACTGAAAGTAAAAGGATGGAAAACAATCATACAAGGAAATGGAACAAAAAAGAAGGCAAGAACAGCTGTACTTATATCAGATAAAATAGATTTCAAAATGAGAAAGGTAAAAAGAGACCCAGCAGTCACTACACTATGATCAAGGGGACAATACTTCAAGAAGAAATGACACTCATTAACATATACTCACCAAATGAAGGAGCACCAAATTATATCAGACAACTATTATCATCTCTGAAAACAGACATCAGAGAAAACACATATGTAGTAGGAGACTTCAACACACCACTAGCAACAATGGATAGATAAATGAGAAAAAAAATGAGCAAGGACACTAAAGCTCTAAATAAGGATCTAGATCTCATGGGCTTAACAGCCAATTATAGAACACTAAACCCAAAAAATCTGAGTACACATTTTTCTCAAGCACACACGGATCATCCTCCAGGATCGATCACATACTGGGACACAAGACAAATATCAACAGATACACCAAGATTAATCATACCAACCATCTTCTCTGACCATGAAGGAATCAAACTAGAAATAAACCATAAAAAGAAGGCAAGGAAGTCTCCTACCTCACGGACATTGGAACTCACACTACTAGAAGACCACTGGATTAAAGAGGAAAACAAAGAAGAAATTAAAAAATACTTTGGGTTGAATAACAAGGAGGACACCAATTTCCTAAATGTATCGGGCAGAGCAAAAGCAGTAATAAGAGGAAAATAAATAGCAATAGAGTCTCACATCAAGAAACAAGAAAGAACTCAAAGAAACAACCTAATTTCAAAATTCAAAGAACTAGAAAAAGCACAACAACAAAACCCCAAAACCAGTAGAAAAAAAGAAATAATAAAAATCAAAGGGTTGGAAAACAACCCTGCAAATAAATGAACCAAAAGAGATTGCAAGAACAGCTATACTTATATCAGGTGTAGACTTCAAATTAAAAAAAGATAAAAAGAGACAGAGACGGACACTACATTATGATCAATGGGACAATACATCAGGAAGATATACCATTCATCAACATATACTCACCAAATGAAAGGGCACTAAAATATATTAGACAATTATTATCAGCTTTGAAAACAGACATTAAAGAAAATACATATATAGTGGGAGATTTCAACACCCCACTCTCGCCAATGAACAGATCAATGAGACAAAAAACAACAAAGATACTAGAACCCTAAATAAAGGCATAGAACCCATGGACTTAACAGATATCTCTAGGACACTACACCCCAAAAATTCCAAGTACACATGCATGGATCATTCTCCAGAATCGATCACATACTGGGCCAAAAGACAAACATCAACAGATACATGAAGATCAAAATCATTCTAACTATCTTCTTCAACCATAAAGGCATCAAGCTAGAAATAAATCATGAAAAGAAAACAAGGAATCCTCCCATTTCATGGAGATTGAAATCCACACTCCTGGAAGACCACTGCACTAATGAGGCGATCAAAGAAGAAATTAAAAAATATTTGAGTTGAACAACAATGAGGGCACCACTTTCCAGAATGTATGGGATGTAGCAAAAGCAGTAATAAGAGGAAAATATTAGCAATACAGGCTCACATCAACAAACAAGAAATAACTCAAAGAAACAACATAATCTCACATCTCAAAGAGCTAGAAAAAGAACAACAAAAATATCCCTAAAGCCAGTAGAAGAAAGGAAATAATAAAAATCAAAGCAGAAATAAACAAATTGGAAATTAAAAAACACGATCCAAAAGATCAATGAAACCAAAAGTTGGTTCTTTGAAAAAAATAAACAAAGTAGACAAACCTCTATCCAGGTTCACAAAGAAAAAAATGGAGAAAACACATATCTATAGGATTACAAATGAAAGAGGAGAAATCACAACTGACTCAGTAGAAATCAAAAGCATAATCAGAGATTGCTATGAACACTTACATACAAACAAATTCAGCAATCAGCAACCTAGAAGAGATAGACAAATTCATAGAATGATATAATCATCCAAAGCTGGACAAAGAAGAAATAGAACAATTAAACAGACCAATTACAAGCAGCAAAATTGAGGCAGTAATCAAAGCACCCCCAAAAAACAAAAGCCCAGACAGCTTCACAAATGATTTCTGCCAAACACTCAATAGTGAATTAGTTCTTATCCAACACAAATCTTTCAAAAAATTGAAAAAGAAGGAATACTACCAAATATGTTCTACGAAGCCAACATTACAGTAATACCAAAACCAAAGACAGCACAGAAAAAGAAAATTACAGGCCAATCTCCCTAATGAACACTGATGCAAAAATCCTCAACAAAATCCTTGCCAACAGAATTCAACAATGCATCAAAGGGAGAATAAACCATGATCAAGTGGGATTCATTCCAGGGGCACAGGGATGGTTCAACATACAAAAATTGATAAGTATAATACAACACATTAACAAAAATATAAAAACCATATGATCATATCAAAAGATGCTGAAGAAGCATTTGACAAAGTCCAACATCCATTTATGATGAAGACCTTTTAAATTCTAGGGATAGAAGGAACTTAACTTAACATGATAAAAGCCAAATACGACAAAACCACTGCTAACATTATTATCAATGGAGAAAAGCTGAAGGCCTTTCCTTTAAGATCAGGAACAAGACAAGGATGTCCTCCTCCCTCACCACTGCTCTTCTATAGAATACTGGAGATCCTAGCCAGGGCAATAAGACAAGAGAAAGACATACAAGGAATCCAGATAGGGAAAGAAGAAGTAAAACTATCACTATTTGCAGACAATATGATAATGTACAAAGAGAACCCTAAAAACTCCACAGAAAAACTACTCAAAATAATCAACCAGTTCAGTAAAGTAGCAGAATACATAATCAAAATCCAAAAATCAGTAGCCTTCTTATACACAAACAGTCGATCGGAAGAAGTAATCAAAAAAAAAAAAAAAAGAAGAAGAAGAAGAAGAAACATCCCTTTCATAATTGAAAACAAAAAAATCAAATACTTGGGAATAAACCTAACAAAGGAGGTGAAAGACCTATACAAAGAAAATTATAAAACACTGTTAAAAAAATTGAAGAAGACACAAAGAAATGGAAAACATCCCCTGCTCATGGATTGGATGAATCAACATTATTAAAATGGCCATTCTCCCAAAAGCAATATACAGATTCAATGCTATTCCAATAAAAACAAAGAGGAAATGACAGTCTTCAAAGAAATAGAACAAATACTGATGAAATACATATGGAACCACAAAAAACTATGAATAGCCAAAGTGCCTACTTATGAAAACAAAGAAGAAAGAAGGTATCATACTTCCAAACTTCAAATTCTACTACAAAGCCATAATAATTAAAACAGTTTGGTATTGGAACAAAAACAGGCACTGGCCAATGCAACCAAATAGAGAGCCCAGATATAAAACTGCATTTATATGAACAACTAATCTTTGACAAAGGAGCAAAGAATATGCAATGGAACATGGACAGTTTGTTCAATAAATGGTGCTGGGAAAACTGGACCTTCACAAGCAAAAAAAATGAAACTAGACCACTACCTCTCATCATGTACAAAAATCAACTCAAAATGGATAAAAGAACTGGACATAAACCTGAAACCATAAAATATATAGAAGAAAATATAGCGAAAACACTACAAGACATACATCTCAAAAACATCTTTAAAGACTCATTACCCAATGCAGCGATAGTGAAAGCAAAGATAAACACCTGGGATTAGATTAAACTGAAAAGCTTCTGCACAGAAAAAGAGACATTAACCAAAACTGAGAGACACCCCACTTATTGGGAAAAAATCGTTGCACTCCATCCGACTGATAAGGGACTGATCACAATGATATACAAAGAACACACACAGCTTAACAAAAACAAAATAAACAATCCAAGTCAAGAAATGGACAGAAGAACTCAAAAGACATTTCTCCAAAGAGAAAATGCAAATTGCCAACGGGCATATGAAAAAATGTTCAACATCCCTTATAATCAGGGAAATGCAAATCAAAACCACACTGAGATACCTTACACCAGTAAGAATGGCACATATCAAAAATCAGGCTACAACAAATGTTGGTGAGGATGCAGTGAAAAAGGAACTCTTTTACATTGCTAGTGGGAGTGCAAACTGGTCCAACCATTGTGGAAAGCTGTCTGGAGGTTCCTCAGTCTACTAAAAATGGAGCAACCATATGATCTGGCAATTGTACTACTAGGGATCACAAAAACAGTGATTCAAAAGAGGACCTGTGGGATGGGAGGCGGAGCAACATGGCGGCGAGGAGACACTGCGAGTAAGATCTCCCATTAAAAAAAAAGTTAATAGGGAGGAAAAGTGGCAGGTCCCAGTGAGAACTGGGACACGGAAGATAAACGGACGACTCCAGCAAACTACCCAAAGAAGAAAGTTGCCATAAAAGAGGACTAGAAGGGAGGAAAGCACAGAACCCTGCTCCCCTCCCCCACCCACAAAGTGGGCACTCTCCGACCAACAGAAAGGAAGAAAAAAAACAAACTAAAACGACCATCAAGAACAAACTACTCATGAAGCGGGACTGTGAGTGGAAAGGAACTATATCAGCCACCACACCCCATGAACTGGAGGTGTGGAGAACCCTGCAGGATTCGCCACGGCAGTGAGCGAAAGGCTCCAGGCTCCATTAGACAACAGCAGAGACTCTGGATACCCGCACACAGCCCCGGGCCGGCCGGTAAACTTGCACGGAAAAGCTGCGCGCTGGAAAAGCAAACACGGATCAGGATCGCGGCTGCCCAGGTCCCCACGCCTGTGACCTAGGCTTGGGGGGAGACGCGCGGGGACCCTCACTGAGGTGAAAGCCCCTCACTGAGTAATCAGGAACCAGGCACCCAGGCACGGGAGCTGGGTGCAAAAGACTCCATTTTTGCGGTCACTGAACTGGGCTACAGCCTGCGTCCTGGACCTGACGGCTTTGGAACTGAGACCCGGGGCACGAAATTTGGGGTGTGGGTTCTCCACGACGGTGGGGCACAAGGCAGACACAGCACCCCAAAGCCATTGAGGTTTACCCTACCATTCCTGCTCTGTTCCCTGTCCCACTGGGTGGAAAAATCAGCTCCCCAAGGGCTCTAGGAGAGATCTCTGGCGCCACCTACCGACTTGAAAGCAGCAGGAGCCAGTGTATAGCTGGGAAGTTAGCCCACACCAGGCCCCTTCCCACCAGTAGTCTAAGCCCACAGGGGGAGCAGGCACCCATGGCCAGGGCAGACCAGGCACGCAGAAGAGTGTGCCTAAGACCAGATATGCAGGGAGTGCGCCCCGCATCACCATTATAGAACAGGGACATTTCTTCAGTAAAGACTGCCAGCAGAAGGCTCCTTCAGGAGCCAGAGATGAGCAGGGAAGCTTGCCCATGCCAGGCCCCTTCTGGCCTGCAGTCCAAACCCAGAGGGGGAGCGGGAACCCACCGCTGGGGCAGACCAAGCACACAGGGGAGTGTGTCCCCACATCGGCATTTTAGAACAGGGACCTTTCTTCAGTAAAGTCTGCTTGAAACAGACAGATGGCTCCTGGAGGAGCCAGAGGGGAGCGGAGAAGCTCACCCAAGATGCCGGCCAGTCCCAGCAACACAGTGTCCCAATGTATACTAAATTAGAAAACAGACAGTAGGGAGTAGAAGAAACACACGCAACCTAACAACTCCTAGGAAAAAAGCACACCACAAAAAGAAAACCACCCCCCAGATTGCAACGACAGTAACTTGGAAGAACTTCTGAGCCTTCCAGAAAGAGAATTTAAAATTGCCGTGATTAAAAAAATGACAGAACTCATAAAGGAAAACAATGATCAGAAGAAGAAAATTGAGTCCCTAAAGAGGGAAAACAATGGTCAGAAGAATGAAATTGAGTCCCTAAAGAGGGACGCAAAAGAAACGCAGGAGATCAAAGAATTAATGGAGGAACTAAAGAACTCTGGGAAAAGCAATAAAAGCAGAATAGATGAAATGGAAGAACGAATAAGTACTCTTGAAGACACAGAAATAAAAAGAACCAAAACAGAAAAGGAAAGAGAAGTACGAAGGAAAAAAAAACGAAGAAAGATGTTGGGAACTATCTGACTCCATGAGGAAAAGAAATATAAGAGTTATAGGAATACCAGAAGGAGAGGAGAGAGATGTAGGAACAGAGAAAATATTCAAAGAGATAATTGAAGAGAACTTCCCAAATGTGAAGAAGGAGCTGAAAATTGATATACAAGAAGAAAGAAGAACACCAAACTTCCACGACAATGGGAAAAATACAGCAAGACACATAATAGTGAAGCTCCCAAGAATCCAGGACAAGGGAAAAATAATGAAGCTGACAAGAGGGAAGAAACAGGTAACATTCAAAGGAAAACCAATCAGACTGACATCAGACTTCTCTGAAGAAACACTACGGGCAAGGAGAGAGTGGAGGGACATAGTCAACAGACTCAAAGAAAACAGATACCAACCAAGAATACTCTATCCCTCAAAGCTCTCCTTCCTCTATGAAGAAAGAATAAGGACCTTCCCAGACAAACAGAAACTCTGGAATTTCATGACGACTAAACCCCCACTCCAAAAAATACTACAAGGAATCCTAAAGCCAGAACCTAAGAGGGATGAATAACAACGAAAGAAGGCCAAAAAAAAAAAAGTTATTAAAAGAAAAAATAAATTAATTCAAAGGAAAGACAAACACAATGGCAAATACAGATGCTAAGATATCAATATTAACTCTAAATGTAAATGGACTAAACTCTTCAATAAAAAGACACAGAGTTGCAGCCTGGATTAAGAAACAAAACCCAACCTTTTGCTGTCTCCAGGAAACACATTTAGCTACAAAAGATAAAAATCGACTCAAAGTTAAAGGTTGGAAAACAATCCTACAGGCAAATGGACCAAAAAAGAAAGCAGGAACAGCTATACTTATATCAGATAAAACAGATTTCAAACTCAAAAATATAAAAAGAGACCCCAACGGTCACTACATTATGATCAAGGGGACAATACTTCAAGAAGAAATAATACTCATTAACATATACTCACCAAACGAAGGAGCACCAAAATATATCAGACCAGGAAAATGAATAAGTATAAGAAAGTGAAAATCAAAATCAACAAAAAACTATGAACCAGAGACACTCTTGGGGGGGTGGCTGGAGGGAGGGGAGGGATTGGGGTCAAAATGGGGGGGTTGAAATTGTATGGGCATATAAAAATAAAATTTATTATAAAAAAATATATATCAGACAACTGTTGTCATCTCTGAAATCAGACATCAGAGAAAACACATACGTAGTGGGAGACTTCAACACACCACTATCAACAATGGATAGATCAACAAGACAAAAAATAAGCAAAGAAACTAAAGCTCTAAACAAGGACCTAGAGCATTTGGGCTTAACAGACATCTATAGAACACTAAACCCCCCAAAAACGGAGTACATATTTTTCTCAAGCACACACGGATCATTCTCCAGGATCAATCACATACTGGGGCACAAGACAAACATCAACAGATACACCAAGATTGAAATCATACCAACCATCTTTTCTGACCATGAAGGCATCAAACTAGAAATAAACCATAAAAAGAAGGCAAGGAACTTTCCTACCTCATGGAGATTAAAAACCACACTACTGGAAGACCACTGGACTAATGTGGAGATCAAAAAAGAAATTAAAAATTCTTTGAATTGAATGACAAGGAGGACACCATTATCCTAAATGTATGGGATGCAGCAAAAGCAGTAATCAGAGGAAAATATATAGCAATAGAAGCTCACATCAAAAAACAAGAAAGAACTCAAAGAAACAACGTAATCTTGAAGCTCAAAGATCTAGAAAAAGAACAACAAAAAAATACCCAAAACCAGTAGAAGAAAAGAAATAATAAAAACCAAAGCAGAAATAAATGAAATTGAAACTAAAAAAACAATCCAAAAGATTAATGAAACCAAGAGCTGGTTCTTCGAAAAAATCAACAAAATAGACAAACCCCTAGCCAGGCTCACAAAGGAAAAAAGGGAGAAAGCACAAATAAACAGGATCATAAATGAAACAGGAGAAATCACAGCGGACACAGCAGAAATCAAAAGAATAATAAGTAACTACTATAAACAGTTATATGGAAACAAGTTCAACAATCTAGAGGAGATGGACAAATTTCTACAACTCTAAAATCACCCAAAGCTAGATAAAGAAGAAATAGAACACCTAAACAGACCAATTACAAGCAACGAAATTGAAATGGTAATCAAAAACCTCCCCAAAAACAAAAGCCCAGGACCTGATGGATTTACAAATGAATTCTACCAAACATTCAGAGACGAATTAGTGCCTATCCTTCACAAACTCTTCCAAAAAATTGAGAAGGAAGGGACAATACCAAACACGTTCTATGAAGCCAACATTACACTAATACCAAAACCGAACAAGGACAACACAAAAAGGAAAACTACAGGCCAATCTCCCTAATGAACACTGATGCAAAAATCCTCAACAAAATTTTAGCTATCAGAATCCAACAATGTATCCATAAGACAATTCACCACGACCAAGTAGGATTCATTCCAGGGTCACAAGGATGGTTTAACATCCGAAAATCAATCAACGTTATCCAACACATCAACAAAAAGAAATATAAAAACCATATGATAATATCAATAGATGCTGAGAAAGCTTTCGACAAATTGCAACACCCATTCATGAACCAGAGACACTTTTTGGGGGGTGGGGGGTGGAGGGTGGGAGGGGAGGGATTGGGGTCAAAATGGGGGGGTTGCAATTGTATGGGGAATATAAAAATAAAATCTATCATTTAAAAAAAAGAAGAATGTCATTGAGATTTTTATTGGAATAGCGTTGAATCTGTATATTGTTTTTGTTAGAATGGACATTTTAATAGTGTTAATTTTTTCAATCAAAGAGCAAGGGATGTCTTTCCATTTCTTTGTGTCTTATTCTGTTTCTTTTAACAGCATTTTTAAATTTTCTTTGCATAGGTCTTTCACCACTTTTGTTAGGTTTATTCCTAAGTATTTGACTTTTTTGGTTTCAATTATAAAAGGAATATTTTTCTTGATTTCTTCTTCTTCATATTGATTGTTTATATAAGGAAGGTTACTAATTTTTGCGTGTGATTTTGTATCCTGGTACTTTACTGAACTGGTTGATTATTTTGAGTAGCTTTTCTATGGAGTTCTTGGAGTTCTCTATGTGTATTATCATATCGTCTGCAAATAGTGATAGTTTTACTTCTTCTTTCCCTATCTGGGTTCCTTGTATGTCTTTCTCTTGTCCTATTGCCCTGGCTAGGACCTCCAGCATTATATTGAAGAACAGTGGTAAGAGAGGAAATCCTTGTCTTGTTTCTGATCTTAAAGGAAAGGCCTTCAGCTTTTTGCCATTGAGAATAATATTGGCTGTGGGTTTGTTGTATATGGTTTTATCATATTAAGGTATGTTCCTTCTATCCTGAGAATTTCAAGGGCCTTCATCATAAATGGATGTTGGACTTTGCTGAATGCTTTCTCAGCATCTATTGATATGGTCATATGGTTTTTATTTTTCTTTTTGTTGATGCTTTGGATTACACTGATTGATTTCGTATGTTGAACCATTCTTGGACCCCTGGGATGAATCCCACTTCATCGTGGTGTATTATCCCTTTGATGCATTGTTGGATTCTGTTTGCAAGGATTTTGTTGAGGAGAATCATTACTTTAAACATTGTTTTACCGGAGTCTTAATTTTAGATTTCAAATCCCTAGTCTATTATTATGTATTTCAGTGTTTATTGTGTAAAAGCAGATGGGAGGTGAATGTAAGTTTGATATAGAAGGAACTGGGAATAAGACACTGTTAATTGAACCAAATGCCTATCACCTTTCATTCTTGCTACCGTCTCTTGATTAGCTCACACCCTAGCAGTTCACTGTAATGAAGAAACAATGATATTATATTGCTAGTTATTCAGACTTAATTGGATTTTAATGGTTTTTTAAATAGAAAACAAATTCCTTAGTGATATTTCCAGTCATTTACATATATTTAGCAGTCATTTATTGCCACACTTTTCTGAGTTTCAAAATCTTGAAAACTAAGAGACTGTATTTACTTTATATGAAATTATTAGTCTAATTATACTTTTCAAAAACATTTGGCATAATTATCACCTTTTCCCAGAAGAGAAAGCCTTTGGAATCTTCAGTTTAACAACATTATAATTAGCACAGTATTTTCACTGCATGTGCAACAAAAATAAATATGAATGCAAGAGTTCAATTTGACTACATAGAACTGATTTTTTTAAGTCTCATAGTTTCAATATTACAGCATAGCAGCATGTTATAAGATGGTGTGAAACTTTATATCTGTTCAATTCTGAGATTATTTTTTCATGTTATTACTAAACTTTGGGTATCCTTCTTAATTAAAAATATAAAGTTAAAAAAAATTATTTGAATAAATCATTCCATCATCTTGAATTTTAAGTGATAGAGGCTTATTAGGAAAACAAATATTCTGCTGTTTACCTCCATGATACTTTTTGTTACCATGAAAGTAAAAAGGCTTTGAAAATTGCCCGGTAGATGCAGCATTTAGTTAAAATATGGACTTTGAAAACATCTTATTTGCACTTGAACATTGAACACACATCTAAAAAGATACCCAAACCTACTTTTTGCTTTTCTTCTCATTTTTCCCCTTTAAACAGAGAGAAAAATTCTTAGGATGAGTATTTCTCTTTGTCTCTCCTAAGTAATTCACTTAATTTCTTTTTTAAAGGACTTTGGGCTTGTGGCTGTTGAATGTTCAATCTGCTTTCCATCCTGCTAAACACAAAATAGATCCTATTTTCCATCTAACATTACAAATAGCCAATAGAAAAAAATAACCACAGTGATAATGTTCAGTTGTGTAGTTTTATTTACAAATACTAAGCACAAATGAAGCCTTGACGTCAAGAGAAAGATGAAAACCATATTACATTGACTTTCACCACATTTGACTTTATAATCCAGTAATAATAACCTCAAATTTACGGAGGTTTTTGAAGTGGGCAATTTTGCACTTGCTAGAGATTTCAGAAATTTTTAAAAAGTCTGTTTCACATTGTTTTTGAGGCATCAGTTTTATGTTTTCCTAGAGAAATACTGTGAAAATCATTTACTATACCAGGAGTTTTTCCTTAGTATTTAGTACTTATATGATGGAGAGAGAATACATTGTTCTCTGAGACAAATATACCTAGTGACAGGAGTGTTTGTTGTCAGTGTTTTTGACAGAGATTATTCTTTTTTAATACAAAGTTATAAACTAAGTATTAGTAAAAACAATTTGACACACAATTAGAAAATAATATAAATGATCCAATGGGATTTATTCTAGGAATTGCAAGTCTGGTTAGGTGACCCATTATTATCATACATCACAGTGTATCAATTTTCTATGACTGAAAACAAATTTGGTGACTTAAAACAACAGAAATTTATTCTGTCACAGTTCTCACAGTCCAAAAGTCCAAACTCAAGGTGCTAACAAATTGCTCCCAGTGCAGCCTGGGGTGGCAGAATCTAATTTGTTCCTTTTCTAGGTTCTAGTGTCTGTCATATTCTTTCACATTCTTGGATTTGTGACTATTTCACTCCAATTTCTGCCTCCATCTTCACATTACCTGCTCCTCTATGTGTATCTAAACTTGTGCTCTCTTTTATTGAGTTAATATTGATTTACAACACAGTATCTATTTTAGGGGGGTAGGGTATAGCCTCATACCTGTTCAAATGTATGTAACCCTACCATGGCCACCACCAGACTCTAAATAGAGTTTAATGTGACCACATAGAACTGATTTTTTTAAAGGTCTCATAGTTTTTTAAAAGTCCCACCATAGTCCATTCGAGTCCATTGGGCCCCTCCCTTTGGCACCCTTCCCTCTACCTTCCTCCTCTGCAGTTAGATTTCTAGGGTTTGTTTTGGTTTAGTTTTATGTTTCTTTGTTTTGTATCTTTGTATTCTATATATGAGTGAAGTCATCCTGTATTTTTCTTTCTCCTGACTTTCTTTTGCTTTTATAATCCTCTCCAGTTTCATCCATGTTGTCACAAAAGACAAAATTTCATCTTTTTTGACTACAATGGAGTAGTCTTCCATTATATGTATATACCACCTCTTTTGTTTTCTTTTTCATTTTTATTTATTTCATTTTTCTTTTTTTAATTTCATTTTTCTTACATCATTATTCATTTTTGTACAATAATTGATTTCTCCCCTCGAGTGAAGTCTCCATAATCCTTCCACTATCACAGCAAACCATGAACTGTCACCATAGTCCCTTGTGCTCTCCCCGCCCATTTTCATCCCTCTCCCTTCTCTTTCCCTGCTGTGTGCCTCGGCTCTATTATACCACTTCTTACTTCACTTATCTGTTGTTGAATGTTGAGGTTATTTCATAATTCGGCTATGGTAAATAGTATTGCAGTGAATATAGGAGTGCAAATATCTCTCCAAAGTAATGTTTTTGCATTCTTTGGATTGATATCTAAGAATGGAACTGCTGTATCATGATATTTCTATTTTTAATATTTTGAGAAGCCTCCATACTGCTTTCCATGGGATTAGTATATATTCCTACCAGTGCTCTGTGAGGGTTCCATTTTCTCCACACAGTTTCCTGTACTTGTTTCTAGTTTTTTAAATAAGGGCATTCCCATGGTGTGAGGTAATATCTCATTGTGGTTTTGATTTGCATTTCCCTGATGATTAGTGATGAGCATTTTTTTCATTTGCCTGTCAACCACGGACACTTGCAGAAGTGGCTGTCTGAGATTTCTGCCCATTTTTTAACGTATTGTTTCCTTGTTGTTGAGTTTCTATGAGTTCTCTATAGATATTAACCTCATGTAGGATGTATGATATGCAAATATTTTCCCATTCAGTGGTGTGTCTGTTTTACTGATAGTCAGAAAGACATTTGTGATGGCACTTAGGACCCACAGGATAACCCATGATAATCTCCTTGTCTCTAAATCTTTAATCATACCATCAATAAATCCTCTTGGAAATAATGTGTTACTCACAGGTCCAGACCTTAGGGCTTATCTTGGGGAGACATTACCAGCCCCCCATTATTCACCCACTGGTACTCAAGGAGTCAGATCCAGACTATATGCAAAGTACTATTCCTCCCATCCCCCGATCCTCAGAGGTCATGACAGCAGCTACCTAGTCCAAAATGTCATTATTTCAAAAATTACAAATCGCATCATCTAAATTATCCACATTAGGTATATATAATGAGTTTATAAGACCCGGGGGACTAACTACTCTGGGACAGAATTGCTTTCCATCTGTGGATCTGTGAAGCTATAAATCAAGTTATGTGCTTTTAAACTTCAGTGATAGGCTTAGAACAATAATTGTAGAGATTTCTGTTATAAACTGAAGAAGACAGAAGGAAGAAAGTGGTTACCCATAGAAAATAATTTCAAAGTATAACAGGGTGGATTCCACTAGGTTTGAAGACAATAATCTGGCAGTAATCCCATAAGGGTTATTTATTTATTCGTGTGTTTATTTATTTATTTATTTATTTATTTTGCCTTTGTCACTTTTTCCTCCTGTACTTCTAGCTCGGAATTTATAAGTGAATATAAACACAAAACAGTGCTATCTTAACCAGATGTCTCAAAATCTGTGAATACTCTAAATACTTTTCTGTCCAATTCAGTTGTGTATTTCTGCTCTTGGGTGTAAAGGTGAACTATTCCAGGAAAATATGGTGTTGCTTTCTGCTCTGATTGTAGAAGAGTGAGAGAGGAAAATCCAGGGTGCCATAAGCACAGTTAAAGATGTTTGGTTTTTAACTTCCATAAGGCTTTCAGCATTGCTTAGCAATCCTTTTGCATTCTCTGAAGTAGCTGTTCCAAGTTATCAGCATGTATTACTATTTCATCTTCCATGCTCTCCCCCAAATCCTTCATTCTGTCAGTGTAACTGGTCAAGAGAAAATGTATAGACTGTGTGGGAGCCCTTCCATGTTCTTTCCTTCTGTCTTTAAACTGTGCTCTAATTGTGCTCACCTCCACCCCACATCCCTCTTCCTTTAGGGGGAAGATATTCTTCTCCAAGTACCTGGAATCTGTATCCTTTGTGCGTTCTCTGTTTTCCTCCTTCTTCCACCCCCTTACTTGCATTGCTGAACCCTCTTCCTGGTTTTGTCTGCTTTCTCTATCTTGGTTAATGATTTCCTCATTCACCCATTCTTTGTGTTGATTAATTTTATGTGTCAGTTTCCCTAGATCATGGGATAACTAGATGCCTTGTTCAGCATTATTCCTGGGTGTGTGTCTGAGGGTGTTTCTGGAAGAGACTAGCATTTGAATTGGTAGCAGAGTGCATTACCCTTCCCAGTGTGGGTGGCATCATCCCATTTGCTGAGTAATTGGACAAAATGATGGAAGAAGAGAGAACTTGCCCTCTATCTGACTGCCTGAGTTGTGATGTCCATGTCATCCAGACCTCAGTATAACTTAAATTTTCTTATTAATTCTAATTATCTTTAGTTATTTGCTTTGAGTCTTGTTAGTTTATGATCCCCTGGAAATAGTTAATTTTTGTGTCCTTTTCAATATTATTCCTATTCTGAAAATTATAAGGACTTAATGTTAAAATTTATTGAACACATGATTAAGTTATCATAACGCTTTTTTTAGTGACAAATTTATTAACTCTTAAAATGAATATATTTAAATTCTAAATGAATTATTACTGGGCCAATCTATCTTGGTTATGGAAGGTTGTTCTTGTAACTTAGTACCAAATTTGATTTGTTGAATTTATTCAGAATTTTTCCATATGTATTTATAAGTGTTTGTGTGTGATTGTGTATGTGAATGTGTATGCATGTTAATGGTGTTGGGGGTTGAAGTGGGGTTGGGATGTATATGTGTATATGCTTTGTCAGGCTATGTTAACTTAAGAAAATGAATGAGGCTGGCTATTGATTTATTTCTATCCTTTGAAACACTTTCTACAACTTGGGAATTATCTGTTCCCTAAAATTTTCAAAGATTTCACTGGAAAAAACATCTGGTTTAAATAATTTCTCTACCTTTCCTCAGCTTCTGTGATATTTGCTTCTCTATTTCAGTTTGCTAGTTCTTCTGGAGTCAATTTTGAGAATAAATCCACGCCACTGAGATTTTCAAGTATCTATTTCACTGAGATTTGAAATTTTACTCATAAGCCTTTATACAGTATTAAAAAAATAGTTCTCATTGTATATGCATCCCATTTCTTTCTAACTTTCTTCATATTTTCCTTTTCTCTTTTCAATCTTTTGCTAGGTTTTCACTTTAGCAGTTTTAGATTTACAGAAAAATTATGAAGTTAGTATAGATATTTACCATATAGTAGCTACCAGTTTTCCCTGTTATTATACCATCTTACATTAGTATGAAATGTTATTATTAATCAAATCCATACTTTTTATTAAAACTTTCAATTTTTGCGGTAATGTCTTTTTAAAAAAAGATTGGTTTATTTATGGGGTGCAAGTCAGAAATGCAGGGATGAGAGGATTCACCAGAGACAGAGTGGGGAGTAGAACAGGCAGATGTACTAAAATACACTGCTGTGGGGAGCAGCAGGCAAGACAGGAGAGGTCTGTTGTGCCATGTGGGTCAGCCTCCTGGCCAGGGATCGAATTTGCACTGCAGAGGCTGCAGATAGCTTCATAGTACTGCGTCTTAACCCCTTGCACCACCAGCGAGGCCCCATAATGTCTTTTTTCTGTTTTAGAGTCCTATCCAGAATTCCGTGTTGCATTTATTTATTTATTTAAAATATATTTTTATTTACGCGTACAAGAACTGAGGTGTAGGACCAAGGTACAGGGGGTGAGAGGATTCACCAGAGACAGAATGGGGAGCAGAACAGGTGGATCTACTGAAATACACTGCTGAGAGGAGCAGGAGAGGTCTGCTGTGCCATGTGCCTTAGCTTCCTGGCGGGGATTGAACTCATGCTGCAGTGGCTGGCAATAGCTTGATAGCACTGGGAGAAACCCATGTGCCACTATGGAGGCCCTCTATGTTGCATTTAGTCCTCAGGTCCCTTTAGGTTACTCTTGGCTGTGTATTTTTTTTTCTATTTTATATATTTTTTACATTATTTTTCATTTTTGTACAATGTATGCATTTTCTTCTGGCTGTGTACTTTCCATGCACTTTTTAAGACTACTTGTTTTCAATGACTGTGGCAATTTTGAGGTGTGTTGGTCAGGTATTTTGCAGGATTTTCTGCAATTGGGATTTATGTTCAATTTTTCTCACCATAGACTGTAGTTCTTTATTATTCTTGGAATGAAGACCAACCATGCAATTAAAATATCATTTCTATTACATCACATCTTACTATCAGTATAACTTATCACTACTGGTGTTCACTTTTATCACTTCACTGAGGACATGTGTGTAAAGTTTCTCCATTGTACAATTTCCCTAATCCCCTCCCCTCCTTCTGTACTGCCCTGTTTGGAAGGAAATTACAGCCCATACTGAAGGAGTGGGGAATTCCACCTCATCTCTTTGAAGGTGGAGCACTTACATAAAATATTTTGAATTATTTTGCATGGGACACTTGTCTATTCTCCCTTTCTATTTTTTATTCAATCACTTATGTTAGTATATACTCATGGATACTTATTTTATACTTTGGGTTAAAATTTGATGCCACTTATTTTGTTGCTCAAATTTTTCAACTTTGACCGTTGGGAGCTCTTTCAGCTGACTCGTGTATCTTTCATTCTGATGAGTTTTGTCATTGGTGGTGAGCACTTCCTTACTTTCTGGGACTACAGGACGCTTCAGGCTCATCTTCTGATTTCCTACCTGAGTCCCATTTATATTTTTCCAAGGATCCTTCGGTTCCTCTTTTTGCCAAATGGTGTTAGAACCCAACATCTGTATACTAGTTGTGCTTGTTGCTACTTGGGGAGTCATTGATTCTAGGCCCTCCAAGAAAGGAAATATTTGCGTATATATACAAACCCATTAAACAAACACATATCTGCATATATGTCTATGTGTAATCATTTGTGTTTATGTTAAGCTAACCACGACCTCATCTGATGTCTCTGATTTTATTACCACACGATCATTTTAGTCTTTCCCCTTTGCCAATCTGTAACTTCCAGTGCAACAGTGAGAAACTTGATTCTCACCATCTGCCATCTATTTACTTAATTGTTTAGTTCTACTGTATGTGTAAAGTGATATCAAATTGTTAACCGGTACCCCACAGGAAATAACTCACTGGCATAGAATGTCACATGCAGGTTCTATTGCTTTAAACTTGCAGACGCCACTCATTTCCAGTTACTTAAGGTGAGCATATTTCTCCTCCATCCCCTTCAGTGAGATTGTTTCATCCATTTCTCATATATTTGGATTGGTTTGTCACTTTTACATTCCATCCTGGGATAACCTGACATTCTAAATAGTCTTTTGAAAATTTGAATATATTTAGGTTGTTCTCTATCCTACAAGGTTACAGATTTTCAGAAATCAACGTGTCATGTGAATACCATTATGTCATATAGAATAGTTTGATCACCGTAAACATTCCTTTTGTGAATTCCCAATCATTCTCCTCTCCCTAAACCCCTAGACCCACTGATCTTTTTACTGTATCTATATTTTGCCTTTTCTAGAATGTTATGTAATTGTAGTCATAGAGCAATGTAGCCTTTGCTACAATTGTGTCATTTCATGTAAGATTCATTCATGGGCCTCCCCGGTGGCACAGCAGTTGAGCGCTGGGTTGCGAGGCTGCCCGCAGCCTCTGCAATGCCGGTTTGATCCCTGACTGCTCTCCGGCCACCTGCAAGGGTCCCACATGGCCCACAGACCTCTCCTGCCGCCCGCTGCTCCCCTCAGCAGTGTACTTCGGTCATTCTGCCTGCTCTGCTCCTCGCTCTGGCTCTGGTGAATTCTCTTACCCTCCCGCACTTCTGACTGTACCCAGTGCTTATATAAATAAATAAATAAATAAACAAATAAATAAATAAATAAATAAATCTTAAAGAAAAAAAGATTCATTCATGTCTTTCTGTGATTTGATAGGTGATTTCTTTTCAATTTTTTCATTAAGATTCAATTTCTCTTCTATTCTTGAATAAACCAAGCACATCCAGGTATATATCTCTTGATTTTACAAAGTGACACACTAAATGAGTTAAGGAAAGCTAAGAATTAACTTTTTTTTATTTTTTCTTTATTTCTTGACCCCAATGATTTTACTTTTCCATGAAAACTTATTCCAATGACATGTTACCTTTTTTCAGATCACAAAATGAGATTGAAAATTTCCCAATTTGTTTTACAAAATAGTAAAATGCTCACTTCTTAAACTAGATTTAAATAGCATACTGTGTGACCAATGCCATTTGTAAGTTTAGAATTTGAAGTTTAATTTTTTTTAAAGATTGATTTATTTTTATACATAGAAGAACTGGGGTACAGACCAGAGGAAGGGGGTAAATTCACCAGAGACAGAGTGAGGAACAGAACGGGCAGAGTGACTGATATACATTTCTGTGGGGAGCAGCAGGCAAGACGGGAGAGGTCTGCTGCACCATGTGGGTAGTTCCCTGGCCGGCCGGGGATCAAACTCATGCTGCAGAGGCTGCAGACAGCTTCATAGTACTGTGCTATAACCCCTTACGCCAACAGGGAGGCCCTTGAAGTTTAATATTGTATTAATATGAGTATTTAAAATACCAAAGAGGAAAAGGAAATCTCCAAGTCATCCTTATAGACCAGGAACACAAAACGATGTCATGCACTCATTCTGCCAGAGTCACATGATGTTCCACTACTTAGAACGATGGCTTCTCTCTTCAGATACAGAGTGAAACTCTGACCTCACAGGGATCAAGAGAATGAAACGAGCAAACCTGTGGTTTGGCTCAGTTGGTGGGACCTCACCTTTATGCTTAGGACTGCAGAACAGGACCCAAAAGCAAACGCAGGGTGAGACAATAACAGGACTTATTGACACAAGAAGAAAGACTGATAATTCACTGATTGGCACATGGTCTGATGCTGCCTGTCCTTCCCCAGATAGCATCCTCTGATCAGAGACCAAGGTTTAAGTAAAGCTGTACATGGCAAGTGAGCTTTTCCACAGACACTTCTCCCCACCAGTGATTTAACCGTCAAAGCCCCAGCTGTATAACTGGTAAAGGGCCAGTAGTTTAACTGCCAAATGCCCAACAGTTTAACTGCCAGAAGCTTGGCAGTTTATCTGTCCCAAACTCCAGCAGATTAATTACCGAAAAGCCCAGCAGTTTTAAGTACCAAAAGCCCAGCAGTTTTAAGTACCCAAAGTTCAGCAGTTTTAACTACCCACAGCTCAGTAGTTTTAACTACTCAAAGTCTAGCAGTTTATCTGGTCAGAAGCCTTAGCTGTTTAACTGGCCAAGAGCTTCAGCAGCATAACTGCACCCAGAATGCCAGCAGTTTAACTGCCAAAAGCCTCAGCTCTGCTCCTAATTCCCATCAGCCCCTGCTCAGAACACGGGGTTTGAAAAGCTCTCCCTTCTACCATCGGTTTGGCTATGCGCATTGGCTCAGAAAGTTGGTCCTCACTGTTCTTCTTACAAGAAGTTGCTGGCTATGGCTCTGAAACAGGACCTGGCTGTGGCCCGCTCACTGACTCTGCACCTCTACTGGCACTGGCTGCATCTCTGGCTTGGGATCTCTCTTCCTCATCTCTCAAAACCTTTTCATATCAGAGAGGAAAGACACTGGGGACAGTATCATTGATCTTGGCCAAAAACTCCAGCACTTTCATCTTGCTGGTTTTAGTGTGGGCCCTGAGGTCTCACAGGAACTCATAACGTGCAGGATCACTGTTGGACACTTGCTGGTTCTCCAGGTACTGTTCCTCTACCCAGTTGCTCTTGGTAATGAGCTTCCTGGGTTCCCCATAGATGAAGTGCTCCATCCCAGCATACATGCCCGTCACATTCAGCACTTCCCAGATGTCTTCCTCAGGGGCACTGTTGCCATCCATGAAGCTCACACCCAGGGTATTTATCTAGAGGCCTGTCTTGGGCATGATCTGCTCATCTCATTGAGGGTGAGATCCAAGGTGTTTCTAGGATCTAAGAGTGGCCGCTGGGGTCTACTTCATGTCAGTGTCAAGCAGTAGCTGCCTGCACTCAGAGGCTTGGCTGAAGATCACAGGAAAGTGGTCCTGATAATTTTTGATGATACCATTCAGCATTTCTGCCTTTGCGGGCGACTCCTTTGTGTGAAACTTGAGGAGCAGAAACTCCACCATGTCACCCACCTTCTCATTGATGGCATTGCTAAACAAGCACTCAGTGTCTGGCAGGGCCTGTGAAGTACTTGGCCCTTCCTCTTCTCGGATGCTGAAGCACTGATCTGATTTGATTGGTGAAGTGGCAGCCGCTATGATGGGGTGAAGCAGACTTTCTGAGGACTTGGGAGAGGACTTGATGACTTGGCAGCAACAGAAACCTCCTCTGCAGTGCTTTGACTCCTGGCTGACTCTGGGCTTACTCTGATCTGTGCCCTGAGGACTTGCGCCTGACCAAGGCCTTCACCTCCTGGCTCCTGGTACCCCCGAGGCCTGGCACCCCTGCTGCACCTCCTGACGCTTGGCAGTATTTCTGTTTACCGGAAACCGCCCTCACCAAAGGACAGTCTCGTCTTAGTGAGGGCATACCACAGCATGCAGCCACATGCTTCGTGTGCTCATCTGACTTGACTCCCGGCAGGACCTCTGCCTTGCCTCCGCGGACGCAAAGCTGGGCTCCTCTTTCTGATTTCCTTCTGTTGCTAAGTAGTATTTCATTCTGTGGGTGTACCACAGTGTTATACCTTCACCTATTGAAGATAACTTCAATTATAGTCTTTGGTGATTAGAAATAAAATCACTTTAAACAGTTATATGCAGCTTATTTGTGGATATAAAATTTCAATTTCTTTAGGTAAATAGCAGAATTGCTAGATTGTATGGTGAGAGTGTTTAACTTTGTGACAACTGCTTGTATCATTTTACATTCCTTCCAGTAGAGAATGAAGCTTCCTGATCATTCGCATCCTTACCAACTGTTGGATTTTTTAAGTTTTAGTCATTCTCACAGGTCTATCATGGTTCCATATTGTTATTTTAATATGCGTGTGCATTTTTCTGAAGACAAATGGTGTGGAGTATCTTTTCAGATACTCACTTTACAGTTAGTGTATATTTTTTGTGTAGATCATTTGTCCATTTTAAACATTGTACTTTTGATGTTAAGGATATTTTGGACACAAGTCCTTGATCCAGTATGTGTTTTTCAATTATTTTCTCCCAGTCTGCATCTTTCCCCCGCCCCCATTCTCTTAGTGATGTCCTTGCAGATAGAAATTTTTAATTTGAGTAAACTTCAGTTTATCAATTTTTTCTTTCTTCGATCATGTTTTGGTGTTATATACAAAAACTGGTCACCAGGGCCTCCCCTGGTGGCGCAGTGGTTGAGCGCTGGCCTGTGAAGCTGAGCGCAGCCTCTGCAGTGCCAGTTTGGTCCCCGGCCGCCGGCGAGGGTCCCACATGGCATGACAGACCTCTCCTGCCGAGCCTGCTGCTCCCCTCAGCAGTGTATTTCTTCACTCTGCCTGTTCTGTTCCCTGCTCTGGCTCTGGTGAATTCTCTCACCCTCCCACATTTCTGACTGTAACCAGTGCTTATATAAATAAATAAATAAATAAATCTTAAAAAAAAAAAAAAAAAAAAACTGGTCACCAAAACCAAGGTCTAGTAGAATTTTTTTCTCCTATGTTTGCCTTTAGGGTTTTATAGGTGCATATTTTTTTATATTTAAAAAGTAGGTTTATTAGGAAAAAGCTAGAAAAGTATACTTGCATAGACACAAGTGGGCAGGAAGAGCTGCTATAGGTTTCCATTTAACATTTAGGTTTAAAACACAGTGTCAGCTCATTTTTTTGAGGTTTAGTAGTGCTAGATTTTTTTATTCTGCAAGCAGTACAATATAGCACTTTTGTTCCTTGTCTTCCAGGTCTACCTAAAAGATGGGTTCATTTCCCCTCCTAACATTCTCTCTCAGAAAGAGCAGCAAGTTAATGTTTATTAGAAGGCCCAGAAATCAACACAAAATATAGAACAAGAGGGATGCATTGAAGAACAAACATGATCTGAGGAAATACGTATACCTGGAAATAATACAGAACATTGTCTACATTCCAGTAAGGAAAACTTCTTTTTCTTTCTGAGAAACCCCACTTGAAAATTTGTGAACAAAAGAAATGACTATGATTTAACATTTCATTTGCATTTTCAGTGTATCATACTGTCTGAAGATAAGGATGCTTCTTTATACACTCAACAACACAATTAACCCTGTTGCTCTTATTATGCCTTCAGAGCCCCCACTGAAGAAATCCTAAATCTATTCAGAGTGATGGGAGAGTGTGTCTAACAATCATTTATTAATGAGTGTCAGGACTTCACTGCTTTCTTTTTTATTTTCTCAAGCAGTTTTTTTTTTTAAATATTAAATTTTATTTTTATATTCCCCCATACAATTGCAAACGCCCCATTCTGACCCCAATCCTTCCCTCCCGCCCCCCCCCCCAAAAAGTGTCTCTGGTTCATAGTTTTTGTTGATTTTGATTTTCACTTTCTTATATTCATTTTCCTGGTCCCTTATTTAAGTTTTCTAGATTCCTGCTATGAGTGAGACCATCCGGTATTTTTCTTTTTCTTTTTGGCTTATTTCGCTGAGCATGATCCCTTCCAGTGCCATCCATGTTGCTGCAAATTGCATGTGTTTATCTTTTTTGAATGCTGAGTAATATTCCATGGTATATATGTACCACATCTTCTTGATCCAGTCATCTATTTTTGGGCATTTGGGTTGTTTCCAAAGCTTAGCTATTGTAAACAGTGCTGCTATAAACATAGGAGTGCAGGTGCTCTTTGGAATTGATGTTTCTGTGTCCTTTGGGTAAATACCTAGGAGTGGAATTGCTGGATCATATGGAAGCTCTATGTTTAGTAGGTCCAGAAATCTCCACACAGCTCTCCATAGTGGTTGGACCAGTTTGCACTCCCACCAACAGTGCAGGAGAGTTCCTTTTTCTCCACACCCTCGCCAACATTTGTTGTTGCTAGTTTTTTTAATATGTGCCATTCTCACTGGTGTGAGATGGTATCTCATGGTAGTTTTGATTTGCATTTCCCTGATTACAAGTGATGTTGAACATTTTTTCATATGTCTGTTGGCCATTTGCATTTCCTCTTCAGAGAAGTTTCTTTTTAGCTCTTCTGCCCATTTTTTGACTGGATTATTTTCTTTGTTGTTGCTGAGTCTCATCAGCTCTTTGCAGATTTTTGTGATCAGTCCTTTATCATTAGTGTTGGGTGCAAAAATGTTCTCCCAGTTGGTGGGGTTTCTCTTTGTTTTTGTTATTGTCTCTTTTGCTGTGCAGAAGCTCTTTAATTTGATGTAGTCCCAGCTGTTTATCTTTCTCTCCACTATCACTGCTTTGGGTGATGTGTCTGTAAAGATGTCTTTGATGTGCAAATCACGTAGTGTTTCGCCTATATTTCCTTCTATGTATTTTATGGTTTCAGGTCTTATGTCTAGTTCTTTAATCCATTTTGAGTTGATTTTTGTGTATGGTGTGAGGTAGTGGTCAAGCTTCATTCTTTTGCATGTAGCGACCCAGTTTTCCCAGCACCATTTATTGAACAAACTTTCTTTGCTCCAATGCATAGTCTTTGCTCCTTTGTCAAATATTAGTTGACCATAAATCTGTGGGTTTATTTCTGGATTTTCTATTCAATTCCATTGGTCTGTATGTCTGTTCTTGTTCCAATACCATGCAGTTTTGATGATTATGGCTTTGTAGTATAGTTTGAAGTCTGGGAGTGTGATGCCTCCATTTCCTTCTTTTTTTTTCAGTAGAGCTTTGGCTATTCGGGGTTTTTGGTGATTCCATATGAATTTCATCAATAATTGTTCTATTTCTTTGAAGAATGCCATTGAGATTTTGATTGGAATGGCATTGAATCTGTATATTGCTTTTGGTAGGATGGCCATTTTAATGATGTTTATTCTTCCAATCCATGAGCAGGGGATGTCTTTCCATTTCTTTGTGTCTTCTTCTATTTCTTTTAACAGTGTTTTATAGTTTTCTTTGTATAGGTCCTTTACCTCTTTTGTTAGATTTATTCCCAAATATTCGATTTTTTTTGTTTTGATAATAAAAGGGATGGTTTTTTTGATTTCTTCTTCTTCAGATTTATTGTTTGTGTATAGGAAGGCTACTGACTTTTGCGTGTTGATTTTGTATCCTGCCACTTTACTGAATTGATTGATGAGTTGAATTAGTTTTTCTGTGGAGTTTTTGGGGTTCTCTATGTATATTATCATATCATCTGCAAATAGTGATAGTTTGACTTCTTCTTTACCTATTTGGATTCCTTGGATGTCTTTCTCTTGTCTTATTGCTCTGGCTAGGACTTCCAGTATTATATTGAAAAGCAGTGGTGAGAGTGGACATCCTTGTCTTGTTCCAGATCTTAATGGAATTGCTTTCAGCTTTTCACCATTGAGAATGATACTGGCTGTTGGCTTGTCATAGATGGCCTTTATGATGTTGAGGTATGTTCCTTGTATCCCAAGAATTTCAAGGGCTTTTATCAAGCAGTTTTTTTAATATATTTTTACATCATTTTTCATTTTTGCGCAATGTATGTATTTTCATCTTGGTTATGTTCCCCATACAGTCCCCAACCCCCTTATTTTAACCCTAAACCATCCTCCCCTCCTCCCCCCACTCCTGTAGTGTATCTCTGGTTTATAGTTGCTTGTTTCTTGTTGATTTAGATTTTTACTTTATTATAATTAGTCTTTTTCCTGTTCCCTTATTTAGGTTTCTAAATTCCTGCTCTGAGTGAGACCATCCGGTATTTTTCTTTTCCTTTCTAGCTTATTTCACTGAGCATGATCCCTTCCAGCTCCATCCATGTTGCTGCTAATTGCATGAGTTTATCATTTTGGATTGATGAGTAATATTCCATTGTGTATATGTTCCACATCTTCTTGATCCAGTCATCTATTTTTGGGCATTTGGGTTGTTTCCATACCTTACAATTGTAAATAGTACTACTGTAAACATAGGGGTGTAGGTGCCCTTTTGAATTAATGATCTGTGTTCTCTGAGTAAATACCTAGGAGTGGAATTGATGGATCACATGGAAGCACTGCTTCCACAGGTTGAGGAATCTTTACACAGCTTTCCATAGTGGTTGGACTCACACCAGCAGTGCAGGAGAGTTCCTTTTTCTCCACATCCTCTCCAACATTTGTTGTATCTAGTTTTTTACTATGTGCCATTCTCACTGGTATAAGATGGTATCTCATTGTAGTTTTGATTTGCATTTCCCTGATTACAAGTGATGCTGAAATTTTTTTCATGTGCCTGTTGGCCATTTGTATTTATTTCCTCTTTAGAGAAGTTCCTTTTTTTAGCTCTTCAGCCCATTTTTTTGACTGAATTATTTACTTTGTTTTTGTTGAGTCTCTTCAGATCTTTGTAGATTTTTGTAATCAGTCCTTCATCATTAGCGTTGTGTGCAAAAATTTTCTTCCAGTCAGTGGGGTGTCTGTTTGTTTTGGTTACTGTCTCTTTTGCTGTACAGGAGCTCTTTAATTTGGTGTAGTCCTAGCGGTTTATCATTGCCTTCACTATCACTACTTTGGGTGATGAGTCTTTAAAGATGTTGCTGAGGTGTATGGCATGTAGTGTTTTGCCTATATTTCCTTCTTTATAGTTTATGGTTGCAGGTCTTAAGTCTTGTTCTTTAATCCATTTTGAGTTGGTTTTTGTGCATGGTATGAGGTAGTAGTCAAGCTTCTTTCTTTTGCATGTAGTGACCCAGTTTTTTCAGCATCATTTATTGAACATACTTTCTTTGCTCCATTGCATATTCTTTGCTCCTTTGTCAAAAATTAGTTGTCTGTATAAGTGTGGTTTTATTTCTGGGCTCTCTATTTGGCTCCATTTGTCTGTGTGTCTGTTTTTATGCCAATACCAAGCTGTTTTCATTCTTAGGGCTTTGTAGTATAGCTTGAAGTTTGGAAGTGTGATACCTCCTTCCTCCATTGTTTTCATCAGTAGGGTTTTGGCTAGTTGTGGGTTTTTGTGGTTCCATACAAATTTCATCAGTATTTGTTCTATTTCTTTGAAGAATGTCATTGAGATATTTATTGGAATAGCATTGAATCTGTATATTGCTTTCAGTAGGATGGCCATTTTAATAATGTTAATTCTTCCAATCCATGAGCAGGGGATGTCTTTTCATTTCTTTGTGTCATCTTCTATTTCTTTTAACAGTGTTTTATAATTTTCTTTGTATAGGTCTTTCACCTCTTTTGTTAGGTTTATTCCCAATTATTTGTTTTTTTTTGTTTGTTTCAGCTATAAAAGGGATGGTTTTCTTGATTTCTTCTTCTTCATATTGATTGTGTATAGGAAGGCTACTGATTTTTGCGTGTTGATTTGGAATACTACTACTTTACTGAACTGGATGATTATTTTGAGTAGTTTTTCTGTGGAGTTTTTAGTTTTCTCTATGTATATTATCATATTGTCTGCTAATAGTGACAGTTTTACTTCTTCTTTTCCTATCTGGACTCCTTGTATGTTTACACATACATATCATTATTTTTAAAGATTTATTTATTTATTTATACAAGCACTTGGTACAGTCAGAAGCACGGGAGGGTGAGAGAATTCACCAGAGTCAGAGCAGGGAACAAAACAGACAGACCAATGAAATACACTGCTGAGGGGAGCAGCAGGCATGGCAGGAGAGGTCTGCGTGCCATGTGGGACCCTTGCTGGTGCAGGATGGAACCGGCGCTGCAGAGGCTGTGGCAGCTTCGCAGACCAGCGCTCAACCGCTGTGCCACCAGGGGAGGCCCTGTTTAGACACACATATTGACACTGATTTGGACTGTGAGGCAATTCTAAAATTAAGCCAACAGGTTAAAATATAGCAAAAAAAAAAACTCAATGTGGCTGATGATATAAACCTTCATGACATCGTACATTACATTTGTCATTTGAAGCACTTTGAAATATCATTTAAAACAAAGTTTCCCTAGTCAAAACTGTTTGAATCTATTTCCCGATGGAGAGTGAAAAAATGTTCACATGTAAAAAGGCAAGGGGACATTACAAATGTACTGTTCTTTAGAATGTTCTTGTTTTAGGACTCTTTTGGATCAGTCAACAGCATTCTTTCTATAAACAAAACTGTCTCAGGAGCTGAAGACACAGGTGGGAATTCCATTGTAGCATGAAATTCTGAAAACGTATGAGTATGTTTTAGTGCAGGTGATACTGCGAAGGGAGGAAAGAATGTGGTTGAGGACAAAATGTGCAGCCCCCGCCTGCAAGGCGGTAAGAAGTGACATGTGGGTTGGAGCAAAGCAAGGTCAGAAAGCTGGTAGGGGCAGACATGGGGGGAGGGATTCTGCCAGAACAAAAACAAAGGCCCTAGGTGGCAACAGGATGTGGCAGAAAGAAGGGCACCCAAATGCCCCAAAATAGATGACTGGATCAAGAAGATTTTGGTGCATATACACAATGGAATATTACTCAGCAATCAAAACAGATACTCATGCAATTTGCAGCAATAAGGATGGAGCTGGAAGGGATCATTCTCAGCAAAATAAGCCAAAAATAAAAACAAAAATACTGGATGGTCTCACTCAGAGCAGGAATTTCGAAAACCTAAATAAGGGACCAGGAAAAGACTAATTATAATAAAGTAAAAATCAAAATCAACAAGCACCTATAAACCAGAGACACACTACAAAGAGGGGGATGAGGGAGTAGAATCAAAACAAGGGGGGTGGGGACTGTATGGGGAATATAACCAAGATGAAAATGTATACAATGTGCAAAAATGAAAAATGATGTAAAAAAATATATTAAAAAAAAAGAAAGAAAGAAAGGCAGCTCAACCAGGAGGGCTGGATACAGGGAGAGGAGGCAGGGGTGGGCAGGGCTGAGACCAGCGAGAGCAGTGAAGGCTGTAAAAAGGAGTTTTTGTGAAGTTTCAAGCACAGTAAGACCACGGGAAGTCTTGAGGCAACCGAACGAATGATCTGATTTATACTCTCACTCTTCAATTGGTTGCGGGATGGCAGATGTTTAAGGAAGGTGGGAGTAACCAGTGAGGGAGCATCAGTCATGGCCCAGTGACTTGCAGCCATCCCAGGCTGGTAGGTGCATTGTCAGTTCTCAAAGAGGAAAGAGAATGTGGAGACTTTCGTGGATTTTTGCAGTCCCTTAAGGCTGAGACGGGTCATGGACACAGGCAGGCTACAGAGCACGAGACTTCCCCTCTGAGAGATGCAGAACAGCAGCCCCACTCCGGCCAGAGTAGCTGGGGTGGGTGGACATCTATGGCTATGAAGTAGCCATGGAAGTCTGAGAGAAAAAATGGAAAGGGCATTGGAGTCAGCAATTGAAACGGAAGTGGCCCTGACCTGCTCTGAGCAGCAACTCAGGAGCAGCAACAGTTGGCAGGAGGGAGCAGCACAATGTCTCACACCCTGAGACAAATGAGTCACTGGAGCAATATCAGAACCGACACCCCTGAGCCAACGCATCTGAGGTTCAGGGCTCTGGCTGCGCTCCAGGCTGCTCAGGTGAGACTTGGTCCTCCGCTGATACTGTACATGAATGATCAGGGTAGGCCTTGGGGGCAGGGAGGGTGGAGGGGGTGAAAGGAACCTGCAGCCTGAGCAGCAGCAGACCCCCATTGTTCACACGAACCCACCATTTCCAGAAGCCAGGCAATTCCTGCCAAGGCTCAGGGTCACAGCATCTGGACCTGTCCTTTGCAAACCACTGCTCCCCAACCCCAAGTTTGAGCAACAAGCAGATTTTTCTTTTGTTTTTGTTTTTTTTAAAGATTTAATTATATGTGAACTGAGGTACATGCCAGAGGTGCAGGAGGGTGAGAGGATTCATCAGCGACAGAGTGGAGAGCAGAAGAGGCAGACTGACTGAAATACACTGCTGAGGGGAGCAGCGGGCGAGACTGGAGAGGTCTTCGACGCTATGTGGGCATCTCTCCGGCAGGCTGGGAATCAAACTGGCATTGCAGAGGCTGCAGACAGCTCAACAGTGTTGGGCTCAACCCACTGTGTCAATGGGGAGGCCCAGAAGCAGATATTTCTAAACCAGAAATCTCGGTGGGAGCTGACCAGCCCCAGCTACTCCTAGCCCCTTCTGAGTAGGTCAGAGGGTGTCCCCACAGCACGGGATGACAGACAAACACCCCGTGCCATGCTGCTGGTGACACTCTTGACAGCGAGGGAAGGGGCTCTGCACTCACCCCAGCAGGCAAGACAGAAGAGCAGCAGATACGGGGAAGGAGGGAACCTACAGGCCGGAGCTTTACACCATCTGCCGACCTGCCAAAGCCGCCCCGGCCTCTAGCCTGCGAGGTTGACAATGGGATCACTCGGCTCATTGGCACAAATCGGGGAGAACCAAGTCCCAGAGAGTTTTCAATGTTAGGATGTGAAGAACGGATTTTGTTGCATCTCATGAGGCCAACATTATGTTGTTTATTATGTCAGTTGATGGTGTCGTGTCATGTGGAGACGCCATCAGAGTTTGAGGGAGTGACTGTATGGAGAGACCTTTAAAAGCCAAAACCTAGGACAGGTTTTCTCACTACAAAGGAAACGGCCTCACAAGCATCCTATGGGTTTTTTGAACTGGGTAAATTTTAGTCTCTAGTAAGTCCTATCAGCACACCTCTTGGTGGTTGCTTTTTCGTGAAGGCTGAAAAGCCACTGGGGTGCCCCTCTGCCGAGGGCTGTGGCCTCTGGCTCTGACTCCATAAAGAGCCACTGTGATGTCACCAGCAGAGCCTACACAAGCCCTGTCCAGAGTGAGGCTGTGTCCTTAGGAGACAGGAAGCATTGGGATAGTGACCTGTGGACTCCGACGGAGAGAGCATGTGTTGGTTTACTGGGTTTTCTTTTGGTTTATTTTCTTATTATTTACTTATTTATTTTAGTTATTTATTTTAGTTATTTTTTTTCTTATTTTCCTTTAGTTTTTTATTATTTGCTAATTTTTATGTTATTTTTTATTTTAATTTTTTTATTTGAGTTTATAATTTTTTAATTTTTCTTTTTTTTGATTTCCCCCATTTTCCCTTGTGTTATTTTTTTGTGTGTTGTTTTTTCACCTTTGTCGTTTGTCTATTTTTTTATTTTAGTTGTTAGTTTGTAATTGTTGTTTGTTCCCTTGTGGTTTGTTCTTTTTGTCTTTGTTGTTGTTCTATGTTTTATTCTTAATTTTAGTGCTTAGTTTGTTATTGGTTTGTTTTTATCATATTTTTATAGTTTTATCTCGTTGGTAGTTTTTTTGGTTGTGTATTTTCATTAATTTTTTTAGTGTAGTTAGTATTAGTTAGGTTAGCATAGTTAGTATTGCTGGTAGAGTTAAGTTAGCACTCTTAGCATTTAATTAGCTTAGCGCGTCCTTTTCGAGTGCTGTTAACACTAGGTTAACAGTGCATTTGTTAATATACTAGCAGAGCTAGTGCTGTGAGGGCTCTAGACAGTCAGGGCCTGTGAGAGTAGAGAGCGGGTCCACACTCACTATACCGAGGCACCTGTCAGCCAAGGGAATGACACTGACAAACTACGTGATGCTCCGGACGCTGGGGGACTGCACCCACACCAAGGTGAAGCTGGCGCTGCACGTGCCCATGGGCAAGGAGGTGGCCATAAAGGTCATCACCAGGTCCGGCAAGCCCGAGAAGTACCTGGCCCGCGAGGTGGGGTGCAGGGGGGCGACCTGGAGTACTACCTGTGACAGCGCGGGCTCCTGGGGGAGACCGAGGCCCACGGGATCTTCCCGCAGATCCTCTCAGCCATCAGCCACTGCCACGCGCGCGGCATCGCGCACCGGGACCTGAAGCCGGAGAGCCTGCTCCTGGACGCGCGCGGGAACATCAAGCTGGCGGACTTCTTCAGTCTCAGCGCCCGGTGCTCCGGGGCTTCGCTGCTGAAGACCTACTGCGGCACCCCGGAATTCGCGGCCCCGGAGCTCTTCCTTTGCCAGGACTACAGAGGCCCCACGGCAGACCTCTGAAGCCTGGGGGTGATCCTCTACAACATGGTGACCGGGGAGCTGCCCTTCGCGGGGACCAGCCCCTCGGAGCTGCGGGCGATGGTGCTGAGCGGTTTCTACCCCGAGCCTGACTACCTCTCGGAGCAGTGCCGGGACCTGCTAAGGCAGATGATGGCTTGGGACCCCCAGACACGGAGCACCCTGGAAAGTGTCACCCAGCACCCCTGGGTGGGACTGGAGAACGGACCCCTGCCCTGCAGCGAGCCGTCCCACGGCCACCACGACGAGGCCACGACGGAAGTCATGGTCGGCCTGGGATTCCAAAGAGGAGACATTGACAGGGCGGTTTCGGAGGGAAAATATGATGAGGTTATGGGGACCTCCCGGATACTGCGCTCCAGGCGGCAGGAGGCGGGGGAGCAGGGCCGGGGCCCCGCCTTCCTCAAGGCCTTCGGTCCCGTTGGGGCCCATGGTGGCCTGGCTTTGGAGGACACCCAGGAACCCAGCACCACCTCTGGGTCAGGTCCCCTGATGGAGAATGCCTGGGGGCGGAGCACCGCCACCTTGCCAGGCCGCCTTCTGGAGACCATCAGAGAGCACAGCACCACCTCGGTGACAACCCCCCAGCTGGAGGGCCCCAAGAAACACATCACTACCGCCTTGCCAGGCCCGCACCTGGAGGGGGATCAGGAATACAGGCGCAAAACCAGCCCAGCCCCCAAGCCCTCCAGAACCCACCTAAGACCTGCGGGAAGAAGAGGCTGGCGCCTCCTGTTCAGCAATGCAGTGGCCCCTGCAGAAAGACTGGGCCATGAACACAATGCTGCAATTCAGATTCCACCCATAATTCAGGCCAAGGTGGCAAGGCGAGAGCTAAAAGAATAATCAGCACCATTTTAAAATTTTGCTTTTTCTGTGTTCCGGGGCAGCGCTGCTGAGGACCTACTGTGGCACCCAGGAATTCGCAGCCCCCAAGCTCTTCCTTGGAAGAGGTCTTTCTTGGAATTTCCATGTAAAACACCACCACAGAGTTCATACAACTGGAGACTAAGACTATTACCACCACACTCCGCAGAATTCACCACCCCCCACCCCAAACACACACACACACACACACACACACACACACAGTGGCCATGGTGAACAGGAGCACACCAGAGGAGGCTGAGGCTCTGGAGAGGGGTCAGGGACTGGGCCCAGCCAGAGGGGCCAGGAGAAGCATGAGACACATAGACATGGAGCACGGATGTCCGGGAGCACAGAAGTCCAAGGAGCAGAGCTGGTGAAGGGTCAGGAGGGCAACGGAACTGGTGAAGCACCTGGAGGGGAGCAGAGCAAGTGAAGGGGGGGATAGGAGGGGTTTGGGCAGCTGAGCAGGTGCAGGGCCCTGGGATGGGAGTGGAGCTGTGTGGGTGGAGCCTCCAGAGGCTCCAGGGCCAGAGGCTGGAACCTCAGGGCCTCGCTTCCCCATCTTAGGCTCTATCCCATGAGTGCCACCCAGCCCCTTGCTGAGAGAGCCCTGCTGATGGCTCCTGGGCACACAGATGGCGCAGACAATGCAGGAGCTCTTCAAACTGAGTGGCGCTGTCAGGGACTGACATCCACCGTAGCAAGTCCCCCTGGATTGGGCCCCTTTTAAAAACGGAGTTTCCAAGTTGGAGAATCGCTTACCTGCCAGCTAGTGGCAGCTCGGTAGGGCCTCATGGTTTCCATCTGACAAAAGAGCCTCTAACCAGGTAACTCTGTGCTGGGGCTTTATTGGCTCTTCTCTTCCAATGCAGGAGCCAGATGGCCCGAGGAGGCAGCCACCATGGACACACTGGCTCCCCACTGCAGGGGGCACCTGCAGGTGACCTGCTCTGCCTGCAGGGGCATGGAGGCATCTGAATGCTCTTTCTCTGCCTGAAGGAGACAGTCTGATGAATTGTTTAGTTAAAATGTCTATCCCATGACACATCAAATTGGTATTTGAAACCAACTGTGTTTGCTTCACATTTATGAATGCGCCCACACTTCCAACACATCGGTCATCAGATACCTAAATTTCCTTTAAAATTCTTTTTTAAAATTTTTATACAAGAGCTGAGGTACAGGCCAGAGTGGTGGGAGGGTGAGAGGATTCACCAGACAGAGCAGGGAGCAGAACGGGCAGATGGACTGAAGGCACTGCTGAGGGGAGCAGCAGGTGAGACAGGAGAGGTCACCATGTGGGATTCTCCCTAGCTGGCTGGGAATTGAACCAGCGCTGCGGAGGCTGTGGACAGCTTCACAGAGTGGCACTCAACCCGCTGAGCCACCGGGGAGGCCCCTCCTTTAAAATTCTTGTAATCAGCAGTGAAAATATTAGAAAATTTAGAAAATTTTAGAAAAGTCACAGTGGTCACATGGTGATAATACAGTGAAATAGGAGAGTGAAGCAGAGCTACCAATAAGTATGTAATTAGGTATTTGCACTATTTTTTTAGGTGTATGTGCATGTCTTGCACTGTGTCTGTGCAAGTGTGTGTATGTGAGTCTGTCCATGAGTGTGCATGTGTATGCCTCTATAGGTATGAAGTGTTCATGTACCTTCTACAATCAGAAAGACACTCAGAGCTGTAGATAATTGGTACAATGTCTTCAAAAGTGGGGCCTCCTGGGGGCTCCCCAGTGGCTCAGCGGGTTGAGGCCAGCGCTGTGAAGCTGTCTGCAGCCTCTGTAGCACCGCAGGCTTGATCCAGGCTGGCCAGGGAGCTACACACATGGCGCAGCAGACCTCTCCTGACTTGCCCGCTGCTCCCCTCAGCAATGTATTTTGGTCCGTCTGCCTGTTCTGTTCCCCACTCTGTCTCTGGTGAATCCTCTTACCCTCTTGCACCTCAGGCCAGTACCCCAGCTCTTGTATAAACATAAATAAACAAATCTTTAAAAAAAAAAAAAAAGTGGGGCCTCCCTGGTGGCATGAGGAGTTAAGCACAGCACTGTGAAGCTATAGGCAGCCTCTGCAGCAGGATTTCCATCCCCAGACAACCAAGGAAGTGATCCACATGGGGCAGCAGACCATTCCTGACTCACCCGATGCTCCCTCAGCAGTGGCTTTCAATTAGTCTGCCTTTTCTGCTCCACCACTCTGTCTCTGGTGAATCCTCTCACCCCCTGCACCTCTGGACTGTGCCTGAGTTCTTGTGTGCATGAACAAATAAATCTTTAAAAGAAAGTTTATTTAAAAGTTTGGTAGAATTCACCCATCCAACCCTAGTTTATTCTGGCTTAGAATTGTATTATTCAGGGCCTTCCTGGTGGTGCAGGAGTTAAGTCTCTATGCTATGAAGCTATCACCAGCCACTAAGGCAAATGTGCAAGAGTTTGATCCTAAGCCAAGGAGCTGACCCTCTTGGGGCAGCAGACCTCTCCTATCTCCCCGCTGCTCCCCTCAGCAGTGCGTTTCAGTGGATCCACCTGTTCTGCTCCCCACTCTGTCTCTGTTGAGTCCTCTCACCCCCTGCAACTCTGGCCTGTATTCCAGTTTTGTATGCAAAAACAGATAAATCTTTTTTAAAAGGGCATTCCTCAATTTGGCAGTGATTTTAATGCTCAATATTCAAAACAGGATATCCTTACTTTGAAATGGAACATCTGTTTTTGTATCCTGTTTTTGAACATTTCACAGGAGCAACATGACCTTGGACTATTTTTTAACTTAGTCCAACAAATGCTTACGTAATTAGAAAAATGCTTTCAGGTAATTAGAAAAAATTAGCGTAAACAATGTGTTCTGATACTAAGTCATAAGGTGCTTACTTGAAAATCTTTCTTCAATATAAGATGGAAATTGTTATACATTTTTCCTAATCCATTGAAGATTTATTTGTTGGTAAGTTAGCATATTTTAAAATGTACTGTTTACAAACAGTATGAAATATATACTATATTTTTTGAAGACCTCCTAACTGATTTATAACAGGCAATATTACACACTGTTAAAATTAATGATATTATTTATTACATCATATATAAAATATAATAATATTTCTATTTCCCACATTTTTCCATATACTACCATATAACTTGGTATAAACCATTTAATGTGTTCTTATACCATGTACTGTCTATTATCTGTGTACACCTATGTATCCTATTATGTAAGTGATAGTGAGGGTTTATTTTTATTTGAATCAAAATGATGTTTTAGAAAGGAATTGTGTATAATAATTTACAATACTAGAATTAGATTAAATGAAACTTGGATATAAAAATGAAAAAACAGATATGCAGATAATTTTAAATTACTGTTTCCTGTGATTATACAGAATAACTTTTAAATACTGACCAAAATTTATTTATTTCCATTTAGTCAGTCTTGAGCATATTGCTGTTATTTTTCATGTTGGATCATTTAAAGATACACTTCAATAAAAATGATTTGAATAGTTGTTAGATTTACATTACAGGATGCTCATTTAAGGGCATTAGCTTTTACTGTACTTGCCTTGATTTTTAAGCAAACTTTTATGTCATAGCACATTAATTTCTATTGTCTATGCTTGTACTTTTTCATTAACACACTTTCTTTATTACAATAAACAAAACTAAAGATGGTGTTAGTTGTTTGGCTCTAGGCTGCAGTAATTTCACCAAATATCCGAAAGACAAATGAATGGAACAGACTATTGTAGTCATACTTAGCGATTTGAGTGTTTTAAGTTCTTACTTATTTGGAACAATAATGTATTTGTGAGTATAAATTGATGAATGGATTATAATCTTAATGATGAAATAGTGGAAGTTACAGCTATCTAAGTAATGTGGCTTCTCACAAATTACTTCAATTACAGATGCCAAGCGTTCTCAATTCCCCACTTATCGAGAAGTGGTTTGCCAAGAAGTTCTTTTATCATTAGCTTGTCTCTATACTGACCCAGATGTTGGAAATGTAAATACCCATGTCCAACGTATCTCATCCCAAAACACAATCTCCAAATACACAGTGTGTCTACACAATTATTCCAGATGTGAAGTGGTATATGATCTGATATCTTTCCAGTAACAACAGTTGAAAAAGTTAGCTTGTATTTATACTTAATTGCATAATGTTTACCATGTTTTTGAATAGTAGATATAGCCTGCAATTAGAATATTAAAATACTTTAGGATTTTAATGTGTAAAGTTAGGCAGGTTAAAATCTGTTCTTTCCTTACAGTCACTTTCTGTTATTTTAAAATTTACACATTACTTTAAAATGGGTCCTACCTGGTGGCACAGGGGTTAAAGACAGGGCTATCAAGATGGAAATTGGAGACTGGAGTTGAAAGGAGAAACCTGTTTGGAACATGAATGTGGGAGTGATTTCCATGAAATGCTTCCATGGGAGCATTTCCATGAAAAGCCACTGAATGGATAATGTAATGGAGAGAAAGACTGTGGAGAGAGGTTGGAGGAGGGCCTGCAAGCCTAGGAATAGCAAGAGGGGGAGAATTGGGAGGAGGGAGAAAAAGCAGCACACTGTGGGCTTTGGGAAGCCACAAGAGGCTACCGATCAAAGACCACTTCATGTATCAATGCTGCTGAAAAATCTAGAATTGTATAATCTAGATCATGCTGTAGCTTCAGCTTGGTTGGAATTGGTGATATTTGTATTGAAATTGGTAGATGGTTTAGTGTTGATAACTGCAATTAGGGCTTTTGGATACAGTGTGAAGACATTTCTGGAAGAACAGGGTACGATTCTGTGGTTATTTAACAGAGGATTATATAGACCAGTTAGCTCTGATCAGATAATATAGAATTCCTTGGATGACTTATTTCCAACGTTTTATGATGACTGTTGTTTTCTCTTTCCATTCTCTTTCAAAAGGATGTTCATTTGGAAATAAATCTTGTATCTTAGCTGCTGTCATCATATGTAATTTGCTCCAATCTATTGAAGTGTAAAAGATCTCATTCATCAACAGCTTCCTGCCTTTCCCTTTGGCTTCTAGCATTTCATGATTACAGTGGGTATAATAATACATTTATTTTATGAGAAATAAGTGACTTATATGGAAAATGAAGAAACAAAGCAAGCAAACAAAAACAACAAAAACAAACTCTTAGATTATAAGTCAAAAGGGTGATTCCCAGAGAGGAAAGGAAGGAGTTTGAGTAAGTCAGCTAAAAGGCGTTATTTGCATGGTAGTGCACAGAAACCAGACTTTTGGTGGTGATGATAATGTGGTATAAGCAAATGTTGAATTACAGTCTGAACACCTGAAACCTACATATGTTATAAACCAAGGTTTCTTCAATAAAAATTAAAGTAAAAAATATATTTTAGAGGGTCCTCCCTGGTGGCACAAGTGGTTATGCACCACACTATGAAGCAGTCTACAGCCTCTGCAGCATGAGTTTGGTCCCTGGCTGGCCAGGGAGCAACACACACGGCAAAGCAGACCTCTCCTGTCTCACCCACTGCTCCCCTCAGCAGTCTATTTACATCCCCACTCTGTCTCTGGTGAATCTTCTCACCCTCCCACATCTCTGGCCTGTCTTCTCATCCTCCCCAGCTCTTGTATGCATAAATAAACAACAACAAATATATATATATATATATATATATATATTAGAAAAAGAAATAAGCAAGCAAGGATTTTGTGTCCATGAGTACTTTTGATTTCAATATTTACAGAGAGGAAAAGTTGCTCAGGGGAACGCTCTGTCTATTCTGACTTATACCCTATAGTAAATTTTACTACATTTTTGAAAAATTGGCATTTTTAAACTCTGTCCATTCAAGACATGAAGTCATGGATTGCAGAATCCATCAGTGAAGCTGCTTCAGCCTCTCAGTCTAGTGCCCTGATTTCATCAGCAGCACAGTGTCATTGATATGAGGATTATTTGCCTGAAGAGCACACGTAGCCCCCCAGCACAGTAGGAGAAACTGTTGATATAGTGGTTGGCAGAGGGAACTCTGGAACCAGAAGTCTGACTTTAGGTTCTACTTACTTGGCCAAAGTGACATCCTTTCTGAGCCTCAAATTTCTCAGAAGAATTAAATGAATCATTTATGACGTGCTTGGATAGGCCACATTAAAGTTTATCTCTCATTCTCTAGGCTTCCCTTCTGACTGGCACATTCTTTCTTAAATATATTGTCTGAAATCATTTTGCCCTCAGATCTTGCCAGAGTCACTCCAGCTCTTTGGAAATTTCTTCCTAGAAACTCAGTATCCACAGGGAGAGATGACAAAGTCAAAAAACACTGGCCATTTGGGTACACAAGGGTCATGCTGAGGGATGACCTGAGGGTCATCCCTCAGCAGTTACAATTAATAGTTGCCTTGTGTGTATTTAGGCAGGACTTTCTATTTTCTATTTTCTTTTTTTTATTTTTCTATTTTTTATATCACTTCATTTTTATACCCTAATTTGCTTGCCCCCACCCCTCAGGTGTAGTCCCCATAGAATCTTCCTCCCCAGTGCACCAGTGCACCATCACCTCAGTCCCCTGGGTTCCTCCCTCCCTCCTTCTGATCCCTCTCCCTCCTCCTCCCCTTAGGCAGGACTTTCTATTCTCTTGAAAGAGAAATCCGGTATCTAGAATTTGATCGCTTTTTAATGTTGACAAATTTTCATTTAAAAAATTTTATGTGGGCCACTCAAATCTCTCAGCAAGCTGAATATGCACCACACCACGCCAGTTTGCTAAACCTGCTTTACAATGACAGTGCATGTGTTCTGTGCCCAACAAGAGATCTTTGAATATCTGGGAAGTGCCACTGCACAGCACTGGACTTCAACAGTGAGAACCCAGAGAAGTATCCCTCCATCCCAGCGGGTGTCATGCTGTGTCCATGGCAGATGTCCTTCCACGAAGGAGTACTACCTGCTCCATGAGGCCTTAACAATTTGGTCCAAATGATGGACTATTCTCTCTGGGAAATGTTTTTTTTTTAATAGAATTTTATTGAGATAGAGTTTATGTATCATAAAATGCACCCGATTTAATTAGTACATTTTAGTATATTTATTGAGCTGTGCAACCATCACTGTGTCAAACTTTCAGACTTTTCCGTCACGCTGCAAGGAAACCTTGTGCTCATAGACAGTCGCTTCTCATTTCCACTCCCAAACCCAGGCTACCACACGCCTGCTCTCTGCCTCTGTGTGCTTCCTTTGGAGTGTCTCCTGTCAGTGGCCCACACAGCATGTATTCTTCTTTGCTTGGCTTCTTTTACTCAGCAGAATGTTTTCAAGGCCCATCCATGTTGGGGCACGTATCAGTACTTGTTCCCTTTTGTTGCTGTCATATTCCACTATATGGAGATATCAACCTTTTTGATCCTTTCATCAGTGGATAGTCTTTTGAGTTGTTTTCACTGTGCTTATTTGCTTGTTTCTTTGTTTTGCTATTGTGAATAATATTGCTATGAATCTTGTAAGACTTTTAAGAATAGGATTGGGAGGGGTGGAGCAACATGGCGGCGAGGAGACGCTGCGAGTAAGATCTCCCATTAAAAAAAGTTAATAGGGAGGAAAAGCGGCAGGTCCCAGTGAGAACCGGGACACGGAAGATAAACGGGTGACGCCAGCAAACTGCCCGAAGAAGAAAGTTGCCATAAAAGAGGACCAGAAGGGAGGGAAGCGCAGAACCCTGCTCCCCTCCCCCGCCCACAGAGGCGGCACTCTCCGACCCGCAGAGAGGAGGAAAACAACAAACCAAAACTGCCAACAAGAACAAAGGACGCAGCAAGCGGGACTGTGAGTGGAAAGGAACTATTGCAGCCACCACACCCCGTGAACGGGAGCTGTGGAGAACCCTGCAGGATCCGCCATGGCGGTGAGCTCCAGGCGCCATTAAAGAGAGCCCCGCCCCCCAGGAGGAGACCAGCACCAGCACACAGCCCCAGGCCGCCCGGTAAGCCTGCACGGAAAGCGGCGCGCTGGAAAAGCAGGCGCGGAGCGGGATTGCGCGGAAAGCGGCGCGGATCGCGCTGAAAAGCAGTGCGGTTGAAAAGCAAATGCGGATCCTGATCGGATCGCAGCTGCCCAGGTCCCCGCGCCTGTGACCTAGGCTTGCGGGGAGACGCGCGGAGGACTTCCCTGAGTGAGCAGGAACCAGGCGCCCAGGCAGGGGAGTGGGATTCAAAAGGCGCCATTCCCACGCCACTGATCTGGGCTACAGCCCGCGTCCTGGAACTGAGGGCTTTGGAACTGAGACCAGGGGCACGAAATTAGGGGCGTGGGTTCCCCACGACGGTGGGGCACAAGGCAGACACAGCACCCCAAAGCCGTTGAGGTGTACCCTACAATCCCCGCTCTGTTCCCTGTCCCACGGGGTGGAAAATCAGCTCCCCAAGGACTCTAGGAGAGATCTCTGGCGCCACCTAGCGACTTGAAGCCAGCACAGGCTCCTGAAGGAGCTAGTGGCCAGCTGGGGAGTTAGCCCACACCGGGCCCCTTCCGAACAAGTAGTCTGAGCACACAGGGAGAGCGAGCACCCACAGCCGGGGCAGACCAAGCGCGCAGAAGAGTGTGCCTGAGACCGGACGCGCAGGGAGTGTGTCCCACATCACCATTATAGAATAGGGACATTTCTTCAGTAAAGACTACCTGCAGAAGGCTTCCTCAGGAGCCAGAGGTGAGCGGGTGAAGTTCGCCCACGCCAGACCCCCTCTGGCCTGCAGTCCAAGCCCAGAGGGGGAGCAGGAACCCACCGCCGGGGCAGACCAGGCGCACAGGGGAGTGTGTCCCCACATCGGCATTTTAGAACAGGGACCTTTCTCCAGTAAAGACTGCTTGAAACTGACAGATGACTCCTGGAGGAACCAGAGGGGAGCAGAGAAGCCCACCCAAGATGCCGGCCAGTCCCAAAAACACAGTGTCCCAACGCATACGGCAAATTAGAAAACAGACAGTAGGGAGGAGAAGAACCACACGCAACCTAGCAACTCTCCAGAGAAAAAGCAAACCACAAAAAGAAAACCAGCCCCCAGATTGCAACGACAGTAACTTGGAAGAATTTCTGAGACTTCCAGAAAGAGAATTTAAAATTGTCGTGATTAAAAAACTGACAGAAGTCATAAAGGAAAACAATGATAAGGGAAAAATAATCAACGATCAGAAGAATGAAATTGAGTCCCTAAAGAGGGAAGTAAAAGAAATGCAGGAGATCAAAGAATTAATGGAAGAACTAAAGAATTCTGGGAAAAGGAATGAAAGCAGAATTGATGAAATGGAAGAACGAATAAGTACTCTTGAAGACACAGAAATAAAAAGAACCAAAACAGAAAAGGAAAGAGAAGTACGAAGGAAAAAGAATGAAAAAAGACTTCGGGAACTATCTGACTCCATGAGGAAAGGAAATATAAAAGTTATAGGAATACCAGAA
Source organism: Talpa occidentalis (assembly GCF_014898055.3). Classification (NCBI taxonomy): domain Eukaryota; kingdom Metazoa; phylum Chordata; class Mammalia; order Eulipotyphla; family Talpidae; genus Talpa; species Talpa occidentalis. Next base: position 43,227,157 of record NW_023601212.1, on the reverse strand, counting down.
GGAGAGGAGAGAGAAGTAGGAACAGAGAAAATATTCAAAGAGATAATTGAAGAGAACTTCCCAAATGTGAAGAAGGAGCTGAAAATTGATATACAAGAAGCAAGAAGAACACCAAACTTCCACGACGAAAGGAAAAATACAGCAAGACACATAATAGTAAAGCTCCCAAGAATCCAGGACAAGGAAAAAATAATGAAGCTGGCAAGAGGGAAGAAACAGATAACATTCAAAGGAAAGCCAATCAGGCTGACATCAGACTTCTCCGAAGAAACACTACGGGCAAGGAGAGAGTGGAGGGACATAGACAACAGACTCCAAGAAAACAGATGCCAACCAAGGATACTCTATCCCGCAAAGCTCTCCTTCCTCTTTGAAGAAAGAATATGGACCTTCCCAGAAAACAGAAACTCCAGAATTTCATTGCAACTAAACCCCTACTCCAAAAAATACTACAAGGAGTCCTAAAACCAGAACCTCAGAGGGACGAATAACAATGAAAGAAGGCCAAAAAAAAAAAGTTATTAAAAGAATAAATAAATAAAATCAAAGGAAAGACAAACACAATGGCAAATACAGATGTTAACATATCAATATTAACTCTAAATGTAAATGGACTAAACTCTTCAATAAAAAGACACAGAGTTGCAGCCTGGATTAAGAAACAAAACCCAACCTTTTGCTGTCTCCAGGAAACACATTTAGCTACAAAAGATAAAAATAGGCTCAAAGTTAAAGGATGGAAAACAATCCTACAAGCAAATGGACCAAAAAAGAAAGCAGGAACAGCTATACTTATATCAGATAAAACAGATTTCAAACTCAAAAAGATAAAAAGAGACCCCAATGGTCACTACATTATGATCAAGGGGAAAATACTTCAAGAAGAAATAACACTCATTAACATATACTCACCAAACGAAGGAGCACCAAAATATATCAGACAACTGTTGTCTTCTCTGAAAACAGACATCAGAGAAAACACATACGTAGTGGGAGACTTCAACACACCACTATCAACAATGGATAGATCAACAAGACAAAAAATAAGTAAAGAAACCAAAGCTCTAAATAAGGACCTAGAGCAATTGGGCTTAACAGACATCTATAGAACACTAAACCCCAAAAAAACGGAGTACACATTTTTCTCAAGTGCACACGGATCATTCTCCAGGATCGATCACATACTGGAGCACAAGACAAACATCAACAGATACACCAAGATTGAAATCATATCAACCATCTTTTCTGACCATGAAGGCATCAAACTAGAAATAAACCATAAAAAGAAGGCAAGGAACTTCCCTACCTCATGGAGATTAAAAACCACACTACTGGAAGACCACTGGACTAATGAGGAGATCAAAGAAGAAATTAAAAAATTTTTTGAATTGAACGACAAGGAGGACACCAATATCCTAAATGCATGGGATGCAGCAAAAGCAGTAATAAGAGGAAAATATATAGCAACAGAAGCTCACATCAAGAAACAAGAAAGAACTCAAAGAAACAACCTAATCTCGAAGCTCAAAGATCTAGAAAAAGAACAACAAAAAAACCCCAAAACCAGTAGAAGAAAAGAAATAATAAAAACCGAAGTAGAAATAAATGAAATTGAAACTAAAAAAACAATCCAAAAGATCAATGAAACCAAGAGCTGGTTCTTTGAAAAAATCAATAAAATAGCAAACCCCTAGCCAGGCTCACAAAGGAAAAAAGGGAGAAAGCACAAATAAACAGGATCATCAATGAAAGAGGAGAAATCACAACAGACACAGCAGAAATCAAAAGAATAATCAGTAACTACTATGAACAGTTATATGGAAACAAGTTTAACAATCTAGAGGAGATGGACAAATTCCTACAACTCTACAATCACCCAAAGCTAGATAAAGAAGAAAGAGAGCACCTAAACAGACCAATTACAACTAGCGAAATTGAAATGGTAATCAAAAACCTCCCCAAAAACAAAAGCCCAGGACCTGATGGATTTACAAATGAATTCTACCAAACATTCAGAGACGAATTAGTGCCTATCCTTCACAAACTCTTCCAAAATATTGAGAAGGAAGGGACAATACCAAACACGTTCTATGAAGCCAACATTACACTAATACCAAAACCGAACCAGGACAACACAAAAAAGGAAAACTACAGGCCAATCTCCCTAATGAACACTGATGCGAAAATCCTCAATAAAATTCTAGCCGTCAGAATCCAACAATGTATCCATAAGATAATTCACCACGACCAAGTAGGATTCATTCCAGGGACACAAGGATGGTTTAACATCCGAAAATCAATCAACGTTATCCAACACATCAACAAAAAGAAATATAAAAACCATATGATAATATCAATAGATGCTGAGAAAGCTTTCGACAAAGTGCAACACCCATTCATGATAAAAGCCCTTGAAGTTCTTGGGATACAAGGAACATACCTCAACATCATAAAGGCCATCTATGACAAGCCAACAGCCAGTATCATTCTCAATGGTGAAAAGCTGAAAGCAATTCCATTAAGATCTGGAACAAGACAAGGATGTCCACTCTCACCACTGCTTTTCAATATAATACTGGAAGTCCTAGCCAGGGCAATAAGACAAGAGAAAGACATCCAAGGAATCCAAATAGGAAAAGAAGAAGTCAAACTATCACTATTTGCAGACGATATGATATTATACATAGAGAACCCCAAAAACTCCACAGAAAAACTAATTCAACTCATCAATCAGTTCAGTAAAGTGGCAGGATACAAAATCAACACGCAAAAGTCAGTAGCCTTCCTATACACAAACAATAAATCTGAAGAAGAAGAAATCAAAAAAACCATCCCTTTTGTTATTGAAACAAAAAAAATCAAATATTTGGGAATAAATCTAACAAAAGAGGTAAAGGATCTATACAAAGAAAACTATAAAACACTGTTAAAAGAAATAGAAGAAGACACAAAGAAATGGAGAGACATCCCCTGCTCATGGATTGGAAGAATAAACATTATTAAAATGGCCATCCTTCCAAAAGCAATATACAGATTCAATGCTATTCCAATCAAAATTTCAATGTCATTCTTCAAAGAAATAGAACAATTATTGATGAAATTCATATGGAATCACAAAAAAACCCGAATAGCCAAAGCTCTCCTGAAAAAAAAAGAAGGGAATGGAGGCATCACACTCCCAGACTTCAAACTCTACTACAAAGCCATAATCATCAAAACTGCATGGTATTGGAACAAGAACAGACATACAGACCAATGGAATCGAATAGAAAATCCAGAAATAAACCCACAGATTTATGGTCAACTAATCTTTGACAAAGGAGCAAAGACTATGCATTGGAGCAAAGAAAGATTGTTCAATAAATGGTGCTGGGAAAACTGGGTCGCTACATGCAAAAGAATGAAGCTTGACCACTACCTCACACCATACACAAAAATCAACTCAAAATGGATTAAAGAACTAGACATAAGACCTGAAACCATAAAATATATAGAAGGAAATATAGGCGAAACACTACGTGATTTGCACATCAAAGACATCTTTACAGACACATCACCCAAAGCAGTGATAGTGAAGGCGAAGATAAATAGATGGGACTACATCAAATTAAAGAGCTTCTGCACAGCAAAAGAGACAATAACAAAAACAAAGAGAAACCCCACCAACTGGGAGAACATTTTTGCACCCAACACTAATGATAAAGGACTGATCACTAAAATCTGCAAAGAGCTGATGAGACTCAACAACAACAAAGAAAATAATCCAGTCAAAAAATGGGCAGAAGAGCTAAAAAGAAACTTCTCAGAAGAGGAAATGCAAATGGCCAACAGGCATATGAAAAAATGTTCAACATCACTTGTCATCAGGGAAATGCAAATCAAAACTACCATGAGATACCATCTTACACCAGTGAGAATGGCACATATTAAAAAAACTAGCAACAACAAATGTTGGCGAGGGTGTGGAGAAAAAGGAACTCTTCTGCACTGTTGGTGGGAGTGCAAACTGGTCCAACCACTGTGGAAAGCTGTGTGGAGATTTCTGGACCTACTAAACATAGAGCTTCCATATGATCCAGCAATTCCACTCCTAGGAATTTACCCAAAGGACACAGAAACATCAATTCCAAAGAACACCTGCACCCATATGTTTATAGCAGCACTGTTTACAATAGCTAAGCTTTGGAAACAACCCAAATGCCCAAAAATAGATGACTGGATCAAGAAGATGTGGTACATATATACCATGGAATATTACTCAGCATTCAAAAAAGATAAACATATGCAATTTGCAGCAACATGGATGGCACTGGAAGGGATCATGCTCAGTGAAATAAGCCAAAAAGAAAAAGAAAAATACCGGATGGTCTCACTCATAGCAGGAATCTAGAAAACTTAAATAAGGGACCAGGAAAATGAATAACTATAAGAAAGTGAAAATCAAAATCAGCAAAAAACTATGAACCAGAGACACTTTTAGGGGGCGGGGGCAGGAGGGGAGGGATTGGGGTCAGAATGGGGGGGCTGCAATTGTATGGGGAATAACAATAAAATTTATTATCTAATAAAAAAAAAAGAATAGGATTGGACAAGAGTAGGAACACATTATTCTGAACAGTTTGCTGGTATACCTAGAAGCACTGCAGTAATCCCTGTGGTTATTTCTGGGCCCTTGGCCTTAGGCAAAGAAACATATAAATAATGAGAATTTTTTTTAATAACAGCCTATCTATTATATTTTTGCCTTTATTAAAAAATCAGGCCAGCAGTCCTTTTAGCAGAAAAACGAGGCTGCTAAATTCCTATTTTATTCCTTGCAAGTGGAAGTGTGATGTGCCTGAAGATGAAGAGAAGTCAATCTTTTCTCTTGCTTCTTTCTCAGATAGTTGCTTCATGGCACCAAGACTGCAAGTTAATTGGGAGGCCACCTACACTGCCTGCATCATTTTCTAGAGATCTACATGCTAACAAAATTATTTACAATGAGCTGTGTGCTTTTATTGCAGTCTATTTTCCAGAAATGAGTGAAGCCTTGGCTTGTTACCTGCCAGTCAGCCAACGGGGATTGGAGGCACTGGACTCGTGGGCATGGATTCACATGTGGGTGTGGGGCCATCACACTGGAATTATAGAGTTGTGATTAGAAATGTCGAACTGCATTCAGAGGAAAAATAAAAAGACATTCTGCATAACTTACACATTTCTTTCTCTTTTCTTCCCCTCCCAGTGAGAGATCTAGAACACATTGCATCCTGCTCCATCCATCTCTGATCAGCCATGGTCATGTTGTGTTTGCATCATATCTTCCTCAGCCTGGAACATTCTCCCCCAGCTTGTCCCCTGCCAGACTCCGCCATAGTGCTGTCTTCCTTGGCGATCTCCCAGGTTCTCCCCTTCCTGTACCCTCTTTGTGTGTAACTCCCAGTAGAGGCCCGTAGAACTCCTTGTTCCTCACTGCTTGTTTCCATATATCTTTTCCGCTGAGTTGGTAAACATTCACGTGTGTTTCTTCATCTTTCATGTGTTTTGTCATCTTTGTAACTGGTGCCTGACTTGGTACCTGGCTGTGACATTGTGATTCGAAAGACATAAATGATTTGGTCACCTAGGTGACCAAGAAATCTATTTCTTGTACATATTTTATCTTCACAGTTTCTAGCTCACAGTCTGCCCCAAACCTTGAAATTTACCAAGTGTTGCGAATATTTAAGTGTCTCTTCTTATGTTACAAAGGTAACTTTTGGAAAAGACCTGCCATGGGTGCTGCTGGGCAGGGAAAGCAATGTGAATAGAGGGATCCTGCCCCTGACTTGCAGGGGCTAGAGGTCAAGTGCAATCACCAGGGACCAATGATTTAATCACTATGCCTTGTGTAATGAAGCCCATACAATCCCCAAAGGGAAAGAAGGGGGAGCTCCAAGAGCTTCCAGGCTGGGGAAATAGAGCACTTACAGGTGCTACGTGGCAGACCCCAAACTCCAAAAGGATGGAAGCTCTCTTGTTTAGGATCTTGTTGTAGGTTTCTCTTCACCTGGCTGTGGATTTGTATCCTCTGTAATACGTTGGTGATATGGTAGGTAAATGGGTCTCCAGAGTTCTGTGTGCCATTCTAGCAAATTAATGGAACCCAAGAAGGGTGGGTTGTGGGAACCCCCAATTTATAGGAAGTCAGTGAGAAGCAAGGGCTACAGCTTGCACTTGCAACTGGCCCTTGAGGTCTGAGGAGGGAGTTGCAGAAGCCTTCCATCTGTAATCAAGCTGTTACCTGCACTTGCGGCCTGCCTCTGAAGAGGAGGGCAGTCTTGGAAGATTGAGCCCTTTCCCTGTGGAACTGATGCTACCCCCAGCTAGATTGTGTGAGAATTAAGTTGAAAAGAATTGAATTTTCAGACACCCTTGGCCTCCGAGAATTACTCGCTGGGTGGGGAAACATTTGCACACTCACATGGGAATTGGGTTCGTGTACCCTACATATACGGGGTATATACGGGGTGCTTAGAAATCCTCGTGGCAGGAAGGCATGCTTGCTTACCTGGCCCTGTGAGGGGATGGATGGCAATAGGGTGGTAAGGTGAATTACAGCAGTTGCCAACTGCCAAGACGTGGGCACAGCTTTTGTGAAGAAATTCACCCTATCACCAATGGCTACTGGCAGCCCTTTTGTGACAGGTGTGATTTTGGGATCTGAAAAATTATTCAGTTTCCCTAAATCATTGATGATCTTAAAACAAGGTGCTTTTGGAATTCCAACTAGGTAGTTACAGAATAATCAAGTGAAAGCTTGAAGGGAAAAAAAGTCTCATTTGATTTGAACACAAATCTAATAATGCAGTCATTTTAGATCTACTCGGTGCTATTCATGTTGCTGAGCGAGTGTCATGGGGACAGTGGAAACTGAGCAGGCATGCTTATGTCAGCTGAAGTGATTTTGTAGAAGGACCTTGTCAGAGCCCATCTTCACACTTATGCCTTGAGTGGCTGAAAGTGCCAGTGACCACCATGAATACACTGTGCACCAGCCTGCTTTGATATGTGTGAGGACAAATTTCTTTCTGTGGCTTTGAAATTTTCCCTAAAGCTTCTCTAACCTACGTAATTTTTTTTTTTACAAAGTTTGCTTTATCCTTAAATTGAGCAATCACTGTCCGGTGGTGATATAATAATTATAAAACTAGTCATGATTTGCTATCAATTACTTGTTTTCCTGACTGAGGACATCTTGAGAGTCCCATGAAGAGGGGACTTTTCTCTGCTCATTTGGGAAGCCACCTTTTTCTGGCTGGTGATCCCTCTCACATTCTAAATTCCTCAGAACTTGAAGTATGGTTTCCTAATTTCCCTAATGGCCCCTCTGTCTTAGGCAGAATAACAGAAGTTAATCCTTTCCCACTCTTGCTTCTACTTTTGCTAATATAGAGTCCCCTAATTTACAGAGTATCTGCCCCTGTGAAATTAATTTGGCCTGTGCATTTTGCAGGTACTACTCAGTCCTCTATCCCCTGGAGAGAAAACTATCAGATGCCAAGTCCCGTGAACTGGTGTTGTACATCTGGGCCCATGCAGTGGTGGCCAGCATCCCTGTGTTTGTTGTGACCAATGTGGCCGATATCTATGCCATGTTGACCTGCACCGAAGTCTGGAGCAACTCCCTGGGCCACCTGGTATACGTCCTGGTCTATAACATCACAACGGTCATTGTGCCTGTGGCTGTAGTGTTCCTCTTCTTGATACTGATCCGACGGGCCCTGAGTGCCAGCCAGAAAAAGAAGGTCATCATTGCAGAGCTCCGGACCCCACAGCACACCATCTCCAGAAATTAATTCAGAACTCATAATATTTTGGGTAAATATAGACATATATAATATTGAATTTAATAACTGTATCCTTGAATTTATGTATTTAGAATTTATATTTACATCTACTTAAAAAATCCAAAGTGGGCTTCCCTGGTGCTGCAAGGGGTTAAGTCTCAGCACTACGAAGCAGTCCGCAGCCTCTGCATCAGAGTTCAATCTCTGGGCTGGCTAGAGAGCAACCCACATGCCTCAGCAGACCTCTCCTGTCTCACCTGCTGCTCCCCTCAGCAATGTGTTTAGTTCAGTCTGCCTGTTCTGTTCCCCACTCTGTCTCTGGTGAATCTCTCACTCTACACCCCCCCACACACACACACACACTTCTGGCCTGTACCCCAGCTCTTGTATGCATAAATAAACAAATATTTTAAAAATAAATCCAAAGAGATGCAATATAAATACTTATGCATTAACTAGTTCAAATAACTAGAATACTATTTAGAGGGGCCTCCCTGTTGGCACAGGGCTTAAAGTCTCAGCTCTGTCAAGCGTTCTCCAGCCACTGCAGCAAGAGCTGGATCTGCAGCCAGGGAGCTAACCCACATGGCTCAGCAGACCTTTCCTGTCTTTCCCGCTGCTCCCCTCAGCAGTGCATTCAGTAGATCTACCTGTTTTGCTCCCCATTGTGTCTCTGGTGAATCCTCTCACCCTCCTCACCTCCCAACTATCATACCTCTGGCCTGGACCCCAGTTCTTGTATGCTTCAATAAATAAATCTTTTTAAAAAAGAATATTATTTAGAGAATCTTATTTTTTTTATAATATGCTCCCTTAAAATTTATTCCCTTGGTTAGCATTTAGCTTCTAGTTGTGGGCTTTATTTTTATATATGATGTTTCACTGGAGGATATTAAAGCACAGCCCACAGATTTTCTGTAGGAAATGATATGATCCTTATTTTGCAGATGGGGAATGGAGAGGCACAGATGGCCACATCATAGCCCTAAGAAACGAAGCAAGTTAGAGACAGCTAAAAACAGCAGAGAAGGCATTAAGCCCCAATTCTTCCACTGTACCCTCCAGTGTACTGATCATTATCATCTATTGTTATTAGGACTATTTTTTGAATACCCACTTGGCACATATTTTTTTTTGTCATTCAGCCATATGACCTTAATTATTTTTTAATTAAAATTTTATTTTTATATTCCCCATACAATTAAAACACCCTTATTTTGACCCCAAGCCTTACTTTCCCCGCCCACCACCCCCCATAGAGTGTCTCTGGTTCATAGTTGTTCGTTGATTTTGATATTTTCTTTCTTTTAGTTATTCTTTTTCCTGGTCCCTTATTTAAGCTTTCTGAATTCCTGCTGTGAGTGAGACCATCCGGTATTTTTCTTTTTCTTTCTGGCTTATTTTGCTGAGCATGATCCCTTCCAGCTACATCCATGTTGCTGAAAGTTGCATGTGTTTGTCTTTTTTGAATGCTGAGTAATATTCCATGGTGTATATGTACCACATCTTCTTGATCCAGTCATCTATTTTTGGGCATTTGGGTTGTTTCTAAAGCTTAGCTATTGTAATTAGAGCTGCTATAAACATAGGGATGCAGGTGCTCTTTGGAATTGATGTTTCTATGTCCTTTGGGTAAATACCTAGGAGTGGAATTGCTGGATCATATGGAAACTCTGTTTAGTAGGTCCAGAAATCTCCACACAGCTCTCCACTGTGGTTGGACCAGTTTGCACTCCCACCAACAGTGCAGGAGAGTTCCTTTTTCTCCACAATCTCACCAACATTTGTTGTTGCTAGTTTTTTTAATATGTGCCATTCTCACTGGTGTAAGATGGTACCTCATTGTAGTTTTGATTTGCATTTCCCTGATTCCAAGTGATGTTGAACATTTTTTCATATGCCTGTTGGCCATTTGCATTTCCTCTTCAGAGAAGTTTCTTTTTAGCCCTTCTGCCCATTTTTTGACTGGATTATTTTCTTTCTTTGTGTTGAGTCGCAACAGCTCTTTGTAGATTTTTGTGATCAGTCCTTTATCATTGGTGTTGTACGCAAAAATGTTCTCCCAGATGGTGGGTTTCTCTTTGTTTTTGTTATTTGTCTCTTTGCTGTGTAGAAGCTCTTTAATTTGATGTGGTCCCAGATATTTATCTTTGCCTTCACTATCACAGCTTTGGGTGATGTGTATGTAAAGATGTCTTTGATGTGCATATCATGGAGTGTTTCGCCTGTATTTCCTTCTGTGTATTTTATGGTTTCTGGTCTTAAGTCTAGTTCTTTAATCCATTTTGAGTTGGTTTTTGTGCATGATGTTAGGTAGTAGTCAAGCTTCATTCTTTTGCATGTAGCGACCCAGTTTTCCCAGCACCATTTATTGAACAAACTTTCTTTGCTCTAGTGCACATTCTTTGCTCCTTTGTCAAAGAATGGTTAACCATAAATCTGTGGGCTTATTTCTCAATTTTCTATTCAATTCCATTGGTCTGTGTGTCTGTTCTTGTTCCAATACCATGCAGTTTTGATGATTATGGCTTTGTAGTATAGTTTGTAGTGTTCAATAACATTGATTGATTTTCAGATGTTGAAGCATCCTTGTGTTCCTGGAATGAATCCTACTTGGTCGTGGTGAATTATCTTATGGATACATTGTTGGATTCTGATAGCTAAAATTTTATTGAGGATTTTTGTATCAGTGTTCATTAGGGAGATTGGCCTGTAGTTTTCGTTTCTTGTGTTGTCCTTGTTTGGTTTTGGTATTAGTGTGATGTTGGCTTCATAGAACGTATTTGGTATTATCCCTTCCTTCTCAATTTTTTGGAAGAGTTTGTGAAGGATAGGCACTAATTCGTCTCTGAATGTTTGGTAGAATTCATTTGTAAATCCATCAGGTCCTGGGCTTTTGCTTTTGGGGAGGTTTTTGATTACCATTTCAATTTCACTGCTTGTAATTGGTCTGTTTAGATGTTCTATTTCTTTTTTATCTAGCTTTGGGTGATTGTAGAGTTGTAGGAATTTGTCCATCTCCTTTAGATGGTGAACTTGTTGCCATATAACTGTTCACAGTAGTTACTGATTATTCTTTTGATTTCTGCTGTGTCCGCTGTGATTTCTCCTCTTTCATTTATGATCCTGTTTATTTGTGCTTTCTCCCTTTTTTCCTTTGTGAGCCTGGCTAGGGGGTTGTCTATTTTATTGATTTTTTCAAAGAACCAGCTCTTGGTTTCATTGATCTTTTGGATTTTTTTTTTAGTTTCAATTTCATTTATTTCTGCTTTGGTTTTTATTATTTCTTTTCTTCCACTTGTTTTGGGGATTTTTGTTGTTTTTTTCCTTGATCTTTGATCTTTGAGATTAGGTGGTTTCTTTGAGTTCTTTCTTGTTTCTTGATGTGAGCCTCTATTGCTATATATTTTCCTCTTATTACTGATTTTGCTGCATCCCATACATTTAGAAAATTGGTGTTCTCCTTGTCGTTCCATTCAAAGAATTTTATTAATTTCTTCTTTGATCTCCTCATTAGTCCAGTGGTCTTCCAGTAGTGTGGCTTTCAATCTCCCTCATGTAGAGAATTTCCTTGCCTTCTTTTTATGGTTTATTTCTAGTTTGATGCCTTCATGGTCAGAAAAATGGTTGGTATGATTTCAATCTTGGTGTATCTGTTGATGTTTGTCTTTGGACCCAGTGTGTGAGTAATCCTTGAGAATGATCCGTTTGCGCTTGAGAATAATTTGTACTCAGATTTTTTGGGTTTAGTGTTCTATAGATGTCTGTTAAGCCCAAGCGCTCTAGATCCTTATTTAGAGCTTTAGCGTCTTTACTTATTTTTTGTCTCATTGATCTATCCATTGTTGATAGTGGTGTGTTGAAGTCTCCCACTACGTATGTGTTTTCTATGATGTCTATTTTCAGAGATGACAATAGTTGTCTGATATATTTTGGTGCTCCTTCGTTTGGTGAATATATGTTAATGAGTGTTATTTCTTCTTGAAGTATTGTCCCCTTGATCATAACGTAGTGACCGTTGGGGTCTCTTTTTACCTTTTGAGTTAGAAATCTATTTTATCTGATATAAATATAGCTGTTCCTGCTTTCTTTTTTGGTCCATTTGCTTGTAGGAGTGTTTTCCATCCTTTTACTTTGAGTCGATTTTTATCTTTTGTAGCTAAATGTGTTTCCTGGAGACAGCAAAAGGTTGGGTTTTGTTTCTTAATCCAGGCTGCAACTCTGTGTCTTTTTATTGAAGAGTTTAGTCCATTGACATTTAGAGTTAATATTGATATGTTAGCATCTGTATTTGCCATTGTGTTTGTCTTTCCTTTGATTTTATTTATTTATTCTTTTAATAACTTTTTTTGGCCTTATTTTGCTTTATTTGTCCCTCTGAGTTTCTGGCTTCTGGACTCCTTGTAGTATTTTTTGGAGTGGGGGTTTAGTTGTAATGAAATTCCAGAGTTTCTGTTTGTCTGGGAAGGTCCTTATTCTTTCTTCATAGAGGAAGGAGAGCTTTGCAGGATAGAGTATTCTTGATTGGCATCTGTTTTCTTGGAGTCTGTTGACTATGTCCCTCCACTCTCTCCTTGCCCGTAGTGTTTCTTCGAAGAAGTCTGATGTCAGTCTGATTGGTTTTGCTTTGAATGTTATCTGTTTCTTTCCTCTTGTCAGCTTCAATATTTTTTCCTTGTTTTGGATTCTTGGGAGCTTTACTATTATGTGTCTTGCTGTATTTTTCCTTTCATCATGGAAGTTTTGTGTTCTTGCTTCTTGTTTATCAATTTCAGCTCCTTCTTCACGTTTGGGAAATTCTCTTCAATTATTTCCTTGAATATTTTCTCTGTTCCTACTCTCTCCTCTCCTTTTGGGATTCCTATAACTCTTATATTTCCTTTCTTCTTGGAGTGAGATAGTTCCAGAAGTCTTTCTTCAGTCTTTTTCCTTTGTACTTCTCTTTCCTTTTCTGTTTTGGTTCTTTTTATTTCTGTGTCTTCAAGGGTACTTATTCGTTCTTCCATTTCATCTATTCTGTTTTCATTGCCTTTCCCAGATTTCTTTAGCACCTCCATTAATTCTTTGATCTCCTGCATTTCTTTTACTTCCCTTTTTAGGGATTCAATTTCATTCTTCTGAGCGTTGTTTTCCTTAATGACTTCCATCAGTTTTTTCATCACAGCAATTTTAAATTCTTTTTCTGGAAAGCTCAGAAGTTCTTCCAAGTCACCATAATTGCAAGGTGGTGGGTGTTGTGTGTGTGTTTGTGTGTGTGTGTGTGTGTGTGTGTGTTGTATCTTTTTTCTGAGGTGTTGCTAATTTGCTTGTAGTTTTTCTTTCCCCTGCTGCCTGTCTTCTAATTTGCCTTATGTGTTGGGACACTGTGCCACTGGTACTGTCTGGCATCTTTTTCGGGTGTTCTTTCGGGAGTTTCAGAAACTGGCAATCTAAAAGAGTCAAAAACTGTTATGCCAGAAGTCTAGTGAGGCAGTGGTACTTTGAGTATGTTAATGGTCACTGTCACAGAATCTCTCCTCTTTCTGTGTTTAGTTACAAATGTGCATCTTTAAGTCCCACATACTTCCCTGGAGGTGGGGAAGCTGGATTGCACTCTGGGTTCCAAATCTCTGGATCCTCCTCTGGGCTCCTACTTCCTGCCAGGTGGGACTGTGCTTGTGGAGGCTTTCCGCTCACCTCTGACTGTGCAGGGAACCTTCTCCCTCTGGCTCCACAGGGAGCCTTCTGCCAGATTCAAGCAGTCCTTGTTGAAGAAAGCTCCTTGTTCTAAAATGGCGCTTTGGAGACAGGCACACCCTCCACGCCCAGGTCTGCCTGGACATGGGTGCCCGCTCCCCTTCTGGATTTAGACTGCTGGCCTGAAGGGGCCTGGCATGGGCAAACTTCCCAGCTCACCTCTGGCTCCTCTGGGAACCTTCTGCCAGTTTCAAACAGTCTTTATTGAAGAAAGTTCCCTATTCTAAAATGGCGATTTGGAGACAGGCGCACTCTCCTGCATGCTGGATCTGCCCTGGCCGTGGGTGCCAGCTCCCGCTCTGGGCTCGGACTGCTGGTCAGAAGGGGCCTGGCTTGGGCAAACTTCTCAGCTCACCTCTGACTCCTCCGGGAGCCTTCTGCTGGTTTCAAGCATTCTTTACTGAAGAAAGGTCCCTATTCTAAAATGGCAATTTGGATACAGGCACACTCTTCTGCGTGCCTAGTCTGCCCCAGCTCTGGGTGCCCGCTCCCCCTCTGGGCTAGGACTGCTGACCAGAAGGGGCCTGGTGTGGGCGAACTTCCCAGCTCACCTCTGGCTCCTCCAGGAGCCTTCTGCTGGTTTCAAGCAGTCTTTATTGAAGAACGGCCCCTATTCTAAAATGGCAATTTGGAGACAGGCACACTCTTCCGTGCACCCGTTCTGCCCCGGCCATGGATGCCTGCTCCCCTTCTGGGCTCAGACTGCTGGTCAGAAGGGGCCTGGCTTGGGCAAACTTCCCAGCTCACCTCTGACTCCTCTGGGAGCCTTCTGCTGGTTTCAAGCAGTCTAGCCTGAAGAAAGGTCCCTCTTCTATGGGGTGTTGGTGATTTTTTTTCTTGTTGCTAGGTGGCACCAGAGATCTCGCCTAGTGTCCTTGGGGAGCTGTTTTTTTTTTTACCCCATGGGACAGGGGGACTGAGTGGGAGTGGTGTGGAGAGCCTCAACGGCTTTGGGGTGCTGTATCTCGTTGTGCCCCACCATCGTGGGGCTCCCACGCCCCGAATTTCATGCTCCGGGTCTCAGTTCCAAAGCCCTCAGGTCTAGGACACAGGCTGTAGCCCAGTTCAGTGTCCACAGAAATGGCGCCTTTTGCACCCCACTCCCTTGTCCGGGCGCCTGGTTTCTGTTTACTCAGTGAGGGACATTCACCTCAGTGAGGGCCCCAGTGTGTCTCCCCGCAAGCCTAGGTCGCAGGCGTGGGGTCCTGGGCAGCCACTATCTGCGTATCCTTTTCAAGCACACTGCTTTTCTACACAAGCTTATGGGCTGGCCTGGGGCTGTTTGTAGGTCTCTGGGAGACTTTGTTTTTCTCTATTGGCACCTGGAGCCCTTCGCTCACTTCCACGGCAAACCTGCAGGGTTCTCCATAGCTCCAGTTCATGGGGTGGCTGAAATAATTCCTTTCCACTCACAGTCCCGCTTGATGTGTGGTTTGTTCTTGTTGATTGTTTTAGTTTTTTTTTGTTTTTTCCTCCTTTCTGTTGGTCAGAGAGTGCTGACTTTGTGGATGGGGGAGGGTAGGAGGGTTCTGCGCTTTCCTCCCTTCTAGTCCTCTTTTATGGCAACTTTCTTCTTTGGGTAGTTTGCTGGAGTCACCCATTTATCTTCCTTGTCCCAGTTCTCACTGGGATCTGCCGCTTTTCCTCCCTATTAACTTTTTTTTAATGGAAGATCTTACTTGCAGCGTTTCCTTGCCGCCATGTTCTGTCCTGTCTTTGGCACATATTATTAAACTGTACTAGGAACTGGATTGAAATTCTTAATGACTGGCAGCTGTTTTTCTCAATATTAGTTCCCAGATTTCCTTCTGCCTCATGACTTCCCATTTTTGTTGTAGAGGCATTGAGTTCAGAGTGAATGTTAAAAATCTTCATGGAGAGAGGGGCGGAGCAACATGGCGGCGAGGAGACGCTGCGAGTAAGATCTCCCATTAAAAAAAGTTAATAGGGAGGAAAAGCGGCAGGTCCCAGTAAGAACTGGGACACGGAAGATAAACGGGAGACTCCAGCAAACTACCCGAAGAAGAAAGTGGCCATAAAAGAAGACTAGAAGGGAGGAAAGCGCAGAACCCTGCTCCCCTCCCCCGCCCACAGAGTCGGCACTCTCCGACCGGCAGAGAGGAGGAAAACAACAAACCAAAACGACCAACAAGAACAAACTACGCAGCAAGCGGGACTGGGAGTGGAAAGGAACTATTGCAGCCACCACACCCTGTGAACGGGAGCTGTGGAGAACCCTGCAGGATTCGCCGTGGCGGTGAGCGAATGGCTCCGGGTGCCATTAGAGAAGAACAAAGACCCCGGGAGACGCGCACACAGCCCGGGCTGCCGGTAAGCTTGCGCGGAAAAGCGGAGCGCTTGGCGCGCGGATCGCGGCTGCCCAGGTCCCCGCGCCTGCGACCTAGGCTTGTGGAGAGAGGCTCGGAGGCCCTCCTCGCTGAGGTGAAAGTCCCTCACTGAGTGAGCAGGAACCAGGCGCCCAGGCACGGGAGCGGTGCAAAAGGCGCCATTCCCGCGCCACTGAACTGGGCTACAGCCCGTGTCCTGGACCTGAGGGCTTTGGAACTGAGACCCGGGGCACGAAATTAGGGGCGTGGGTTCTCCACGACGGTGGGGCACAAGGCAGACACAGCACCCCAAAGCCGTAGAGGTTTACCCTACCATTCCCGCTCTGTTCCCTGTCCCACGGGGTGGGGGGAGGCGAAAAACAGCCCCCCCCAAGGACAATAGGAGAGATCTCTGGCGCCACCTAGCGACCAGAAAAAAAAAGTCACAAACACACCATAGAACAGGAAATTTCTTAAGCCTGCTTGAAAAGGGCAGAAGGCTTCTGGAGGACCCAGTGGACAGCTGGGAAGTTAGCCCACGCCAGGCCCCTTCCGACCAGCAGTCTAAGCCCACAGAGGGAGCAGGCAACCACATCCGGGGCAGACCGGGCGTGCAGAAGAGTGTGCCTGAAACCGGAGGCGCAGGGACTGCATCCCGATATGCCATTTTAGAACAGGGACATTTCTTCAGTAAAGACTGCCTAAAACCAGCAGAAAGCTCCCCCAGAAGCCAGAGGTGGCTCCTGGAGGAGCCAGAGGGGAGCGGAGAAGTTCACCCAAGATGCCAGCTAGTCCGAGCAACACAGTGTCCCAATGCATACGACAAATTAGAAAACAGACAGTAGGGAGTAGAAGAACCACACGCAACCTAACAACTCCTCAGGAAAGAAGCACACCACAAAAAGAAAACCACTCCCCAGATTGCAACGACAGCAACTTGGAAGAACTTCTGAGCCTTCCAGAAAGAGAATTTAAAATTGCCATGATTAAAAAAGTGATAGAAGTCATAAAGGAAAACAATGATCAGAAGAAGGAAATTGAGTTCCTAAAGAGGGAAAACAATGGTCAGAAGAATGAAATTGAGTCCCTAAAGAGGGAAGTAAAAGAAATGCAGGAGATCAAAGAATTAATGGAGGAACTAAAGAACTCTGGGAAAAGCAATGAAAGCAGAATAGATGAAATGGAAGAACGAATAAGTACTCTTGAAGACACAGAAATAAAAAGAACCAAAACAGAAAAGAAAAGAGAAGTACGAAGGAAAAAAGAATGAAGAAAGACTTTGGGATCTATCTGACTCCATGAGGAAAGGATATATAAGAGTTATAGGAATTCCAGAAGGAGGGGAGAGAGATGTAGGAACAGAGAAAATATTCCAGGACATAATTGAAGAGAACTTCCCAAATGCGAAGAAGGAGCTGAAAATTGATATACAAGAAGCAAGAAGAACACCAAACTTCCACGACGAAAGGAAAAATACAGCAAGACACATAATAGTAAAACTCCCAAGAATCCAGGACAAGGAAAAAATAATGAAGCTGACAAGAGGGAAGAAACAGATAACATTCAAAGGAAAACCAATCAGGCTGACATCAGACTTCTCTGAAGAAACACTACGGGCAAGGAGAGAGTGGAGGGACATAGTCAACAGACTCCAAGAAAACAGATGCCAACCAAGAATACTCTATCCCGCAAAGCTCTCCTTCCTCTTTGAAGAAAGAATATGGACCTTCCCAGACAAACAGAAACTCCGGAATTTCATTACAACTAAACCCCCACTCCAAAAAATACTACAAGGAGTCCTAAAGCCAGAACCTCAGAGGGACAATAACAACGAAAGAAGACCAAAAAAAAAAAGTTATTAAAAGAATAAATAAATAAAATCAAAGGAAAGACAAACAATGGCAAATACAGATGCTAACATATCAATATTAACTCTAAATGTAAATGGACTAAACTCTTCAATAAAAAGACACAGAGTTGCAGCCTGGATTAAGAAACAAAACCCAACCTTTTGCTGTCTCCAGGAAACACATTTAGCTACAAAAGATAAAAATAGGCTCAAAGTTAAAGGATGGAAAACACTCCTACAAGCAAATGAACCAAAAAAGAAAGCAGGAACAGCTATACTTATATCAGATAAAACAGACTTCAAACTCAAAAAAATAAAAAGAGACCCCAATGGTCACTACATTATGATCAAGGGGACAATACTTCAAGAAGAAATAACACTCATTAACATATACTCACCAAACGAAGGAGCACCAAAATATATCAGACAACTGTTGTCCTCTCTGAAAACAGACATCAGAGAAAACACATACATAGTGGGAGACTTCAACACACCACTATCAACAATGGATAGATCAACAAGACAAAAAATAAGTAAAGAAACTAAAGCTCTAAATAAGGACCTAGAGCATTTGGGCTTAACAGACATCTATAGAACACTGAACCCAAAAAAAAACAGAGTACACATTTTTCTCAAGCGCACACGGATCATTCTCCAGGATCGATCACATACTGGGGCACAAGACAAACATCAACAGATACACCAAGATTGAAATCATACGAACCATCTTTTCTGACCACGAAGGAATCAAACTAGAAATAAACCATAAAAAGAAGGCAAGGAACTATTCTACCTCGTGGAGATTAAAAACCACACTACTGGAAGACCACTGGACTAACGAGGAGATCAAAGAAGAAATTAAAAAATTCTTTGAATTGAATGACAAGGAGGACACCAATATCCTAAATGTATGGGATACAGCAAAAGCAGTAATAAGAGGAAAATATATAGCAATAGAAGCTCACATCAAAAACAAGAAAGAACTCAAAGAAACAACCTAATCTCAAAGCTCAAAGATCTAGAAAAGAACAACAAAAAACCCAAAACCAGTAGAAGAAAAGAAATAATAAAAACCAAAGCAGAAATAAATGAAATTGATACTAAAAAAACAATCCAAAAGATCAATGAAACCAAGAGCTGGTTCTTTGAAAAAATAAATAAAATAGACAAACCCTAGCCAGGCTCACAAAGGAAAAAAGGGAGAAAGCACAAATAAACAGGATCATAAATGAAACAGGAGAAATCACAATGGACACAGCAGAAATCAAAAGAATAATCAGTAACTACTATGAACAGTTATATGGAAACAAGTTCAACAATCTAGAGGAGATGGACAAATTCCTACAACTCTAAAATCACCCAAAGCTAGATAAAGAAGAAATAGAACACCTAAACAGACCAATTACAAGCAACGAAATTGAAATGGTAATCAAAAACCTCCCCAAAAACAAAAGCCCAGGACCTGATGGATTTACAAATGAATTCTACCAAACATTCAGAGACGAATTAGTGCCTATCCTTCACAAACTCTTCCAAAAATTGAGAAGGAAGGGACAATACCAAACACGTTCTATGAAGCCAACATTACACTAATACCAAAACCGAACCAGGACAACACAAAAAAGGAAAACTACAGGCCAATCTCCCTAATGAACACTGATGCAAAAATCCTCAATAAAATTTTAGCTATCAGAATCCAACAATGTATCCATAAGATAATTCACCACGAACAAGTTGGATTCATTCCAGGGACACAAGGATGGTTTAACATCCGAAAATCGATCAATGTTATCCAACACATCAACAAAAAGAAATATAAAAACCATATGATAATATCAATAGATGCTGAGAAAGCTTTCGACAAAGTGCAACACCCATTCATGATAAAAGCCCTTGAAATTCTTGGGATACAAGGAACATACCTCAACATCATAAAGGCCATCTATGACAAGCCAACAGCCAGTATCATTCTCAATGGTGAAAAGCTGAAAGCAATTCCATTAAGATCTGGAACAAGACAAGGATGTCCACTCTCACCACTGCTTTTCAATATAATCCTGGAAGTCCTAGCCAGAGCAATAAGACAAGAGAAAGACATCCAAGGAATCCAATAGGAAAAGAAGAAGTCAAACTATCACTCTTTGCAGATGATATGATAATATACATAAAGAACCCCAAAAACTCCGCAGAAAAACTAATTCAACTCATCAATCAGTTCAGTAAAGTGGCAGGATACAAAATCAACACGCAAAAGTCAGTAGCCTTCCTATACACAAACAATAAATCTGAAGAAGAAGAAATCAAAAAAAACCATCCCTTTTATTATCGAAACAAAAAAAATCAAATATTTGGGAATAAATCTAACAAAAGAGGTAAAGGACCTATACAAAGAAAACTATAAAACACTGTTAAAAGAAATAGAAGAAGACACAAAGAAATGGAAAGACATCCCCTGCTCATGGATTGGAAGAATAAACATTATTAAAATGGCCATCCTACCAAAAGCAATATACAGATTCAATGCTATTCCAATCAAAATTTCAATGTCATTCTTTAAAGAAATAGAACAATTATTGATGAAATTCATATGGAATCACAAAAAACCCCGAATAGCCAAAGCTCTCCTGAAAAAAAAGAAGGGAATGGAGGCATCACACTCCCAGACTTCAAACTCTACTACAAAGCCATAATCATCAAAACTGCATGGTATTGGAACAAGAACAGACATACAGACCAATGGAATCAAATAGAAAATCCAGAAATAAACCCACAGATTTATGGTCAACTAATCTTTGACAAAGGAGCAAAGACTATGCATTGGAGCAAAGAAAGTTTGTTCAATAAATGGTGCTGGGAAAACTGGGTCGCTACATGCAAAAGAATGAAGCTTGACCACTACCTCACACCATACACAAAAATCAACTCAAAATGGATTAAAGAACTAGACATAAGACCTGAAACCATAAAATACATAGAAGGAAATATAGGCGAAACACTACGGGATTTGCACATCAAAGACATCTTTACAGACACATCACCCAAAGCAGTGATAGTGAAGGCAAAGATTAACAGCTGGGACTACATCAAATTAAAGAGCTTCTGCACAGCAAAAGAGACAATAACAAAAACAAAGTGAAACCCCACCAACTGGGAGAACATTTTTGCACCCAACACTAATGATAAAGGACTGATCACAAAAATCTGCAAAGAGCTGATGAGACTCAGCAACAACAAAGAAAATAATCCAGTCAAAAATGGGCAGAAGAGCTAAAAAGAAACTTCTCAGAAGAGGAAATGCAAATGGCCAACAGACATATGAAAAAATGTTCAACATCACTTGTAATCAGGGAAATGCAAATCAAAACTACCATGAGATACCATCTCACACCTGTGAGAATGGCACATATTAAAAAAACTAGCAACAACAAATGTTGGCGAGGGTGTGGAGAAAAAGGAACCCTCCTGCTCTGTTGGTGGGAGTGCAAACTGGTCCAACCACTGTGGAGAGCTGTGTGGAGATTTCTGGACCTACTAAACATAGAGCTTCCATATGATCCAGCAATTCCACTCCTACGTATTTACCCAAAGGACACAGAAACATCAATTCCAAAGAACACCTGCACCCCTATGTTTATAGCAGCACTATTTACAATAGCTAAGCTTTGGAAACAGCCTAAATGCCCAAAAATAGATGACTGGATCAAGAAGATGTGGTACATATACACCATGGAATATTACTCAGCATTCAAAAAAGATAAACACATGCAATTTGCAGCAACGTGGATGGCGCTGGAAGGGATCATGCTCAGCGAAATAAGCCCAAAAAGAAAAGAAAAATACCGGATGGTCTCACTCATAGCAGGAATCTAGAAAACTTAAATAAGGGACCAGGAAAATGAATAACTATAAGAAAGTGAAAATCAAAATCAACAAAAAACTATGAACCAGAGACACTTTTGGGGGGTGGGGGGCGGGGGAGGGGAGGGATTGGGGTCAGAATGGGGCGTTTGCAATTGTATGGGGGAATATAAAAATAAAATTTATTATTTAAAAAAAAAAATCTTCATGGAAACCAAGGTTGAGACCACTGGCTCAGAGTCCTCACTGGCATCATCTTTTGCCTCATGTCCTTCTCATTAGTTCTGCACCAAATTTACCCTTCGTTAAATTTAAGACCATTGCTATCAAATCACTCTAACCCATTGTCCATGCTCCCAGAGGGCACTTCATATTCTTCCCTGCAAGTATATGAAATATTAATAAGATTCACTCATTTTAAACAGTAAACATTGCATTTAATAATGCCAGTATAATGTGATTTAGTATAGTGTTTTAGATATGGCTTCTATCCTCTAGACAGCTTAGGAGACGGGGGAAAAAAAATCCACAAGAGACAAAGTGAAACACTATGTGCTGACAATAAGCACTGAAGCAAAGTGAAATTTATATGTATCTTCCTTGATGACTTTGGTCAATGGGTGACAATGTTTTCCTTTAAATCTAGGAAATCTATGCCTCCAAAAAATGTCCATTTATTTCATAGAGTGATAGTGCTTAGCATTTGGAGGATCTTAGCCTGGTTATATAATGCCCCTATAATTTAATATGAAGAAACTGTGGCCAGGATATTAGGTGCTTTGTTCAAGACCTTGGACTAGCACTTGTGACTTAAAAATTGCCCAATCCACAAGGAAGGTGTGGAGAATGGAAGACAGTGATTTTTGTTTTCTATCAAAATTTATTTTTGTAAAAGAAATAAAACATCATTGGGGACAAGCAATCAAAAGAAAGATGTAGGGCCAAAAAAACAATACTTTTAAATGATTTTTCATGCTAACATTTATATAATTCCAGTCAAAAGTAGGTTGAGAAGCTGAAGAATTATTTCCCTAACTAGGGTCTTCCAGTTTATTCCTGCTACTTACTATGAATAGATAGGTATCCACTATGTAGTTAACACTCAGAACTCCTTTTGCTCCTAACACTGTCTAAAATGAGTGGAGGAGCAGAGTTAAAGCAAAGTCCAGCTCCCACCCCTTTCAGGATCTCTGAGCAACTAGGCATGATTAGAAAAGTGCTGAATAGCTCACTGGTCCAGAAATAGCTTACCAGAGAATTTGGCTAAGAGGAAGTGACCAACGCACAATGGATAAATGAATGCATGCAAGTAAGTGTGCCACCTTACAGGGCCTCGGCTATGAGCTTACCTGGTTCTCAATAGTAGTAGATGAGAAAACAGGTCATGAAGCCCATGAGTGGGAGCAGGAACAAGTCTTTACTATGAGGCAGCAGAAGATACACAGATAGCAAAAGCAGCAGCCCCCCTGGGCTCTAGTAGCAGCAGTAGGCCCTTGCCAAGTGAGTGCCCCCTGTCAAGGAAATTTTATATAATTTATAGACAAAACTGACAC